>NC_037329.1:11627537-11933474 GCF_002263795.3 Bos taurus | reverse complement strand
CAAGGCTTAAATACATTACCTTTACGAAAGAAGGAAGATGAATGGGTAAATTGTTTTTCTATTAGTCAATAATGAAGCCCATACATTAGCATAAGTCACAGAAGAATTTTAAAAAATCAGTTCCTCACAGTTACATATCTCTAAATTAAACTGCCCCATCAATTTTAGGAATTTGATGTTGCAATACCAATTTCAATTCTCTTTTCTTTGTTTAATAGTACAACTCACATTTTAGTTAGGTATGTAGTCAAGCACTACATTCTCAAACCTGCAATTGCAGCTTTGTGTGACTATAAGAAAATTACAGCCTATTAAATATGAGAATAAAAGTGTCATATGTTAAAAGCCATTCTCTTAAAGGGAAGGGCAATGCTCTCCATTTGCCCTTCTCACCTTTGATTTTGCTGAAACAGTATGCAATGATGGAGGCAAGAGCAGCTACCCTGTATTATGAGATGGGAGCTGCATGTTTAGCATGGCAGAACACGGAAGGCAGAAGATCCTGGGTCACTGACATTATTTGTCTTGGAAAACTCATACAATAACTATCATGAATGAGAGGAATAAACTTTTTTGCTTAATTTTTTGTTGTTTTGGGGTCTTTTTAGAGATTTTATGTTCATTCTCATTAATACACCAGGGAAACCTAATTGACTTCATGTTCTAATGTTCATAAATAGAAAGGCACATTTGTTGGTATAAAATTAAAATGAAGAGATTTACCATAGGGAGAAGTACTTGTTTTTTTCAAACACTCATCTGAATTCCTCCAGTCTTGTAACTCAGTCAGTCAGCAATAGTTACTGAGCACTTTCTAACCTCAAGATACTCTTCAATGTCCTGGAGAGACAATGGTGAGCAAACTAGGAAAAACTAATGCTCTTCAGGTGACTTCATATTGTTGGGGGACTCTAAACAGATTAATAACTTAATTGTGTGAGGTTAATTTAAACAGGCAAAAAGGTTTCTTAATTTCTTTGAAAATCCTAAAAAAAAAATTTTTTACATCTACACTTATAACCATTAAAACATTATCTTTTGAGAAATGAAGGCTGCCTTCACCCAATCTTCCTCTTGCCCCCATACCATTCAATTTAATAGTGACAGGTGATAATCAGCAGTAATTTCTGCTGCATATCCAGTCTTTTTGTCTTTCCCCTATGCTAATCAACAGTCACCTGTTTGTCTGTAAAAGTGCATATGCTAAATTATTTATACCAAAATGAAATGACACTGTAGCAATTATTAGTTTTGATATACTTGGATGAAAAACCTACATAACAAATAGAGACATAACTATTTTTAAGAACTGATCTCTCAGTATACAACATCTAATATACCATTTCATGCATTTTTATTAATTTCTGCTATTTATTCTCCTTTATGAATATATTGGAGAAGGCAATGGCACCCCACTCCAGTACTCTTGCCTGGAAAATCCCATGGATGGAGGAGCCTGGTGGGCCACAGTCCACGGGGTCACTAAGAGTCGGACATGACTGAGTGACTTCACTTTCATTTTTCACTTTCATGCATTGGAGAAGGAAATGGCAACCCACTCCAATGTTCTCACCTGGAGAATCCCAGGGACAGGGGAGCCTGGTGGGCTGCCATCTATGGGGTCTCACAGAGTCGGACACGACTGAAGTGACTTAGCAGCAGCAGCAGCATGAATATATTATTTTTAAATTTTAAGTATAACAGATATTCTGCAGTGAGGACTTTGTGCCTAATGTTTTATTTCTTCGTGATATTATTTCTATATAATACTCTGCAAGAAATAAAATGGCTGAGTCATGTATTATGTACATTTCACAGTTTTATGAACAAAACCAACTTGAACTTCAAACAATTGTATCAATTTATATTACAACTATCCTTAAAGGCTAGTTGTTGTTTTTAGTCACTAATTCATGTCTGACTCTTTTGTGACCCCATGGACTGTAGCCTTCTATCCATGAAATTTCCCAGGCAGAAATATTGGAGTGGGTTGCCATTTCCTTCTCCAGGGGGTCTTCCCAACCCAGGGATCAAATCCATGTCTCCTGGATTGGCAGGTGGATTCTTTATCACTGAGCCACCAGGGAAGCCCCAAAAGACTAGTATATGCTATCAATTTTTATTTTGGCTAATCTGATAGAAAAAGTGAATTAATAATATCTTATGTTCATTCATATTTCTTTTATGAATTATTCCTTTTTATGTTTTGCTTATTTCTACAAAATCTTTTGCTTTATAAATTTTGCTCTTATGTCATTTGGTGCATAGATGTTTGTAACTATAATATTTTCTTAATCAACTGTACTTTTCAATGTTTTTGGCCTTAAATACTATTTCATAGGGAAGTAGTATTTCTTTCTGTTCCAATTTTGTTTTTATCTTCACCCATCTGTTTACTTTCAAATTCTCTATCACTGTATATTTAGAAATGTTGCTCGTTAGTTTATAATCTGAAAATCTTTACCTTGCTTAGGATAATTGAAATTATTAACATTCATGTTTATAGAAAAACATGTTTTTCAGATAGCTAATGTTTTCTATTTATATTTCTATAGTTTCTCATTTTCTTTACTTTTTATAAATTGAAAGAACTTAATATATTTTTCTAGAACTTAATATTTAGTAACAATAGATATTTTTACCTTTGACTGTGTGGATCACAATAAACTGTGGAAAATTCTGAAAGAGATGGGAATACCAGACCACCTGATCTGCCTCTTGAGAAACCTATATGCAGGTCAGGAAGCAACAGTTAAAACTGGACATGGAACAACAGACTGGTTCCAAATAGGAAAAGGAGTATGTCAAGGCTGTATACTGTCACCCTGCTTATTTAACTTATATGCAGAGTACATCATGAGAAACGCTGGACTGGAGGAAACACAAGCTGGAATCAAGATTGCCAGGAGAAATATCAATAACCTCAGATATGCAGATGACACCACCCTTATGGCAGAAAGTGAAGAGGAACTAAAGAGCCTCTTGATGAAAGTTAAAGTGGAGAGTGAAAAAGTTGGCTTAAAGTGCAACATTCAGAAAACTAATATTATGGCATCTGGTCCCATCACTCATGGGAAATAGATGGGGAAACAGTGTCAGAATTTTTTTGGAGGGGCTCCAAAATCATTGCAGATGGTGATTGCAGCCATGAAACTAAAAGATGCTTACTCCTTGGAAGGAAAGTTATGACCAACCTAGACAGCATATTAAAAAGCAGAGACATTACTTTGCTAACAAAGGCCTGTCTAGTCAAGGCTATGGTTTTTCCTGTGGTCATGTATGGATGTGGGAGTTAGACTCTGAAGAAAGCTGAGCGCCGAAGAATTGATGCTTTTGAACTGTGGTGTTGGAGAAGACTTTGAGAGTCCCTTGGACTGCAAGGAGATCCAACCAGTCCATTCTAAAGATCAGCCCTGGGTGTTCATTGGAAGGATTGATGCTGAAGCTGAAACTCCAATACTTTGGCCCCCTCATGTGAAGTGTTGACTCATTGGAAAAGACCCTGATGCTGGGAGGGATTGGGGGCAGGAGGAGAAGGGGATGACAGAGGATGAGATGGCTGGATGGCATCACTGACTCGACAGACATGAGTTTGGGTGGACTCCGGGAGTTGGTGATGGACAGGGAGGCCTGGCACGCTGAGACTCATGGCGTCACAAAGAGTTGGACACAACTGAGAGACTGAACTGAACTGAAGGGTAAACTATCCACTTAAAATATGAACACCTGCAAAAATGTTTAAATAAAAATAATCATAGTTTTACCATTGAGAGATTTTTCTATTAATGAATTGTTGTAATATGGTGAAGTCACATTGTTGTATATATTTTTATGTGCATAGGGCTGTTCTTTTGTATATATAGATTCAATTTTATGTCTGTCATTTTTATAACATTTTCTTCATCGTTTTTATGACATTAAAATATTATAATATTGTTTTCAATAATATACATTTTGGATTACATGTATTATTTAACAATTTTCCATTATTTGCATTTTTATTGTTTTAGTATTTGTGTGTCATGCATGCTCAGTTGCTCAGTCATATCTGACTTTTTCAACCTGGTGGGCCTTAGCCCACCAGGCTCCTCTGTCCATGGGATTTTCCAAACAAGCATACTGAATTGGGTTGCAGTTTCCAACTCAGGGGTCTTCTTGAACCCAGGATCGAACCCATGTCTCCTGCATTGGAAGGCAATTTTTTTTTTTATGACTGAGCCACTTGGGAAGCCCATTTGTCTATCATGTGCATGCCTGAAAAATAAATATTTGATTTCTTAACCTTAAGATTCCTAACTAGAACGCAGAATCCTCATGAGCATGTTTTAAACCTGAATGCTGTAGATTCAGTTAGCTATAAAAAATCCAGTTCATTCTAACAACTAATTCTATCATATAGGTTCTAAGTTATCTATCACATAGAAACATGTGAAACCAAGTAGGTCTTATAGTATGTCTGTACATTCACCATTCTTTATATAGAAAAGGGATACATTGTGAAAATAATGTCAATCACTTCTTTCTAGGCTTTGTTTTTTTAATTAATTATTTTAATTGGAGGTTAATTACTTTGCAAAATTGTGGTGGTTTTTGTCATACATTGACATGAATCTTTCTAGGCTTTTTAGCATCCTGGCACACAAGATAATATTGGCCCATTATGAAACTTAGTAAGATATTCTCAGACTTGCTTGGTTCAGGAGCCCACCATGGAACAATCAACTTTAGTAGGGAACTGGGTCATTTGATAAACAAATTTATGAATGGTAGTGAGGTTTATGATACATATTTTCAAATTTATTTTCATAAATATTATACTACTAATATTCCCATCGGAATTATATGAAATCTCCATTTTACCATTGGCTCATGATTCCTGTGAAATAATTTATAAATCAATTTAATAAATTAATAAAAATACATACAGTTTAAATTTATGTTTATTTGATTCTAAATCAATATGACCATATGTAAACTGAAAACCTCAGTGAAAGTGTCCACATCCTCTTGCACTTATTAGCAAAAGGTTTACTGGAGAAGAGGGGAGTTCAAGTATATATGCCCTGTTTAGTTACTAAGTCATGTCTGACTTTTGTGACCCCATGGACTATAGTTTTCCAGGCTCCTCTGTCCATGGGATTTTTCAGGCAAGAAAACTGGAGTGTGTTGCTATTTCCTTCTCCAGATGATCTTCCCAATTTAGGGATCTCCTGCTTTTCTTGCATTGCAGGCAGATGCCTTACCACTGAGTCACCCGGCAAGCCCTTTCTAACCCCGTCCCTGGGATTCTCCAGGCAAGAACACTGGAGTGGGTTGCCATTTCCTTCTCCATCAAGTATATATAGGTTGTGTTAAAAGACAATATTGAGTCTTAATCTTCTATTATATTCTTAAATCTCATCACATCTGTCTATATATAGCAATATTTCCACAAAATTTCTCTCATACAAATAGGACACATGCCTGATTTCTTAGCTTGGTTTCAGAATTAATTGTTTTCTTGTAAATTCTTCACAGTCTTTCTTGTATATTCCAGAAACTGCTTTTTCAAGGTCACGCATGACTTTCAATGTGTACAACTGGCAATCACTTCTCTGATCTCATCTTAGTTGAGCTATTAACAGCAGGCCTCAGAGTTGATCAGTCTCTCCTTAAATTCTACCGTTTTTTTCCTGGGAGGGAGAGCTTCCAATGTATCATGTTCACTTTGTTTTGAGCCCCACTGGCAGCTTATTCCCTGTTTCCTGTTAAAACTGCTTTTCACAGAGTCAACTGTTATCTGTCCTGGAGTTTTCTGTCTATCTACACGTGTTCTCATGTGATCTTATACAGTCTTATGTCTGTAAATTGCACCAATATGCCAGTCGTCTTAAATGAATATCTGACCCTGACTCCTTAATCTGTACCTGGCCACTTCTATTCTCTCTACTAGTTCATCTGAAATTCATCTCAATCTTGTTAAAAATCTAAAATTTAGCATTTCCCCTAACTTAATAATAGTAGACTTCCTTGGTGGCTAAGATGGTAAAGAATCTGCCTGTGATGCAGGAGGCCCAGGTTCAATCCCTGGTTTGAGAACATCCCCTGGAGAAGGGAATGGCAACCCACTCCAGTTTTCTTGCATAGAGGATTCCACGGACAGAGGAGCCTGGCAGGCTACAGTCTATGGGGCTGCAAAGAGTCAGACATGACTGAGCTACTAACACTAACCTAATCATATTTCTCCCTAGGCTTCCTCATCTCAATAAGATGCAGCAGTAACCTTCATTTGCTCAGATAAAATTTTCAGTTTTTCTGTGTTAGTCTTTTCATCACTCCATATCCAATCTATCAGTAAATCATGTCAACTGTAGTTCTAAAGCAATTCACAAATTCATTCCCTCATCCTCATCACTATCTACCACTGGTTTCAGGTTAGTGTCTTCCCAATATTCCCCTTGCTTTCATCTATCTCCTATAATTCTTCACATACTAACTATGGTGATATTTGTATCTTCCTCTCTCTCTTTTTTTTTTCCTTTCTTTTTTCTGTTTTCTTACCCAGATAAGTGTCTGTATGTGAATGCATCTCAGTTTTATCTTTTTTCTTCTACTTTCCTAGCTTTTTCCTTCTCTTCTAATCCCTTATTACCCCGCATACCTGACATTAAAGAATGTTAACAACCTACATATAATACCCTTACCTATATTCATGTCTGCTTATTTTACAAATATATACACGATCTTGTTTTTTTTTTAATACAAAACCAGATCCTATTTAATACTGTTCTTTCATCTGTGCACCACATTTCTTATGCAATAAAACAACTAGATAATAATACCAAATCAATGGGTACAGATACAGTTTATTTCAATAAATGCAAAATCTACCCTTACTGATATTTCTTCTGTTTCCATTTTTTATAACTATGAACAATTAAGCAATGTTGTGCGAAGTATTCTTGAGTATCCTTTTATTCAATGTAGAGAGTCCTAGGAATGCAATGTCTAGGTCAAAAGTTATGTTGCCAAATTGCTTTCCAAAAAGACTGTAAAGCATGGGAATGTAATAATTGATCATCTTTTCCCTTACTTACAATAAGATATCCTAATGTTATTCCTTTTGGTAAATTAGTTATATAGCATCCGATTATATTAATTTATTTGGCAACATATTAGATATGTGGCTTTGACTCTTAAATTAGCATTTTCTGGCATCTATCCCAATGTTACTTATTAGAATTGAAAAGTAAGTGAATAAAAAGGTAAAATCAATTATCAGTATTGGATAAATATATTGGCCAATAGGTGATCTACCATTATTTTCAGACATAATATAAATTGCTTAATATACTTCCTAGGGTTAAACCTGGGCTTCCCTGGTGGCTCAGACAGTAAAGAATTCGCCTGCAATGCAGGAGACCTGGGTTCCATCCCTTAGTTGGGAAGATCTCCTGGAGGAGGGTATGGCAACCCACTTTAGTATTCTTGCCAAGTGAATCTCATGGACAGAAGAATCTGGTCCATAGGGTTGAAAAGAGTCAGACATGACTGAGCGACTAAGCACACAGCACAGCACAGGCTTACAAAATTATAAGATTTACCTATTTACATTTGCATAAATTTACACATTTCCACAATTTCTGGATGTCAAACACATATTTAAGATACACATCCTGAAGTAGGAAATTAAAATGGTGCTCTGTTCTGCCAGGCCTGACCAATATCAGCTCTAGAGAAGTTGCCAAGTATCAGAAAAATTAAATCTTGACAATACATAGGATCATATTTGGCTTTTCCCTTTTCTTTTAGACGTAAAATAACTGAAGTTAAGAAAATTGAATCATTACTTGACCATATTCCATAGTTGTTTTAGTTCGACATATCTTAAAGTGATTTCTGTTTAAGTATTAACTGTGAAAGTGTCTACCCAAATTTATGTTCAATATATCATTGATTATTATGTGGCTTTTTTTCCAACATCTCTGTAACTCAGATATCTTAAAATCAGTGGCTTCTTACAGTTAATTGGTATTGTGCCTTATTTATAGTGGAGATAAAAATAATACATCTTACAATTGATGGGGTATAAGATTTGTTAAAATCTGTATTTGTTTTTAATAGGTCTTACATTTAAATCCAGCAGATTTGATATACAGAAACAGGAAAAGGGAGCTAGGACTACTTGTAAGTAATAATTAACTGATAATTACTTTAAAAAGTCACTATCTTCTTTCAAATCACACCATAATACTGTCAGCTTCAGATAAAGTCAGTAATGGTTATTCAAAACTTATCCCATGATTAGAATATAAAATTTTCTCATAAATAGCATATAGATATTTCTTAAAGATTATCTAGCATAGATTAAGTTCACTAGTAACATAATTTTACTGAAATATGTTAATATCAAACTAATTATAAAACCCCATATGCTTACAGTTCTTATGTAAATACAAAACAGAAATAGAAATCAAATAAAAATACAACTGAAAACATATCCAATTTATCAATCTTAATTTAATACAACAGATGATGTTACTTTGCTTTAAACCAAATCCTATCTCAAAACATGGATATGTTTATGAGAATTTGTGTCAATACTGATCTAAGTATGTCTGATGAGTAGAGTGAATATGAATACTGTATGTGATACAGTTCTCTCACCATTTTTCTCCATTTTATGCCATATAGCATGCCATGACATCATTTGATCTCATCCTAGAATAAACAAAACACTTATATGTTAAGTTCCTAGATATTTCCTCATTAGTCCAAAACAATAAAAGCAGTAATACCTGCCACCAATGTGATCACAAACATGAATGCAAACAAAAGAGATATATAATGACAGAATTTAATTACAGATACTTTTAGATTATTATAGTAATAAACAGGAAAGTTCTAAATTCCAGTTATATGTTCTGTAATCACTAAGGTTACATCAGAGACACTTTTGAATAGCACTGAAATATGCTTTTTTTTTTTTTTTTTTTAATGATGACATAAGAACAGAAACTAGGTTCACAGAAGCTCACGTAAGATAAGGTAAGGCTGAGTTGTTGGAACCCAGAGGCTGATCTAATTTGTGGATCTTTTATGTTAGCAATGGGAAGTTATCCAGATGGAGTAAAAGCATTCTGTGATTGTAATGACAGAAAGTAGGAAATCCAAGTATGCGAAGGTAGCAGCATATGGTCTCAAACAGCAGTAGGCAAACTGAGGGAAGTTTTACTTCCTCTGGAAAAACTGGACAGAAAGAATCACAACAGGGATTCAGGATGCAAGGGCCCAGCCACTGGTCTAGGACAGAAGGTAGAACTTTGGTTTTACATTTCACGGCAGTAACACTGTTTTGAAATTTTGTGTGAGACAGGAACAGATCAGGAACAATGCTCAGTTGCTGTGCATTTGGACTAAGCAAAAGGAAATGAGGAACAAGAGTGAGGTAAATTATTACAGGCACAGAGCAAAAGGATCTTGATGTGAATCACAGTGATGGAAAGGGGAAACCACACCTGTAGAAAGGGCAAGTTAAAAGTGTTGTTTAGTCTCCCAGTTATTACTCCTTGTGACTCCATGGACTTTAGCCCACAGGCTCCTCTGTCCATGGGATTTCCTATGCAATAATACTAGAGTGGGCTGCCATTTCCTTCTCTAGGGGATGGATCTTCCTGACCCAGGGATTGAATCTGTGTCTCCTGAAATGGTAGGTGAATTCTTTACCACTGAGCCATTAAGTGTAGTGTGGCAAAATATGAACTGCAGGGTTTTGTTTTTTTTTAAGAATAATGTCAACTACTTAAATGTTTAATTTATTAATTGTAATTTTTTTCAGCTATTTAGTTGGTAATTAAACCCAAGTGATCTATAATTATCCCATAAAATATATTTTTAAATTTTACGATTAAAAATATTGATTCTGCACATTTACAATAGCAGTTAGATGGCTGACCTAATATAAATTTTCTAAGTCTTTGAAAGGGAAATCTTTATTTTTTGAATTGAGTGGTATTGTTTCATAGAAATAACCCATGTCAGAAATTGCTTGAAATAATGGGAACAGACCATGTATATCAAAGAGATTGCAGCACAGTAGGACATTTAAAGATACTTATGTACTTACCTCCTTTGGACCATGGTAAAAGGAAAGAAATGGAAAGAGCAAAATGGAAGTTCACAGTAATTTATCATTGTTTGTTGGGTTAGTTGCTCAGTCATGTCTGACTCTTTGCGACCACATGGTCTGTCCATGGAATTCTCCAGGCAAGAATACTGGAGTGGGTTGACATGCCCTACTCCAGGGGATCTTCCTGACCCAGGGATGGAACCTGGGTTTCCGTTATTATAGGCAGATTCTTTAACATCTGACCTACCAGCGAAGCCCTTATCGTCATTTACTAATTTTAATTTATTGCCACATAAAGGAATGCTTTCTCTCTAAAATGGTGGGGAAGTCCTGATTTCCTTCTTGACTTCTCTGTTCATTTTCAGTAAAATTCAAAGAAAAAAAAATTCACATTTTAATAGAAGAATTCCATTATGCTTAGGAATTGTTTATTGTTATTAGAAGCCAGAATATACAAGGTGGTGGCTTACTTTTCTCTTGAATTTTAAGATTGATGTAGTGATGAGTTCAACAGCAACAAAGCTCATTGGTAATGGCATAATGAATGCCACATAGTGTGATTAGTAGTTTTATTTGAATGGCCATTATGGATATGGCTACTCAATTGAAATGAGTGTAAATAAAAGGAATTGAATTTGCACTCTCTTCTGATATATGTCTGTGCAAGCTCAAGGTGTAGGTACAGAATCTTGCTGATTATACTTAGCATCAAGTAATGTTGAGATAAATTACCTCATGTGTAGAGAAAAAATAAGGATACATTTTATATAACAAAACTACATTCCTTTTAGATCTCAGCATCCTCCATGTATTAGCAACAAATCTATGTTATGTTTATCACCAATTATATACAGGTTTAGATTTTGCAGTCAAAACCTACCCCATCACATCCTCAAGCTTGTAAGTGGTAAAGGTAGACTATTATGACAGTAAAGTGAATCTTTTCTGAGATTATTTTACTAAAGTTTATTTTTAGGATATATACATCATCATATACATGTATATACATCATATGTATGGTATATATTATACATTAACTTTGCCATAGAAACACAATACGGCATTCCATATAGACGATATTCTGCTCCATGGGGCATTCGTGTAATTGTGGTTCCTGAAATGGAAATTGAGCTTCTTGATGTAGACACAGATCTGAACATTTTGTCAGAAGTATTTTGAGAGAAAAATATTACAAAAAATCTAGCTTAGATTATATGACTTGTATAAGCTATCCACTCCAATATTCTTGGGCTTCCCTTGTGGCTCAGCTGGGAAATTCAGCTCCTGCAATAAAGGAGACCAGGGTTTAATCCCTGGGTTGGGAAGTTCCCTTGGAGAAGGGAAAGGCAACCCACTCCGGTATTATGGCCTGGAGATTCCAAGGACTGTATAGTCCATGGGGTCCCAAAGAGTCACATGCGGCTGAGTAACTTTCACTTTTCACACACAGGAAAACTACACTGTTTGATTTTTCACTATGGGGTCTCTTCCATTTCTTTAGGGGATTCTTTAGTTTGAGTCAGTAAAAACGAAGATTCGGTCTCCCGTCTAACAGCTGTAAGTTTCCAAAACTTAAAAAGACATAATGAAAATAATATAGGTCATGAACTGTTCCGAACGTGATATGTACAGAGAATGCCTGCCTCCTCAAAACATAAAGTAAAAATAAAAATAATTGTAATCAAAGGAGCCAAAACGGATTTGATTTGCACACAGTAGCTGGTGAGGAGATCACTTAAATATTTTTTATAAGATTACATTCATACTGAATTGTAACAAATTATTTAGGGATCTGTTCCACAGAGTATAGAAGTTTTGTAAATTCTTGCTTTCTCTTTCTCCCAGGACTTCCATACTCCCCCAAGTGGATATCTGAGAAATTTAGCCAAGTACCTTTAAATAACTGTGACACTTCATAATGAGCTTTGATCAATTCATACCAACTTTTTTCTTTGTTTGAATTGAATCATGACACATGGAGATTTTCCCTTGCATGAATCTAGCACTCCCCTCTTACACCCCTGGAAGGTATAAATTACTCACATGACTATTGCCTCTCTTAAAAATACTCTTTTTCTCTCTCTGCTCTTCCTCTTTCAAAGAGTGAACTCAAACTGGCAGATTCATTTAAGGACCATATTGTAGTTTGCAGAGTAACTGCTATATAAAATCATATATAGGGGACACTCAAAATGGACTGTTTTGAATTCCTGACCTTCAAATAAACAAGACCAACACAGTTTAGATCAAACTGCAGTATGCTCTGACACAGGAGCATCAGAGCGGCTGGAATCTGCTTTAACCAATTAAGCCATTCAAGGCAAAAAGAAAATAAAGCCTTCAGTAAATCCATTGAAGGCACCATCTCCCAGCCTCCCACTATTATCGATCTTTTTAAGTGCGGACTAATGAGTCGTATATATACCTGATGGGATGCGCTCACCCTACCACCTACGAGGAGTTAAACTTACATAAAGAGAGAATCGACTAGGTGAGAGGCAGGGTAGGAGGGCACATTCAGACCGGCGACTACCTTGGCCCCTTAAAAACCTGCGCGGTGGTTTCTCTTCAGGGAACGCGGTAGAACCCATCCCTACTTGCCTAACGAACCCATTAGTTCCTTTGAGAGAGATTTTCCTTTCAGGTCGCTTCTAGGGCAAAGGCTTTTGTTTGCTACCACTCTCTGTAGCGGGAAAAGAACTGTACAGAAATGCAAAGCAAGCTCGTAGCAGCAGCTTCTTTGCGGCAAAGCATCGCTTTCGGTTCTGCTTTGGCAATTTAGGAAGAACCCAGGTTCTCAGGGGACGTGGGTGAGGGGAACTCCGGGTCGAGGAGCACAGAAGCCAAGAATCTTTTTCTTTTTATCCATTTCACTTGTATCCCCATAACATCCCTCCCCACCCCCCAAAACTATCAACACAAATCCCTATGATCTCTACAAAAGGGTGGTGGTGGTGGATGGAGGGACATTTTCTTTCTCTTAAGACTCTCAAAAGGATTCAGCCTCCATCCTAAAAACCACATTAAAAACCAAATAAAATCAAATAAGCCAAACCCAAATGGGTAGCAACTATCTCAAGAGAGAAGCAGCTGCTGGCACCTGCCTGGAAACGCGGCAGTTGGAAGCGGTTAGCTTTTCATTCTGAATTATTATTTATCCCCCTTATCGTCTCCTCCCCCCCTTCCCCGACTGCTAGGCAAGAAATCTCCGTGTTTCCACATTCTCCCCTCCGCCCCCACCTTAAAGGAGTCTCCCACTTCTCGGTCGCGGGCCGCTCTGCCGCCCGCCCGCGGTGCCCGTCGCGTCCCTGGCCCTCTGCCGCCGCGGCGCCGCGCGGGGGGCGGCCCGCTCGTCGCGCGCTCCCACTCGCGCCCGGCCCGGCGCGGCCGTGGGTCCCGGCGGCGGCGGCGGGGGAGTGCGTGGGGGAGGCCGCGGGTGACAGATGTACTCCTCTGACAGCTCTCAGTATCAGCCCAGTGGCTCCCTGCCATTGGCTCAGTGCAATGGACCGGCAACGCCGCTCAATATAATAACACTCATGCCTGCCAGAAGCAGCAACTCCGAGTGCGGGCGCCGAGCGCGGGGGATGCTGCTGTCGCCGCCGCCGCTGCCGCTCGGGCGGCTCCCGCTGCCCGGCTTCGCTCAGCCGCGCGGCCGGCACTGACTCGGGCTGGGCTCCTCTCCGCCTGTCCGGCCCCTCCCAGCCCGGGATCCTCCCGCTGGGAGCATCGCCCTTAGGCGAAATTACGAGAGCAACAGAGCCTGCTAGGGAGAGCGCAGCGAGCATGCAGAGGCGGAGGAGCCTCGGCGCGCAGGGCAGAAGCACGTAGTGAGCCTGTCTCCGGAGGGCGTGCGAGAGAGGCGGCGGTTCGCCCTCCCGGCGGGTCCCTCACCCACCCTCCTCAGCCCCGGCGCGCTGCGGCGGCGGGCGCGGGGTGCATGGAAGCGGCGGCTGCGGCGGAGGAGGCGGCGGCTGCCCCATGGAGTGTTACTACATTGTCATCAGCTCCACGCATCTCAGCAACGGACACTTTCGCAACATCAAGGGAGTTTTCCGGGGCCCTCTCAGCAAGAACGGGAACAAAACTCTGGTAATCGCTTCTCTCCTCTCTCTCCTGTTTAAGAGGGCATTTAGAGGATTGAGGTTACTGTGAGGCTTTGAGGTGTCGCTGTTCAGTCGGGTTTACAGTATATTCGTTTCTTTATCTTGTGGGCGTGGGGTGAGAATTTGGTGTAGAAAAAGGCAGGACTCAGGGAAGCTGTGATCCAAGGCTTCGGTTGACAATTCCCCCAACGCTCCGGACTCTCCACCTCATTTGCACCGGTGAAAATTACCACAGTTTCTCCTTATTTGATGCAAATTGTGTTAACAGGACCTCTTTTTAAGAAAGAAACGGAAATAACCCTAACCCCAAGTGACCCTATAACCTCTGTCGGCTTAGGAAGCTGAAGGTGAATAAGGATGTGGATGTCTTTATGGAGGCAGAGAGCCATGTGACCGGTGGCCCGGGGCAAGTGGCGGGATTGAGTGATGGTCTCAGGAGTTTGTGTTCAGGCTGTCTCTGGAAGGACTGGCAGCAAACTTCTCTAGTGAGAAGTTGTCAGTTCAGAGCTTAACAGAGTGACTACAGAACCCTAGGCCATCAACTTTAAGCTATTGACTCAAAAGAGGTTGTAGATGAGTGTGTGCGGTGAGCATTCTGACACAATCAGAGCCAAAAAGGAAAAACGTGCCAGACAGAGCCCGTGCAGTCCTGGAAGGTTCTCACTGGACCACAGAGCTGCTTTTTTCAGCATTCTAGTATGAAAAGGACTCCTGATTGGTGAGAAATGTGCTGAGCATTAAGATAGTACAGGGCCACAGCTCTTACTTTTTCCTTTCCCATTCCCTCTTAGCTACAAAACCTCCTTGCAGAACTGATTCGCAAGACCTCGTATCTCCTGAGAAGTATACACTTCAATAAAGAAAAAAAAAAGGAAGTACAGGGAAGGCTTATTAGGAGGGAAGACTTATTAGGCTTAGTAAGGCAGAGTAGAGCCAGAGTGAGATGATGGTATGCAAATATATGCATCACTAAAGTCTGGTTCCTTTAGCAAGCAACACCCCCCACCCCCACTATACAAAGTGATGATTGCTTAGCCCTGAATAAGTAGAGAAGTGTAAGGACAGACTCAATTAGTCCAAAAGTAGAGTATTCTTAACTTGCATTTCTTTATATAATCTTAAAATATTCTACATAATTTTTAAAAAAATGTGCTGTGCATGTGTTTTCCAAGAATGAAAAGTTCTCTTCTGAAGTTTTAAGTGAATTCTGACATTGATGTGATTTATTTATTTTCTTTTCTCCCTTGAAATCTCTTGGACACCTTCCTCTCAGCTCATTTAAGACATAAAGAAACAGACTTAGTTTATTGCTTTTATTGTCTGGATAAGATTGTTTACTGTTGTTGATCAAAGAAAATACTCTCCTGTGGTCTTCCAGTAGAGTACCATTCAGAGCAATAGGCACAGGCTGAGGGAATGATGGAAAATATTCTGGCTAGACTCAGAGAACTCAACAATATGTAAAGGTAATTTTTTTAAGGGGGAAACACTGTTTTGAAGAAAGTATGCACTGGTTTGTTTTTTAAGTCATGTTTCACTTATGAGAAAAGACAGACTTATTGAACAAGATCTCATCTCCATAATTATAATAATGGTGTAGGTAATAAAACCATGAAATAAAGTTCATAGGGGAAAAAAAATTATTTGCCAAAACTCAACTTGTTAAAATTCCATAATCTTGATTCTTAAGTCAACTTTGGGCTTCCAACAATGATTGAACTTGATAAGGCTGATATTTGTTGTATGTTTGAAGTTGATTAGTTCTTTATCACTCATGTTGACGAAAGATAGGTTAAAGTGTAGACCTGCCTATTTTATCTTCAAATTAAGATAGATGTTTAAATGAAGCTATCTAAATTAGATGAATAAATCTAAATATATGCAAATGTTAGAAGCAACAAATTCGGTTAAAAAGGCTTAGAAATAGGTCTATCACATTTTTCTTATTTATAGTAAAAAAAAAATTATATGAACTTCATAGCTAATCCTTCAACATTGTGCTTACAAACTGCCCAAGTTTGTGTTTCCTGTGCAAGATATTTATACTGACTGAAATCATGTGGATTTTCATATGTGGTTCCTCCATAATTGAAAATATTAATTTAAAAAGTAATATATGTCATATGTTTACTTTCTGTGTCTTTTGATGATTTGTTACTGAAGAGAATGAGACTCATACCTGTTTTTATAATAGAAGAGATTCTAAATATATCCGTAAATGAATTTTTTAAGGAAATACTTTTCTATACTTACCAAAAACTATATTCTTTACAGCAAGTAGGATGCTATGAGAGCTTATTATAAACTAAAACTTACTACAAGCTAAAAACAGAAAACTGAACCTGAGACTTATCAGAAATAACAACCTTAATAAGAAACACAAATATTATCTTACAAATATATATGTTCCACAATTTTCATGTAAGGGTTTATATTGTCATGTCATAGAATGAAGTGATGAGATCTTTTTTACTTTCTTGCCTATTTGATTTTAACATATTGTGAACTTTGCCTTTAAAAAATCATCACATTTTTGTATTTTGAAATTTGTTAAGTTTAAAGAATTTTAATAATATCTCATTTTTTTTTCCTATTTCAGGAAAAAACATTTTACTTAAAATGTAAAATCCATTTAGGGATTTTTTTTTCAAAGAAATTCCAATTATTTTCAGCCACTGGAAAGCAAATGGATATTCCAAATATTTTTCAAATTCATATTTTTAAAACATTTTATAGTCTTTAAAATTATTGAACTGATTTAAGATAGGCTGTAATTGTTGATACAGTGTTCTTTCATGAATTAGAAGTTATCTATAAAGTTACAGAATAAAACTCAATGTTTAATGACATTGATTAATTGCTTTAGTCCTAAATCTAGAATTCATATTCATACTGAGGAGATTCTAAAAATGTGCAGACCTTTCCAACGGTCATATTATGTCCCTCACACAATAAATTTTTAAGGATACTTAATGACTAAGCCTGTTGTTAACCTTGACCCTATTCCTGAGCCTTTAAATATACTTCTCTTCACAATTTTAACTGAAAATACACAAATCTCAGTTTTGCACGGTCTTACCTCCAAAGACAAAGGTCACTCTACCTGTGATGATTTCTGTTGTAAACAGTATCATATCTGTGATATAGCTTTAATTCCATGGAATAAAAAATTAGCTAATATTTTATTAATGCTCCAGAATATGTCTAAATAAGTTATGTGGTTTAATAGCAGTGAATAAAGTTTACCATCCATGTATTCTCATTGTTTTTACTTAGATTATCTCAAACCACCATTGTGTATGCATTTGTTTATTGGATAAAGACATTCTTTTATATTTATATTTTGCAATTGATCCACAGAAGTTTTTGCCCTAATTATTTAAAAATTGTAATGCAAAATATTAAAAAATATTAAAAAAAATAATTTACATATATATGTAATCACTTTTATTATGGAATTTGGAGTTTGTGGAACTTTGGAAATCATTACTGATTTGTTTGTTGCATTGTCAGTTTGCCAGCATTTTTTTATTTCACAAGAGTTTTATGTCTGTGTAAAGACTATGAAATTCAGAAAAAAGAAGTGCTGATTTGAGGTCAAAAAGTGAGTCACTATTAAAATGCAGATTTCCTGACTCTAGACAAATTTTCTTCATAATTTTTATGCTAAATTAGAGAATCTATAGCAATTGGTACCATAATCTCCATACTGATAAAGAGGTGTAGGTGTCATCTATTGTTTGAGGACATTCTACTTTTCCACTTGTCTTTAGGTGTAAATAAATAGTACCAGACTCACAGAATAGTTTGAATTCAAATTTATTTTATTTCTTGTCTTCCAGTATGTGAACATGGGTAATTTTTGTCTTGCCTAAACCTTGCTTCTGAAGGCTGTCCTCCATTTCCAAAATATTTAGTACCAGGTTTGTTAAGATGTATTGACTTATTAATCATTTCTAAACATATTGTTATTTAGTTCATTCAGATTTACTGAGATGCTTTAATTGCAAAGCACTAGTCTAGGCACTACAGGATCTGTGCTAAGCATTATGCACTAAATATTGTGTTAAGATGTATTCATGTATGTGCCTGTTCATTTTGAACGTGTTGAAAAAATATTCACAAATTTTGACAAGTTTATATGTTTCTTATCACTCAAGATATTTTTATATATATTCATTTTGAAAGTATGAAAAATTTCTTGGATTTTTCCTTTGTGTATACAGGAACTCACTAAAATTAGATAGGTCTTTGAAATATACTCTATAAACTTGTTCTCATTACCATTATAATAATATTATGTCATTCCCTTACACATTTCTGTATCTCCTACGGTTTATAATTTAAAAGGTTCCTCCATCACTAAAACCCATTTATGTGGCACATTTAGGATTGTGCCTAAGACTAAAGAAACAGTTGTTAAATTTGTGCTACTGAGATGTTATCATTGTTAGATTAATATTCTCAAGAATGGTCAAGAATGAAGGTGGATTAGGGTGAATAATATGTGGCTAAACTTCCCCACGCTATAGGCTTAGTCGTATAATCAGTTCTATATTGGTTCCAAGTTTCTTTTCCACTATTATGCATTCAGAGTCAAAGACCATCTTGTGTCTCACTTTTCCGAACTTAAGGTGTCATATATTCTTTGTCATACTTGTTTTGTATTCCAGTAGAGCTTTACAGCATGTGCATTTCCAGAACACATTATTGGAGTGAGGAACATAAGATTGAAATATTGATATTATAACCTATTCAAAAATGTAAGCAGTATTTTAAGACAGATGTTGTCAAGTAATAGCCATGATTCCAACATATCCTTTTTGGTTTATCAAATATTGTGTAAGTTATTTTTGATAGTTGAAATTCAAATAGTGACACGCTATCTTGTGACGTAACTTCTCTGTTATGCACCGGTATTTTCTAGTTTATTGATGACTGTTACTACTTTTGCTGAAAATACAGCAAGAGTTTTGGAGACCACTAATCCAGAGGTTTCAGATAGTTGTGTGCAGGACTAAATTCAGGTGGCAGAAGTAGTTTGTTGAGTATGCGCTGTGTTTTAAAATATTTGAGCTTAAATACCATTCAAAGAGGAATACACTTCACAGTTTGCTACTGTTGATACTATTTTTGTTTTTACTGTTATATAAGTTTATCTAATTATACAGTCCTGATCAATGAAGGCACTTGAATTTTCCATCCCTTGTTTAGTCTGAGAACCAGATTTTACATAAAGGTAGTCAGAAACATTTTCGTCATTCTACCGTTCATGGTACCAACTGTTAGGTAGACAGGAGTCTTCTGAAAAGTTTTCCACATACTCATCTTTCTGTACTGTTTACTATATATTGGCTGGACTGCTTTACAGTGTTTTCCAGATCGTATATCTAGACAAACTTTCACTTAGACCACTGGTGGTTTTGGTAATTTGTGTTGTTTTTAGTCTTTTAAAAAATTAATTTTGAATGTAATTTTATTCTTTAACTTATACTTTTGATAAACATGTTTAACTCATATAGTATACTTAGAAAATAGTTTTTGAAGGTATATATAGGGGAAATCATACTTTTAAATAAATGTAATCATAATACAGGGTTGAAATAATTTTCTCCAGTGGTCTTATTTACCTGAGATAAATTGAAGGCAGTTGTTGTATATAAAGAGTTTGAGTAATCCTTCCAGAAAGAAAGAAAAAATAGTCTTTTTAACCTGTAGTATGCTGAAGCCACAATTCATAGCAATCTGTCACTTTTTTATACTGCTAATTACAATATTGGGCTTCCCTGGTGGCTCAGACAGTAAATAATCTGCCTACAATGCGGGAGACTTGGATCTACCCCTTGAGTATTCTTGGGGATTCCCTGGTGGCTAAGACCACAATGTTAATAATTTTATTAATTCTGTTCTCTAAAAATCTTAGCCTGAAACCATTTGATCTGTTTTATCTCGTCTAAATTATCCTTTGCTTCTGAGAAAATTCTTAGCATGTATACAATATTGTGATCGTGTTTTCAACTGGCAAAGTTTCATTAATTTTATAAATGTGTTACACTACACTTCCTAGCACAGTATAAGATAAAGTGGGATAATAAATAATTAAAACTCAATCCTAGTTGTCAAAATAGCAGAATCCATTACCTGATGTAGTACTCTGGACTCCTTCATAATGGTTTGGCACCATTAGAAGAAAGTTATATACTTTCCTAAGTGTAAGTACATTTAATGTATTAAATGTTTATGATGACAGTGCTATTTTCAAATAATAAGAAAACACTCTTTACTTACATAGCTTTAGAAAAATGAGCTATGCTGACTGTGATGACTGGTTTTAGGTATCAACCAGTGTGAATGAAGTGAAAGAATTAATTGCTCAGGTTTGTCCGACCCTTTGTGAGCCCATAGACTGTAGCCCACCAGCTCCTCTGTCCATGGGATTCTCCAGGCAGTAATACTGGAGTGGGTTGCCATTTCCTTCTCCAGGAGATCTTCCCAAACCAGAGATTGAACCCAGGTCTCCTGCATTGCAGGCAGATTCTTTACCATCTGAGCCACCAGGGAAGCCCTGAGTAGTAGCCAGTTATTTAATCAAAGGCTAATCTTGTTGCTCTGAAGGTATTTTATAGATATAGTTAATGAAGTCTATATTTAGTTGATATCAAATAAAGGAGATTACCATCTATAATGTGGATGGACATTATGCGTTGAAAGACTATAAGAGAAAAAACTGAGGTTTCCTGGTGAAGAAGATGTTCTGCCTCAAGACTGTAGAATCAAAGCCTGCCTTGCATTTCTAGCCTACTGACCTGTCCTACACAAGCTCAACAAACCCACAACCAGAATCAATCCCCAATTACTTAAAATAAAATTCTCTCTCTTTTCCTCCCTCTGCCTCCTCTCCTTTGTCTCCATATAATTTTTCCTCACCAGCCCCCCACACCCCTATAATAGTTCTCTCTCCATCTTTCCTGTTGGTTCTGTTTGTCTGGAGAACCCGAAATGGTACACTGAGGATCAGTTATTATATCTTTTATGTTGTCTCTTACAATAAGACAACTCAATATTTCAAATATAAATCATATCCAATTTCAATTGGATTTAATTGGAAATAGGTGAAATTGACATTGTTAAACTTTTGGGGCTTGAAATGGATAGACCTTAAGGTGGAAAGTTTTTGTTATTTTCCAGAGGAACATTTAATAACCTTATTTTAAATATTTTCCTGGATTGCTTTGTATCCCTCAGTCCGTATCGCTGCCTTCTCGAAAAGTGAAAGTAAAAGTTGCTCAGGCATGTCCAGCTCTTTGAGACCCCGTGTCTTCATGAAAAATATACTACCAGCTAGAAACTACCAGTAACACCACACTAATTGAACATACCCAAGCGGGACATACTGGTCCTTGTTGGAACAAGATGAACTGCACTCCAAGGGGAACCTTGAGACATCTCATGATGAGGGAATAAGGGTGAATTTTATAGGTTTGGGGATAGTGTAAGATGCTTTTCTGAAGTTTATTAAAATACTGTTTTATTCTGGATTGTTCTGTGAAAATGAAGGACCAGTTCTGTGATTGGTTGTCTTAATGCTTTTTCTCTAAGAGGCAAGAGGAACAGAGTTAGGGTAAGGAAGCAGCTTTTGCTTGTTTTGGCTGACAGATGGGGATGTTTCATAACAAAAACAGCGTGTTTGTTTTTGTCTGTCCCCAAACACGGTTGCAAAGTGGTCTTGTTTTTTCCTACTTAACTTTGTACGCATCAGGGACCTTGTCTGGTATTAGTGGATTGTGAGCCTGTGTATGTTTGATCACAGAACCACACCTTACTTTGGGGACTAGACAAGTGTGCCTGACAGTTCCCAGGGGCTTCTCTTTCCTTTCTCAAATATGACATGGATGGTTGCAAGGCAAGACCATCAGAGGAGCATTTCCCGGAAATGAATTCCAGAGCTGGGGAGTTTTAGGGATGAGGGAAGGGAGGAGAATGATTGAAGATTACCAAGCTGGAGTGTGGACGATACTGTCCTGTGCTGGCACTTCCTTAGGAGGACTCTGGGAGATAAACAGTCACCTGTCTCTTGAGAGAGATACAGAAGAAAGGATTTTCAAGAGAGACAAACTTCAGCAGGAGCAAAATGGTGAAGTGAAACTTCAGTGAAAACTCTGAAGCTATAGAGATTTCATTGATAAGGTACCCTTCTGAATTCAAGACACAATCCGAGTGTTTTAAGACATGTAGTGATATAGAGAATTTTGTCATAAGAGAGGATGTAACATAATCCAATGGAGGTTGAAATCCAGGAAATGAAGAAAAATTTGGGAATTCTGGGGTTCTTGTGGCAACTGATATTATTAGAAATACAGGGTAGTTTAAAATTGGTTCTGATAATCCCAGGGCGGGTAGTGATTAGCAGTGGAATGGTGAACCAGGACAGAGGAGAAATCCTGTGGGAGGTACTCAAGAGTTCTTGGGCAGCTGGGATGCCTCCTTTAAGACTGAATTATGTGCAGTCCATGGGGTCGCTAGGAGTCGGACACGACTAAGCAACTTCACTTTCACTTTTCACTTTCATGCATTGGAGAAGGAAATGGCAACCCACTCCAGTGTTCTTGCCTGGAGAATCCCAGGGATGGGGGAGCCTGGTGGGCTGCCTTCTATGGGGTCGCACAGAGTCGGACACGACTGAAGCGACTTAGCAGCAGCAGCAGCATGTGCATGCTTAGTCACTCAGAAGTATCTGACTCTTTGCGCACCCTCATGGACTGTAGCCTGCTGGGCTCCTCTGTCCATGGAGACTTCTCTAGGCAAGAATACTGGAGTGGATTGCCATGCCCTCCTTCCAGGAGATCTTCCCAACCCAGGGATCGCATCCTGGCTTTCTCCCACATTACAGGCAGATTCTTTACTGTCTGAATTATACACAGCCCTATTCTGAGCCTCAGATCTTTCTCCTGACCCTTGTTGAATTATCATGTCAGAGGGGCATTGTTAGTTCTAGTGCACAAATTTCCTTCCGTATTCAGCCCCTGGGAGTAGGGGCATGGGGAAGGTCAGTGTATTAACAGTGATTCAAGGTTACCCCAGCCAAATTGCCTTGTTTTTGTCTTTCAGATAAGAAACACCTAAAGAATTTGATGTGAAACAAGCAAATTTTGTTTGGAGAGAATTTCAAAAGTTGCCAAACTCATTGAATTATGGAAAAGCAAGAGATTTGGACAATAAGTAATAGAGGAGGAAGTGAGACCAATGACAGAGAAAGAAGGGATTTAATGATGAGAGATTTAAACCTGATTTTACTTACAAGTGGTCAAAGACAGGAAGATGAGATATAATATGGAATTCTCTCCTTGTTTAATGAAAGCCTCTCAAGTGACATGATCTAGTGGCCTCCAAGCATATCAGGGGAAATATGGTGGTTGAAAGCATACTTTATAACCAGATGGACTTAAGCTCAGATCGTAAATAGACCCCTGTATCAATTAATAGAGAGTAAGACTTTTAGCAGAATCCCAAACATCAACTCTGTACCTATATAGTATTTTTAATATATATAAATTTTTAACACACTTAAATATAATTTTAATACACTTAAAATATAAAACTATGTATATTTTGATATAAAGTGGCTCAAGAATGTAAAAACTAAAGACTCTGATTTTATTTGTATTTTTCCCTTCATTTGTAAGGTGTTTAGTGCTCCAGCCGTCTTCATTCTAAGTTAGGAAAAATGAGTAAAGAGGACAGATGAAAAGTTGAATATTCTTTTTTTTTTAAAGAAGTCCTGCTCAACAGTGTTTGCTTATATCTCTTTGGCTGAAGTTGTGTTATAGGACCACTCAAGTACAGGGAAGAATGGAAACATTATTAATTAAGCCAGGCACTTTGAGAAGCTCAAGAAAATAAGTGTTATGTTAATAATAATAAAGAAAGAGGTAACTGATCACGAAAGATAAATCTTCCACACCTGTCACTAGCTTTATAATCTTGGTAAAGTTCACCTCTCTATCAGTTATATTATCCTTAAATAGAGATGATATTAATATCAATGCCTACCTAGGAAACAGATTTACGTATCAAATGAGATGAAGCAAGTACAGTAATTCACTCAAGGTTTGACACTAATAAACTCCCAATAAATGAGGGTAGCTGTTGACAATATTTCATGCTGGAACATTCATATCTAGAATCTCATCTATTCAATTCAGTATGTATGAAGTGAAATGAAGTGAAAATCACTCAATTGTGTCCAACTCTTTGTGACCCCAAGGACTTCTCTAAGCCCAGAATACTGGAGTGGGTAGCCTTTCCCTTCTCCAGGGGTTCTTCCCAACCCAGAGATAGAACCCAGGTCTCCCACATTGCAGGTAGTTTCTTTACCAGCTGAGCCACAAGGGAAGCCCAAGAATACTGGAGTGGGTAGTGTATCCCTTCTCCAGGGGATCTTTCAGACCTAGGAATTGAACTGGGGTCTCCTGCATTGCAGGGGGATTCTTTGTCAGCTGAGCTATCATAGGGAAGCCCCTCTTACATAATTTGGACAGTTTTAGTATTGAATAGTATCAAGATTTCTGTTTTTTTCCTGTTTATCCATGACACTTTGTACATATTTATCTTCACCCCAAGAGTCATAAAATCTCCCTTAAAAATGGATTGGGCTCTAAATATTCCAGTAGATAAAGAAATGAAAATCTTATGAACACCTTAGATATAAAAGATTCATTTGGCTCATAAAGTACATGAAACTTATATTTTGTACTTCTAGGATGCTGGTTCTTTAGCAAATCTTGGAATTTCTTTTCACTCTCTTCAATAATTTCGGTAGCTGTGATTCCTTTGCAATGTCTTGGATCACTGCAGTTCTGGTGTTACAGAGTTAATATTTACACTAGGGGGCGACATAACATTTCCTCTTGCTCATATAGTAAATAATCATACATTAATAAATTTGTCAGCTATAGGGTTATCACAGTTTATTAACCAAAACTCACTTTAAAATTTTACCGACAAGTCAGTACGGAAATGCAAAACAGGTGTGATGTATTTGCTATATAGTTTACTTGTGTACTTCCTCAAATAATTATTCTTGGCCATTCTTTACTTCAGTCACATGAGATACATGTAGTAATATGGAGCTAGCATAGCCTTGATGTCTAACTATAGCCTATTATATCATCATTCTTGGCTGTGAAAGTATCAGTTTTCATTCTTGAATTTGATATTTTTGGTTTCTTCTAAGTACCTCCAACCTACTAGATTTATGATTCTTAATATCCCATTTATGTCATAGTTATCTTACAGTTAGTTGTTATAGTTAATTTGTAATTAAATTTGATTGACATTTTCAGGGACTGCATTATTAAGCAAAAGGAAAGTGGACTATGAAGACCATTACTTGTTAAAACAAAAATAGCTATAGCACAAAATAAAAAAACATGTCAAATTGTGAAATCTAACCATTAATTTCATGATTGACACATGATATTAGAGAATAGCTAAAAAATATCTGAGACTCAAGTTTCCCAGTTTTACTAAAATTTAATGGATTTTTCTCCATAGAAATTGGGATTAGGTTTCCTAGGGAAAATGTACACAGTGCATGAAATAAGACAAACTGTTCTGCTTGTGTTACTAATCATTGTGAAATTATTGATACAACATGAAAGATGCATTTTTTATGGATCAAGATTTAAAGGAGTTGATACTATGATATGTGCTGCTACTCAAAAGCTCCCAAGGTTTTGTTTTTTGTTTTTTTTTTTTTGGTGGAATAATATTAATAAAATTTCAGATGTTGCATGTTACATATTGCTGTCCTGGACAGCCACATTTAAGACAATCTATTAGCCTATTATTCCACAGAAAGTGTTTGTGACCTAAATAATAGTCATAGTAATGATAATAATGAATCAAAACAAATTGATCCTCTTTGTACAGTGCTTAACATAGCTGTAAGCATGATTTGATGATGTAAGGAAAAAAACCTACAGAGATTATTAATTATAATGTTAAATTATTTTAATTAAAATACTGTATCAATAATTCAGTTTACATATGCTATACTATGAGTAATTATTCACCTTATAGGCATTAAACATGCCAACTATTTTGACTTATTCATAAACTGCCAATACAATTATGTCAGCTATAGATACTATAGGTCTTGTGAGAAATTCTTCTCTTTTCTCTCAGTACCTTGCATAAAATAAGTACAATATCTATTCTTGGACACAGGCAAAATGGACATGTTCACACACAGTAAAATCAAGCACACACCTGCTTTCTCTCTCTTTCT
Organism: Bos taurus; assembly: GCF_002263795.3. Classification (NCBI taxonomy): domain Eukaryota; kingdom Metazoa; phylum Chordata; class Mammalia; order Artiodactyla; family Bovidae; genus Bos; species Bos taurus. The sequence goes on along the minus strand of NC_037329.1, from coordinate 11,906,971 downwards.
TTACCCCTCTAACTGATCCCCTGCCTCCTTCCTTCTCTCTTTCTCTCTAATTCCTCTCTTGCTACACTCTGATTGTATTCTAGATGAACAGAGAGCGTATTGTTTTTCCAGTTTCAGGCTGTCTGCATGTTTTTTTCTCAGGCAGCACATAGAATTCTACTAGCAATTCTGGCCAGATCCAGACAGCAAAATGATGATTTACTTGAAAAGCAATTGAGAACTCCCCTTCCCCCCACCTCAGCCACCAGATATAATATCAGAGATCTGAAAATAATGCTGGAAAGATTTTGAGAAATCTGAAGCAACTTAATGGCCCACATTCCACTGAATGGCCACAGTCCTAGGAATTAAGAGTAAGTAGAGAGAGATGGCTTCTCAGGCGGTGCAGTGGTAAAGAATCCACTTGCCAATGCAAGAGATGCAAAAGACACAGGTTCGATCCCTGGGTTGGGAAGATCCTCTGGAGAAGGAAATGGCAACCTGCTCTAGTATACTTGCCTGGAAAATTCCATGGACAGAGGAGCCTGACTGGTGGGCTACAGCCCATGGGGTCGCGAGTTGACACCACTGAATACACGCATACGCAGACACAAAGAGAGAAGGAGAGAGAGACAGAGAAACAGAGAGAAAGGAGGGAGAAAGAAATAGAAAGGAGGGAGAAAGAAAGAAAGAAAGGAAAAAGTAAGGAAAGAAGGGAAAGAAAGATCATTCGTTCTTCTTAGGCAATAAAGAAGAATATAAGCTAATAGATGAATGTATATCAATTTAAACAATTAGATGATGGTACATTCAGATTTGCCTGGGATTATCCCAGTTCAGATTGTTGTCCTGGTATGGCACTGCCTTTAACTCTTAGAATTATTCTGACTTGGATGATAATCTATATGGTTATCCTGCTAAACAGAGAAACATTTAGAGTGACAGGAATCTGGCTGGATTGTTTCTTCATTCTCCACCCTGGCTTGACACCCACTTTCCTTTAGGATCTGTTGGTTCTTATGAGAATGTTATCTACAGATGTGTTTAATGTTCTACTTTGCTATTTTTCAACAACAGTGATATAGGATCAACAATAAGTTGCAGTGATAAAAGGAATGTAGTTATTCTTTCTCCCCATCTTTTGGCAGTTTGAGTTTAGCTGCATCATGGAAGAAGGGCTGTTCAGAGGCAGGATGATGCAGAGGCACAGGGTCCAGGGGAGATCACTCGGGGCAGCTGCAGTAGATGAAGAGGAGAAGGGAGCCAGAGTGTGTTTCCAGTGGCCACATACCAGCCAAGCCTTGTCTGTGAAAAGTTCCTGGGGCTGAAGTGTTCCAGCTGCAGTGTTCCAAGTTATTTTAGTGGCAGAATTTTGCCCAAACATTGCCAGTTTTGGTTCCTCAACAAGCCTCCTCTAACAGGGTCACCTTTGAATCTGTCAGCTACCTAATAGTCTTCCAATAAATGTATCTTACGCTTCATTTAATGAGTTAATTTTGGTTATTTTTAGCTGAGAAACCTGACTAGAATTAGGACAACTGTAGAACTGCAGGTTTGTATTTTTTTTTTTTTTCTGAGGATGTGAAACATTACATCTAGAGCATTTTGACAGTGTTTCACTCTCTCCTCTGCTTCTGATCATTCTCCTTCCTTTTTTTAAAAAAAATAATTATTATGGAATGTTTAATTGTTATTCAGGTCTGCCTGGGATAACCCCACGAAATACTGAGACCTTTGTTTAAATTCTGGGTGTGTAACCTGGGCCAGTTATTTAACCTCTGTTTCTATAACTAAATCTATATCTAAAAATAACAAAAGTTGTAATTCATCTAGCTCCTGTTGTATAGCAAGTGTTATTTTAACCATGGGTCTCCCTGGTGGCTAAGATGGTAAAGAGTCTGCCTGCAATGCAGGAGACCTGGGTTCAATCCCTGGGTTGGGAAGATCCTCTGGAGAAGGAAATGGCAACCCACTGGACTGGAAAATCCCATGAACAGAGGAGCCTGGCAGTCTACAGTCCATGGGGTTGCAAAAAGTTGGACATGACTAAGTGACTTCACTATTTTAACCATATTGCATAAATCATATATAATTTCTGATGAAATGCTTTAAAATGGGTACATGTGAACAAGACTGTTTTAAGGGTAAAATAATATAAGGGAATTCTCTGCTTCAGTGACTGCCACATAATCAAAGTTCTCATTTTTACCATTATTGTTACTTAAAGAAGACATGTTTTTCCTCCTTTCCAAAGCCAATACGTGGACTTCTGCTTTTCAGACAGAACATGATAGATGCCAAATAAAAGAGAGTATAGGTGCTTTAGGGAGTCCAATAAAAGATAGGCCAGATAACTGATTATAAAATTCAGCATTTATATATATGGCCTATGAGTGAATTGCCTATTTTATCCTTTGCAGGAAAACTGAAGACTTGTAGTATACAGATACCAAACTAGGTGATCATAATTATCACCTGAAGATTTGGAAAATAACATCCTGGACTTCACTTCATAACTACTAAAGCAATTTCTTCAAAACTACTAGTATCAATGGTGAGGTCCATGAATCTAGCTTTCCTAAGGGCCACAGATGACTTTCACCATCCTAGAATAAACCACATCTCGTTTGGTATCAATGGTCTTGTTCCAGAAGGATGCTTGGATGTCACACATTCATACTTAGTATGAGAGACAAGGCCCTGTTCTCCTCTGTCCTTTATTAGTTTCTCTGCCCAACATGCCTCTTCATCCTACCCCTGCCTTCAAGTCATCCTTTGGAAAGCTAGTAAAAATGCATTTGTTTCATTGTAAACAAAAATGACATTAGTAAAAGAGTTTAGGTACAAAATAACTAAAGGATATAATCTTAAAATTTAGTAGAGTACATCTACAGAAGGGATGAAAATGTAAGACTCTATGTTGTAAGCAGAAAAAATGTCTAGTTTTAGGTTCTGCCTCATGAGACAATTTAGTTAACTTGGTCAATTTCCTTTTCAACTATGCTTTCAATGTATTATTTCATGTAGAAATTAAGGGTAGTAATGCATTTCATGCTTTTTTAAAATTATTGTTTTGAGTAGCAAAGCAAGTGGTTGAGCTAGAAACGTATAAACATGAGGTAATTTACAAAATAAAAAAGATGTAAAGGTAAATAGTTACATGAAATACAGGGTGTTACTATGCACTTTTATGAGAAGTATATCAAAGATTTAACACTGATAGCCTGGAAAGAAAGTGAAAGTGAAGTTCCTCAGTCGTGTCCGACTTTTTGCAACCCCATGGACTGTAGCCCACCAGGCTTCCCCGTCCATGAGATTTTCAAGGCAAGAGTACTGGAGTGGGTTGTCATTTCCTTCTCCAGGGGATCTTCCCAACCCAGGGATTGAACCTGGGTCTCCTGCATGGTAGGCAGATGCTTTTTCCATCTGAGCCACCAGGAAAGTAAAATCATATATCCTAATTACATCCTTATCGTCAGATGATATACCTCAATGACTTCTGAGATTCAAATTCTATTATATATTTTATTTATAAACTTTGGTATTATTATTATTTATATATATGGGATTACCATTTATCATTGTTTAGAATTTCATTTGTAATGTGATTATGATACCAGCAGAATCAGTTTCTGCAATAGCAATTATGTAATTGTCAGTTTTTTAATGTAGTTTGATAAATCATCTAAGTGTCTTTGATTAACCTTATCTAAGTCATGTTTTCAAATTGTATTTTCAAATCCTAAGACGATATCAACTCATTTAATGAAAGTTTTCAGTTTTTGAGCATTATTAAAATATTTCATTTAATTATTTCAGCAACTCTTTAACTTGGTATTGTTACAATTTTGACTTATAAATGAGAAGATTTAGTTTTTAGAACTTATCAAGGTGCTCTGAGTTGTTTTAAATTCATAGCTGTCTTGTGAACACTATGGAAAATGGATATGAACACTAAGATTTAACATACATATGTCCATGTCTATTCCATTTTGTTTAGTTTAGCACAGAAATAATGAATACCTCATTTTTATATTCTAGAATTTATGGCTATGCCAGTTATAGAGATTCAGAATTAGGAAATGTATATATAAATCCATAACTATTTTTCCCAAATATCATGGCTTTATTTTTAAAAAGTATGTTTATTCTTTCATCTCTCTGTTTTCCTATTTTTATTATCAATGTCTGGACCTTTAATTAAAATTTGCATTACTGCACATTTGCTTATCACTAGTGTTCAATGAGGAGAAGGCAATGGCAACCCACTCCAGTACTCTTGCCTGGAAAATCCCACGGACTGAGGTGCCTGGTAGGCTACAGTCCATTGGGTCGCTAAGAGTCGGCACAACTGAGAGCCTTCACTTTCACTTTTCACTTTCATGCATTGGAGAAGGAAATGGCAACCCACTCCAGTGTTCTTGCCTGGAGAATCCCAGGGACGGAGGAGCCTGGTGGGCTGCCATCTCTGGATCACACAGAGTCGGACACTACTGAAGCAACTTAGCAGCAGTGTTCAATGAAGACAATTTAATATACCTTTTTCTTCTTATAGGAACAGAACAGAACTAGTTAATTAGACTAAATAATTTGTGTCAAATGGTGTGTTTCTATATGCATTACATAGTGCACCAAGACAGAAAAAAAGATACTTTTTACTAAAAATATTATTTTAGAAAAATTCAGGGCTTAGGATATTTTTTTGTATTTTCAATTCACTTTGAAATTTCTTCCCCCAGCTTTGTTTATTTTTAGTGTTTGCAATCTTCTGTTTACTATTAAGAATAATAAAAATTCTCAAAGTAAAGCAGATGATAAATTATTTGCAAGTTATTTATAGCTGAGAGAGCACCATCATATTCCAGCATATGTTATTGAGTTTTTCCTTTATAGAAATAAGATAAGAGAAGCTGTACATTTTCTAATCACTGGGCTTTGCAGCACACATTTGTTGAAGGTTGACTTTCAGCTTTAGACAGTTCATAATGTGTAGGCTATCCTCTCATCTTTCTCAGAAGATTATTTTCAGGGAGAGTACAAGAAAATGAAAAGATCTGAAACCTTTTAATATATTTTTTTGGTAAAATGCTGGTGCTTCTAAATTTATTTTCCCTTAATTGCTGGCTGTGCTGCTGAGGAGAGGAACAGGGAATGGGAGGGGCAATGAGAAAAGCACCTTGTGATATGTGAACAGAAAGGAGCCTTTGAGCAGCCCTTTGGTTTGATTTGTAAAGAACTTTCTACTCTATCCTCACCAGTTTGACCCAAGACTAACTAAACTCTGTGTGTGTGTGTGTGTGTGTGTATGTGTGTGTATTCAAGATAAAATCTTTAAATGTAGATACAAGCTATTCTGGAATATCTGGGATCTGAAGAGAAGAGGAATATTTTTAAGGATTAAGGTGGTCTTTATGCTGAGAAAATACTATAGGAACTTTTGGCTCTAGAGAATAAAGGAAGTCAATCTAATTCATTACAAAACAGAAGCTAGAAACAAAAACTGTATGGCTAAAAATAAAATCCCTGCATCACATTTCTTGTAAGGTCATAAGTTCTATTCAGTTCAGTTGCTCAGTCATGTCTGATTCTTTGTGACCCCATGGACTGCAGCATGCCAGGCTTCTCTGTCCATCACAAACTCCCGGAGCCTGCTCAAACTATGTTCATTGAGTCGATGATGCCATCCAACTATTTCATCCTCTGTTATCTATCCCCTTCTCCTCCTGCCTTCAATCTTTCCCAGCCTCAGGGTCTTTTCAAAGGAGTCAGTTCTCATGAGGTCATCAAAGTATTGGAGTTTAAGCTGCAGCATCAGTCCTTTCACTGAATATCAGTCCTGAAGGACTGATTTCCTTTAGGATTGACTGGTTTGATCTCCTTGAAGTCCAAGGGACCCTCAAGAGTCTTCTCCAACACCACAGTTCAAAAACATCAATTCTTCAGCACTCATATTTTGTGTAAATATGTAAGGTCATATATTACGTAAATATGTTAGGTTGTATTTCATGTAAATATGTATTTATAATATAGAAAGCATATGATTTTTAATCAGGCAGGTACCATGATTTCTGCCATTTTGTGATACTTGTGAAGAATTGAAGAGAATCTATAAATCTTTACAGAGATTATGAAAGCCTATGAGTACTTCAGTCTAATTTTGTCCTAAGTTGTGTTAGAGTCACAATTACAATAAGTGGTATCTATTTATATGTTTTTATAACAGTAATGCTCTAAGCCTTTCCATTTTACAAAGAATACTATAACTTAAGAGTTAAGTATACAATGCCAATTTTGGAAATTACTAGCAAAAAACATGTTCTGCATTCTACCCTTTAAACTGTTTATGATTAAATCTATACTTAATAACAAAAATATCTCAAATTAGAAATTAAATATACATTTCCAAAAGTAAGTATTCCTGGGCAAATAAATATTGTAGCTCTTATAAATTTTAATTTTATATCACATAATTTTATAGGTTTGACAGATCAATAGTGAATACTATTTGAATAAATTAAAAATACAAACTATTAAAGACAGTTTATACAGAAGCATTTGAAGAACAGAATAATTGCATTTAATCATAAATTACTATCTGTAAATCCCTCATATCTATTTTGTGTGCCAAATATTTCAAACAATGAAATTAGAATTCATTAACTTTAATATAAATTCAGAGGGACAAATTGTGTGACAGAGATTTCTACAAATATAAAGTAAAATACACTGCTTTATTTTCTATTAAATAAATTGGCTCATAAAGATAAAAATTGCTATTTTTGCACATTGATTCACAAAAAAGAGGAAGGGATAGCTATGATTTTCAATGAAAGGAAGACTGTCTGTGAAAATAAGATTGCATTTTGCTAATAGGGAGGAAGCTAAGTGATTTGATTTTTATTTTAGAAATTGTCTCATTAAAAATTGGCAAATATACTCATGTGTTTATTCATCAAATATGAATTAAACAGAGTGGTAACATGATCTGATGATTTTCCTTTTCTCCTCTAGTAGTTGCTTAGTCATCAGGGTGTGGAATCACACCTCTTCTCCTTGCTTGAGCCTGATGAAAGTCATCCTCAAGGAGAGTGTCACAAGATAAGTGGAGAGACAGGAAAACAGATTTCAAATAAAAGATGAAAAATAGTAATTAAAATGAGATATAATAAACAATCTGCAGAGAAGAGTTGTAATTTTTGTTGTGTCATAATTACTTGATCCATTTCATAGCTATAAGCATTAACACCCTACAGATATTTTTATAATTTCAGAATCCAAGGAAAAAGGTAGATTATTATTTTCAATTATTGTAGATATTTAAAAATAAGTAGATGTCATTGATTTCACAATTGAATATTTGGATTTTAGTGGATTTATTTTTCTATAAATTTAACTTCTTGTTATCAAGAACAATGAATAGATTATTGGCACATAAGTAGGTAGTTAATTAATAGACACAGGCAAATATACATTGCCATTGATTTATGTTAGTTTTGAAACTTTAGAAAATTAGAAATTAAATATCATACATACACATGTAAAATACTCTTGGAAATTTTGTTATATTTTCCCAGACATTTTTCCTTATCTAACTTTACTTAGAATCATTTAGAAAAGCTACTTTCCAGGTTAAATATTTTCTTTCTATTTTTAACAGTGCTATCAGATAATTGTTTAAAATACTTAGATACTTAGGGTCAAAATTTAGAACCCTGATAATTTTCTAGTAAAATACATTATAAACTTGTGTATTAGTCTCAGTAACAAATTATTTTCCATTCATCTGCATTAAATCCTAATTATATTGTCCATATATTTGTATAGATTGTATATCTTTCATCTATATATTTATATGGTTAAGTTGGCATAACTCAAAGAGAACTGGATTTAGAAGTTGAAGACTGAGTTCCTATCTGGTCAAATAAGACTTAGTTTCTGGATAATTATGTATGATGCTTAAAAAAGAATTTATCTTCTCTGGGATATATATATATATTCATTTATTTCTATCTTTCTGCAATACAATTGATTACCTCTGTGTATCAGATTCTGCACTCACTATTAATACAATGGAAGGCAATAAAGACTTGGTTCTTTGTTTCTAAAACTGTGTAATGCAGTGGTCTCTAGAGTGGGGGGCATGCACCCTAGAAAGTGTGCAATATATTATACTTTACAGGGAGCAAGTGGAAATATGAAAAGTAATTTTTATATTTGTGATTGTCTCAGTTAAAATATTTTTATACTGTTTTATTCTGTGTAGAAGTGCATGTTTATATTGATATATTAGCTTGAAAATCTTTTGTTAATAGGATTGTGCTATCAAGCAAATTCAGAGACTGGATTACTATAAGGAAAAAGAGTTGAATGAGATAAAACATTTTATTATAGCCAAAGACTGCATCATTTTTAAAGAAAAACTGTAATGTTGTTTGCCTTGGCCATTATGAATTACAACACTTTTGATGCCCCCCTGCAGCTTTACAATTGAGCATCAATTTGTACATGGTATGTTCTAGACACGTTTCCAAGCAATTTGTTTGAATTAACATATTTAATCTTCACAGCAACCCTATTTGGAAGGTATTTTTATTTTTATCTAACTTAAAAGTATCACTAAGTCATGTCTGACTCCTTTGCGACCCTGTGGACAGTAGCCCTCCAGGATCCTTTATCCATGAGGTTTTCTAGACAAGAATACTGGAATGGGTTGCTTTTTCCTTCTCCACTGTTATATTATATTATACTATGTTATATTGTGAAAGTGAAAGTACAGTCGCTCAGTTGTGTCCGATTCTTTGTGACCCCATGGACAGTAGCCTACCAGGCTCCCCGTCCACAGAATTTTCCAGGTAAGAGTACTGGAGAGGGTTGCCATTTCCTTGTCCAGCGTGCCATACCAACCCAGGGATTGAACCCAGGTCTCCCTCATTACAGGCCAACACTTTACTGTATAAGCCACCAGGGAAGCCCCATGCACCGAAGAATTGATGCTTTTGAACTGTGGTGTTGGGGAAGACTCTTGAGAGTCCCTTGGACTGCAAGGAGATCCAACCAGTCCATTCTGAAGGAGATCAGCCCTGGGATTTCTTTGGAAGGAATGATGCTAAAGCTGAAACTCCAGTACTTTGGCCACCTCATGCGAAGAGTTGACTCACTGGAAGGGACTCTGATGCTGGGAGGGATTGAGGGCAGGAGGAGAAGGGGAGGACAGAGGATGAGAGGGCTGGATGGCATCACTGCCTCGATGGACATGAGTTTGAGTGAACTCCGGGAGTTGGTGATGGACAGGGATGCCTAGCGTGCTGCGATTCATGGGGTTGCAAAGAGTCGGACATGACTGAGCAACTGAAGTGAACTGAACTGTGTTTTAGCTAGCCAGGCTCCTCTGTCCATGGGATTTCCCAGGCAAGAATACAATAGTAGATTGCCATTTCCTTCTCCAGGGATCTTCCTGACCCAGGGATTGGGCCTGTGTCTCTCTCACTGGCAGAAGGATTCTTTACACTGAGCTACCAGGGCAGCCCAGGTGAGAAACTAGCTGTGCATAAATCGAGAAAATGTAAAATTTGGGTATTCTTATCAGGTGAACTGAAGAAATGATCTGATTCCTTTTTTAAAAGCCGATTCAGCTCAGTGTTGGGAAAGATAGCATAGGTTGGATACAGTAATGGATGCTGACCACCAGCTAAGGGGCAATTGCAGAAGTCTAAGCTAAAATAGCTTAGATTTAAAGAATATATGTATTTTGCAAGATGTATATAGATTTTATATATATATATACACACACACTCACACTAAATGAAATCAGCAGGATATATAACAAATGCTATGTGAGAAATGAAATCAAATGATATGCTGAGATGCTCCTAAATTACTCTCTTGTAGCATGTACAAGTGTGAGTACCATTCACTAGCATAAGGGGTAGTGATATAAATATTTTAAGTGTGTTTTTAGACATGTTGAACAAGAAGTGCTTTTCACAGATATTTCAGACATGCAGTTAGACATATGGATTTAGATATCACAGATAAGGTCAGGGTGAGGACATATATGCTGGTATTAACTGGTCATTTTTTCATCATTCCAGTCTTTTATGCTTTCCTATCTCTACCTGAGGACCTGGGCTGGGATTTAGAAAGGACTTACAATATGCACTATTGAATAATCTCTGGACACAAAGCTAGACCTTTACTTCTTCAGTGAAGTGAATTCCATCATCATTATACATTTTCAATAGAAAAGAAAATTCTGCTATTTTTTCTATTTTGAGTTGTAAGTTGACACTTCTTAAATTCATTGCATTTTTATTCATTTTTGTATTCAGTTCTAAACTAGGCAATTTGATATCTATCCATGGACATTTGTTTATGCTGTATCTGTAGAGATTACTAATGACCTTCCAAAACAAACCTTTGGAGGATGCTTTTCAGGTGTGTGATAGTATTTGTAAACAATACAAAGACACTTAGAAATGAAAGATCTAGTAGAGGGTGTGTATGTGTATTTTTAGAATCAACTAAGAATGAGTTACTTTAAATTAGTCTTTAAAGACTAATTTAAATAAACATAAAAGAAAACTAAGAAAGGAAAATGATCTAGAGCTGGGAAACAAATTCTAAAGAAAAATTTTAGTAAATGGAATGCCATTCAATTATTGCCTATAAAGCACACTAGAAAATGGCATTTGAAGAAGAGATACCCACATGACAAATACATGATACTGCATTGAGAAACCAGGAATTGGAACAATCTGTTCCCCCATCAGCAGCAGTGCTACACAAACTAAAAGGCATATGCTATTCGGCAGGCAAAAAGTCATTATTTGCTGGAAAAGTGAATAGTGGGTATGTAGCAGCAGTACATTGTAGTGTACTGTTCTTTATTCTAGCCATGGAAAAGGTAACCAAAATGTTTGAACATTTTTAGCTGTTCCTTAATCAGAATCCATATACTATTGTGTGTCTAAGATTTCACCCTTAAAATTCAGAAGTAAAGGAGAGCTTAATATTTATAAAATAAGAGAATAAAAGATTGTGAGAGTTACGATATAAATAAATGTTTAAAGTGAAACTGCTACTGCTGCTAAGTCGCTTCAGTCATGCCCGACTTTGTGCGACCCTATAGACGGCAGCCCACCAGGCTCCCCCGTCCCTGGGGTTCTCCAGGCAAGAACACTGGAGTGGGTTGCCATTTTCTTCTCCAATGCATGAAAGTGAAAAGTGAAAGCGAAGTCGCTCAGTCCTGTCCGACTCTTCGAGACCCCATGGACTGCAGCCTACTAGGCTCCCCCATCCCTGGGATTCTCCAGGCAAGAATACTGGAGTGAGTTGCCATTTCCTTCTCCAATTTAAAGTGAAAACCTGACATTAAATTAAAAATTATGTTTTAATGCCCGCATAAAAAGAATAATACTGACAAATTTATTTGCAGAGCAGAAAAAAAAGGCTCTCGAATATAAAATAACAGAGAAATATTCCCTAACTGTATACCATTTACTTTGGATAAAATTGCTGTATTCAGAGCAGTGGTTAACAAGATTTGGAAACTTTTCAGAGATTATTCAAGATTTTAAGTATTTGTGTTGTTCTCCTAAATATATGTAAATTTTAAACAAGGACATGTCACATTATTTGTATTTGTTATGTTAGTTGTTCCAAGAAACATTTGTTTTATTGACTTTTGTGTATTTCTTAGGATCAGATTAATGGTTATCAAAAAAAAAAAGTCAAGCTTTTATAAATTAGCCTGCTGAACATCGCAATAATACACGTTTATAAAAGATTATGTCCGAACCCATCGCTTAACACAAATGGAAGGCCATCACAATTGAAAGTATGATTGTCATTACAGTGTTCATCATTTTAAAGAAAGAAAAGAAATGCGTGTACACAGACACAGGCACACACACCTTGTATGTGCTATGTGGCAAATATCAATAGCAAGATTGTGATGTTAAATTATCATTGGGGGATAGTTAAATGCAAATCATTACTCAGCTTGTAACATTCCACTAGCCCCCCCCCCCAAAGTTAAGTAAAGGATATAATTTTAAGGGGAAAACATAATTAGAAGACAGAATAGTATCAAGAAATCAATATGTTTATTTGGACAATCTGCCAAATGGTCTGAAGATTCTTAGATATGTCTGGTTGTTCCAGAAGTCTTAACAATTGTGTCAGAATTCCCTATAATTGATTGGCAAGAGTAGGGAAAATAATGCTGGCCCATTGACCATTTGTATTTATCAGCTTAGATAATTGTAGATTAAAGCAGTTTGGATTCCCATTTTATTCAGCTATAAAAATGTGCAACAGTGTTAATGCACTTAATACCTGTGAGTTGTAAACTTCAGAAATATTAAACTGGTAGGTTCATATACCTTTTACCACAATAAAAAATAAGTCTGAAAGTACTATAAAGTCTATCTGTAAATACAGTGTTTCTAGCTTTTTGTGAAAGTTTCTAATTTCACTTTCGTGCATATATAATCTTAAGTATCTAAATTTCTGTGAAAATATACATGCATGTCTGCATGTGAAGGATCTAGTAAGTCAGTGTCATATTTTCTAAGAGCAGCAGCAGTGATTACGAATGAGTTCATGTGCCATCTTGGATTACTTACATTCTGGAGAAAACACATACTTTCATATGTTTTTAAATTATTTGTAATGTAGCTCCCAGGTTATAACTAAAAAATGGGACTCCATCTGTAGTGTTCTAACTTGTAGACTACTAGAGTATATTTCTTTTCTTCTGTGAGGAACTGCTATACTTTTTCTTCCTAAATGACTGTTTTCCATTTGTTTTGTTTACCCAACAGCCTTCATGAAAACTTGGTATCATTCAGAAATAATTTCTGACATTTATAACAAGAATAGCAGCTGATTTAATTAATGATAATAATACTGCATTATATAGTTTGAAAAAGTCTACCACTTTGATGAATAGGGGTGGGTAAATGGCATGCAAACTGCTTCTGCATGTTGGATTTCAGTATTTTATTACATTTAGCACTAAGTGATTGTTCTATCTGTGTTGGGAATGTTCTCCTATCGCTTCTAACCCTTAAAATAAGCAGGATACATTCATTATACCAAAAAACACTTATGGTATTAGCAGAACAATTCAATCTTCAGATGTCTGAATTTTTAATTGAAGACTATCCAGTTGAAAATGTTAGGAATCAAGCTGATAAGGGTGGGAGAACAGACATAAAATAAATGTGTGTCAATTCTAATAATACAGTGTAAGGGATATAATTTTTAAATTTACATTTTACAAAAATAGTTATCAGATTATAAAAAATCATTAAGCACTTAATATTGTGTTTCTTTTTTTTTTTCCAGTAAGAGTTCTTTGTATTAAAATTCATTAGAAAAGTAAGGTAAGATTGAGGTTTAAAAATTATTATACAGTGTAATGTTTTAAATTCAGATTGATAAAAACAGTTATCAATTGGATCTGTATTGTCAAGATAACCTATAAAGTGACTTATTATTTATGTTACATAAAGATGAATACAACATAAATAAGTTGTCATTTAAAATGAAAAATAGATGGAGAGGTAGATAAATAGCTAGATAAAAACACAATTTTAAAGTGAACATATTTTTGCAAAACTTGTTTCAAGCTATTTAGCTTTTATAAGGTTGAGTGGAATAAGTTGATGTATATGACATTACTTTATAAATTAGTAATATCTATATTCTTGCACAAGCTGGAATCAAGATTGCCGGGAGAAATATCAATAACCTCAGATATGCAGATGACACCACCCTTGTGGCAGAAAGTGAAGAGGAACTAAAAAGCCTCTTGATGAAAGTGAAAGAGGAGAGTGAAAAAGTTGGCTTAAAGGTCAACATTCAAAAAACGAAGATCATGGCATCCGGTCCCATCACTTCATGGGAAATAGATGGGGAAACAGTGGAAACGGTGTCAGACTTTATCTTTTTGGGTTCCAAAATCCTGGCAGATGGTGATTGCAGCCATGAAATTAAAAGACACTCCTTGGAAGAAAAGTTATGACCAACCTAGATAGCTTATTGAAAAGCAGAGACGTTACTTTGCCAACAAAGGTCCATCTAGTCAAGGCTATGGTTTTTCCTGTGGTCATGTATGGATGTGAGAGTTGGACGGTGAAGAAAGCTGAGTGCCAAAGAATTGATGCTTTTGAACCATGGTGTTGGAGAAGACTCTTGAGAGTCCCTTGGACTGCAAGGAGATCCAAACAGTCCATTCTAAAGGAGATCAGCCCTGGGTGTTCTTTGGAAGGAATGATGCTAAAGCTGAAACTCCAGTACTTTGGCCACCTGATGCGAAGAGTTGACTCATTGGAAAAGACTCTGATGCTGGGAGGGATTGGTGGCAGGAGGAGAAGGGGACGACAGAGGATGAGATGGCTGGATGGCATCACTGACTTGATGGACGTGAGTTTGAGTGAACTCCAGGAGTTGGTGATGGACAGGGAGGCCTGGTGTGCTGCGATTCATGGGGTCGCAAAGAGCCGGACATGACTGAGCGACTGAACTGAACTGATATTCTTGCATCAGTTTATTTGAAGCAATATTGCTAGTATTTACAGTTAATATTATTCCTAGAGATTAATTTAAATTAAAAGTTAAACAAATTTTGTTTGAAATTTTAACAACTAAACTATAGCAGATGCCCTAATAATGAGGATTTCTTAATATACAATACTTGGAGGGCAGAATAATTTTACAGTCTTTTTGCTTATAATCCTCTAGTCTCTGGTATGGTTAAGTTCTATTTTGAGTTCATCTTCAGTAGTGTATGGCCAGCATTGTAGATGGAGTAAAAATGTAAATTTGACAGATCTCTACATGCCATTCTTCGGTTTTAAACTCTATTAAAGACTTCATGAAAACATTTGAGAGAATTTGTGCTTCTAGAACTTTTAAAGCTATTTTTAAAAAGTATTTATTTATTATTGCTTACTGGTTGTGGTGGGTCTGCATTGCTGCATGCGGGCTTTCTCCAGTCATCGTGAATGGGGGCTGCCCATTGTTGCAGTGCTCAGGCTTCTCTGCAGTGGCTTCTCTTGCTGTGGGGCACAGCCTCTAGGCACAGGGGCTTCAGTCGTTGCAGCACGTGACTCAGTAGTTGTGGCTTGCAGGCTCTAGAGCCTGTGTTCAGTAGCTGTGGCGCATGAGATTAGTTGCTCTGAGGAATGTGGGATCCTCCTGGACCAGGATCAAACCGGCGTCTCTTACATTGCAAGTCAGAATCTTAACCACTGGACCACCAGGGAATCCCTTAAAAGTCTTTTGGATTCTTAATACCTGATGTAACTTAAAATTCACATTTTCATCCTAAACTTATGCTTGGAAAGTTTAAGTTGTTTCCTTAGCCTTGTCAAAAGATATGTACATTTTACTATCAACAATTATTTCTGAGTCTGAATGACATACAAATAGAATATCTTCAATGTTCAGAATATGTGCTCAACAGTTAAGAAGTGGTTATGTTTATCTATTAATGCTGTTTTTTTTACAGTTTTTTGTAGTGTCACAAACGTAGAAATGATGTCTTTATGACTGAAAAAGAAAACATAGACTCTAACCAAGGCATCAGATTAACAGGTCACTTTAAAAACAGATCCACAATGTAGAATTAAGCAAATAGTGTAACTTAACAATATTTTTATAGACAAAAATTATACTAATAGGAGTTATTTTACTTTTCTTCAAATGGTCATTTATACAAATAAACAATTTAATGTTGTAAGATGAAGATAAATATCAGGAGATAACAAGACATTTAAATATCAATACAATCATAATATATATTATGTAACATCAGAAAAGAAGAATTAAGACCCATTAACGGTAAATGCATGGGAGAAGGCAATGGCACCCCACTCCAGTACTCTTGCCTGGAAAATCTCATGGACGGAGGAGCCTGGTAGGCTGCAGTTCATGGAGTTGCGAAGGGTCAGACATGACTAAACGAATTCACTTTCACTTTTCACTTTCATGCATTGGAGAAGGAAATGGCAACCCACTCCAGTGTTCTTGCCTGGAGAATCCTAGGGATGGCGGAGCCAGGTGGGCTGCCATCTATGGGGTTGCACAGAGTCGGACACGACTGAAGCCACTTAGCAGCAGCAGCAGCAACAGTAAATGCATATTTCTTAATCAGTAGATAAATGATAGTACCTAGGATATATCTCTACATAAAATCTATCCCAGGGTCTATTTTAGCCCCAATTACAATGAATAAACATTCAGTTAAACAAAAACATAATTTAAGATGGATTATACAGTGAAAGTGAGAAATAGGTTTAAGGGACTAGATCTGATAGACAGAGTGCCTGATGAACTATGGACGGAGGTTCATGACATTGTACAGGAGACAGGGATCAAGACTACCTCCAAGAAAAAGAAATTCAAAAAACCAAAATGGTTGTCTGAGTAAGCCTTAAAAATAGTTGTGAAAAGAGAAGCGAAAAGCAAAGGAGAAAAGGCAAGATATATTCATTTGAATGCAGAGTGCTAAAGAATAGCAAGGAGAAATTACAAAGCCTTCCTCAGTGATCAGTGAGAAGAAATAGAGGGAAAAAATCTAATGGGAAAGACTAGAGATCTCTTCAAGAAAATTAGAGATACCAAGGGAACATTTTATGAAAAGATAGGCTCAATAAAGGACATAAATGGTATGGACCTGACAGAAGTAGAAGATACGGAAAAGAGGTGGCATCAACACAAAGAAGAACTGTACAAAAAAGATCTTCACAACTCAGATAATTGTGATGGTGTGATCATTCACCTAGAGCCAGACATCCTAGAATGTGAAGTCAAGTGGGCCTTAGGAAGTATCACTATGAACAAAGCTAATGGAGGTGATGGAATTCCAGTTGAGCTATTTTAAATCCTAAAAGATGATGCTGTGAAAGTGCTGCACTCAATATGCCAGCAAATTTGGAAAACTCAGCAGTGGCCACAGGATGGGAAAAGATCCGCTTTCATTCCAATCCTAAAGAAAGACAATGCCAAAGAATGCTCGAACTACCGTACAGTTGCACTCATCTCACATGCTAGTAAAGTAATGCTCAAAATTATCCATGCCAGGCTTCAACAATATGTGAACTGCAAACTTCCAGATGTTCAAGCTGGTTTTAGAAAAGGCAGAGGAACCAGAGATCAAATTGTCAACATCCACTGGATCATCGAAAAAGCAAGAGAGTTCCAGAAAAACATCCATTTCTGCTTTATTGACTATGCTAAAGCCTTTGACTGTGTGGATCAAATAAACTGTGGAAAAGTCTGAAGGAGAAGGGAATACCAGACCATCTGACCTGCCTCTTGAGAAACCTATATGCAGGTCAGGAAGCAACAGTTAGAACTGGACATGGAACAACAGACTGATTCCAAATAGGAAAAGGAATACATCAAGGCTGTATATTTTCACCCTGCTAATTTAACTTATATGCAGAGTACATCATGAGAAACGCTGGGCTGGAAGAAACACAAGCTGGAATCAAGATTGCTGGGAGAAATAGCAATAACCTCAGATATGCAGATAACACCACTCTTATGGCAGAAAGTGAAGAGGAACTAAAAAGCCTCTTGATGAAAGTGAAAGTGGAGAGTGAAAAAGTTGGCTTAAAGCTCAACATGCAAAAAATGAAGATCATGGCATCCGTCCCATCACTTCATGGGAAATAGATGGGGAAATTGTGCAAACAGTGTCAGACTTTATTTTTGGGGGGGCTCCAAAATCACTGCAGATGGTGATTGCAGCATGAAATTAAAAGACACTTGCTCCTTGGAAGGAAAGTTATGACCAAGCTAGACAGCATATTAAAAACCAAAGACATTACTTTTCCAACAAAGGTCTGTTTAGTTAAGGTTATGGTTTTTCTAGTAGTCAAGTATGGATGTTAGAGTTGGACTATAAAGAAAGCTGAGCACTGAAGAATTGATGCTTTTGAGTTGTGGTTTTGGAGAAGACTCTTGAGATTCCTTTGGACTGCAAGGAGATCCAACCAGTCCATCCTAAAGGAGATTAGTCTTGGGTGTTCATTAGAAGGACTTATGTTGAAACTGAAACTCCAATATTTTGGCCACCTGATGTGAAGAGCTGACTCATTTGAAAAGACCCTGATGTTGGGAAAGATTGAGGGCAGGAGGAGAAGGGGACAACTAGGATAAGGTGGCTGGATGGCATCACCGACTCAGTGGACATGAGTTTGGGTGGACTCCGGGAGTTGGTAATGGACAGGGAGGCCTGACGTGTTGCAGTTCATGGGGTCACAAACAGTCGACTGAGTGACTGAACTGAACTGAACTGAGTGCTAGCAATCTAGTCTGATAAAATGCCAATGGTAGAGAAGGCTAAATAGGAAATTTATTACTTATGCTCTATTTAACATGAATTCTGATCATTAAGATGGTTTATCTTGACTAGTTAGTACATGAAAGTGAATCATAATACAATTGAATTTAATCAGTTTATTAAAATTTCATATTTGTACTTTTTCTAGAAAAAATATGTTGTCTTAGTGCTATCTAGTAGGAAGATGAATTTATATTTCATTAAATTATATATCTCTTTATTGTGCTTTTGAAAGCTGTTTTATTATACAGAAATATTTTGTTACTTAAATACTTTGCATTTTTACTGAAAACTTTCACATCAGTGATCCATTTTTAACCTAAAAAAATTGTATCATTTTTCAAGAGCTCTTCCCTTGAAATGAATTGCATCTAAAACATCCCCACACTTAACCTGTCTAATAATTAGTGTGAGCTTCACATTTGTGAGATATTGAATGTATGTATAAATATGGACTTCCCAGGTGGCGCTAGTGGCAAAGAACCCACCTGCCAATGAAAAAGACGTAAGAGATGCAAGTTCGATCCCTGAGTCAGGAAGATCCCCTGGAGGAGGGCATGGCAACCCACTCCAGTTTTCTTGCCTGGAGAATCCCAAGGACAGAGGAGCCTGGCGGGCTGCAGCGCATAGTGTCACAAAGAGTCAGACATTACTGACGTGCCTTAGCACGCACACGCACCCATGAGTAAATATATGATATGAATGTTACATGTGTAAGTTAAGCATCATTTAATTTTCCTAGACAACTAAGGGAGACTAGGGACGGATTCATTCTAGGAAGCTGTTCAAGTTATTATTTCAGCTGGGTCAAAATCCCAATTATTGAGAACTGCCAGTCTTGGAATTCTGAATTCATTTAACCATAATGGTAGTGAAGTGACCTTCAACTTGCCTGGAGAGTATAGGAGGAGTTTAAACAGAGAAAGGAAAATTGGTTCATTAAATATTTATTTAACATAGTTTCTCACATATATCTGTCACAGACTCGGGGAAAAATGAACACAAATATCCCTTGTTTTAACTTCATGGAACTTGCATCTGCTGAGTTAGACAGTTGTCGTTTAGTCACTCAGTTGTATCTGACTCTGACCCCACGACTGCAGAATGCCAGGCTTTCCTGTCCTTCACCATTAGACAGGCACTAACCCACACAGTTACAAAAGCAAATCTAGCATTGCTATTGTTTTAAGAGCTTTATAAGAGAAGAGCTTTGTGCTATGAGAAGCTATAATAGGATTTACTAGAGCACAAACATGAAATTCTGTTCAAGATACCCTTTGGATACTAGCAAAAGGATAAGTAGGAGTTAACTTCAAGGGGGTTGAAGGATTGGGGCTGGGGTGAAGTGTCACTGAATATCCCATATCAAAAAGAGAGCATGGTTTATCTGTTGTTCAGTCACAAGGTCATATCCAACTCTTTGTGACCCCATGGACTACAGCATGTCAAGCTTCCCTGTCCTTCACCATCTCCCAGAGTTTGCTCAAACTCATGTCCATTGAGTCAGTGATGCCATCCAACCAGCTGATCCTCTGTCATCCCCTTCTCCTCCTGCCTTCAATCTTCTCCAGCATAGGGTCTTCTCCAGTGAGTCAGCTCTTCGCATCAGATGACCAAATATTGGAGCTTCAGCTTCAGCATCAGTCCTTCCAATGAATGTTCAGGGTTGGTTTCCTTTAAGATTATCTGGTTTTATTTCTTGCTCTCCAAAGGACTCTCTAGAGTCTTCTTCAGCATTGCATTCAAAAGCATCAATTCTTCAGTGCTCAGCCTTTTTTTATTGTCCAGCTCTCACATCCGTACATGGCTACTGGAAAAACCATGGCTTTGACTATACAGATTGTTATTGGCAAAGTGATGTCTCTGCTTTTTAATATGCTGTGTAGGTTTGTCATAGCTTTTCTTCCAAGGAGTAAGCATCTTTAAATTTTGTGGCTGCAGTCACTGTCTGTAATGATTTTGGATTTGAGAATCCTGAAAAAGACATATGTATAGCTGAATTAGAGAGGCTTGTTTAATATGAAATCCCCAAGTAAATTGAGAACCAGATATGCAAAACTATTCATATAAGACTATACAGAACTTTACTTTTCCCTGAAAGCAATGTGTTTAAATAAACCAATTCTGAATCTTTAGGCATGCTTATGTAACTGCTCTATTTGTGTTTTTAAAAGTTCTT
Organism: Bos taurus; assembly: GCF_002263795.3. Classification (NCBI taxonomy): domain Eukaryota; kingdom Metazoa; phylum Chordata; class Mammalia; order Artiodactyla; family Bovidae; genus Bos; species Bos taurus. The sequence goes on along the minus strand of NC_037329.1, from coordinate 11,886,455 downwards.
TCTCACTATGGAATAAAGAATAGAAGATATTAAGTGTATATGAGTTGGCTATATAAAAAACTATTGCAGTAATTCAGACCTGTAATGAGAGAAGTTTGAACTTGAGTTGGGATATTCAAGGTGGAAAGAAGACGATGAATTCGGGGATAGTGTTGGTCAGCTTGATTGCGGGAATAACTATAAATAGAAAGTAAAGGCAGGAGTGATGTCAAGGATGATTTCCATTATTTCCTATGGATAGTCGTACCTGTGACCTGAGACAGTCAATAATGAAACAAGACTTATCTGAGTTTACTATGTTATAAAGACTTTGATTTGTCTCTAAATAATAGTTTTATTTGTTTTGTTTTTGCATACTGTTTGAAGGTGGCAAAAGTGATAGATTATATAGAAGGATCCAGAAAAAATTTGACAAATTCTTGATTTTATCCCATGTTTCCATGTACATCATTTTCAAGTTTCAAAGAAGAAAGCTATTTTTGCTGCTATAAGGATGTGGAATAAAAGTACCTAGATCAAAAGAAACATGAGTTCCTTCTTGGTATATACCTAGAAATATAATGGCTCAATGCAGCATATGTAAACATTTAAGTTTATCAAGCAGCATTTTCCAAAGAGGTTGTACTAGTTACTATCTAAACCACAGTAGGCTGGAGTCTCTGTGGTACTATATATCTACTAACATTTGTGCATATTTGAATTTTTCCTTATTTGATGTATATAGGCTGGAATCCTATCTTGGTTTTAGTTTAAGGCTCATTGTATAATTTTGTGTTGATTTTATGTGTTGAAAATACATTCACTAATTTCTACATTATTATTTGTTTTATTGTACTTGTATTTACCAATATTTTTCTTGTATTCCTTGTTTTTCATAAATTGCTTGAAAAATTATTCTCTAATCAGAAGTAATAGAGTCTTCCATATCTTCACTGTCTAATATGGTAATCAATAGCATATTTGCTGACAAAGGTCTGTCTAATCAAAGCTGTGGTTTTTCCAGTGGTCATGTATGGGTGTGAGAGTTGGACCATGAAGAAAACTGAGCACCAAAGAATTGATGCTTTTGAACTGTGGTATTGAAGAAGACTCTTGAGGGTCCCTTGGACTGCAAGGAGATCCAACCAGTCAGTCCTAAAGGAAATCAGTCCTGAATATTCATTGGAAGGACTAATGCTGAAGCTGAAACTCCAATACTTTGGCCACCTGATGTGAAGAACTGACTCATTGGAAAAGACCCTGATTCTGGGAAAGATTGAAGGCAAGAAGAGAAGGGGATGACAGAGGATGAGATGGTTGGATGGAATCACCAACTCAATGGACAAGATTTTGAGCAAGCTGCAGGAGTTGGTGATGGACAGGTAGGCCTGGTATGCTGCAGTCCATGGGGTTGCAAAGAGTCAGACATGACTGAGCAACTGAGCTAAACTGACTGAGCCTGATTTCAAGTGCCTACTAGTCCATGATTTCTGGTTACCATATTGAACAGAGTAAATTAGAATATTTTCATAACCACAAAAAATTCTATTGAGCAGAGACATTTTATTCTATCTTCTAAAAATTTCATTTTCTTTTGTTGTATTTGTTCACTTTTTGCCCTCAGTTATGTGATTGGAACTTCTTTGAAACTGTGTAGCTCACTTCTTAGGACCTTCAGAGAATTAATATAAAAGACTTTACTTGAAATATATTTTTGGTAGTTGTGTGTGTGTGTGTTTAAAGACCATTACTGGGTTGAAAATTTTCCTTCCCAGTCTATTACTAGGACCTAAAACAGCATTTTTCAACATTCCCATAGTAACTGTGTTTATCCACTTATATTTAGGGTGATTAGTGTTATATTTGAACTTATTTCTATAATTTTATAATGTGCCATTTCTTTTTTAAAACTTTTTCTGGTTCTCCTCCTACTTACTCTTGATTTGTTTTGAATTGGAGGAGTTTTAAAATTTTATTTTTATATTATTTATCTAATTATTTAGGATTTAGATATTTCTTTTATTATATTGTTAGTTTTCCTAGTCTAATTATACCATGATTTACTTGTGTGTTAGTTCCTCAGTCGTGTCCAACTCTTTGCGACCTCATATACTGTAGCCTGCCAGGCTCCTCTGTCCATGGGATTTTGTAGGCAAGAATACTGGAGTGGGTTTCCATTTCCTTCTCCAGGAGATCTTCCCAGCCCAAAGACCAAACCCAGATCTTACCAACCCACGGATTGAATCCGAGTCTCCCACATTGCAGGCACTCTTTACCATCTGAGCCACAAGGGAAAATCATTTCCTTAACACATTCAAATGTAACTAGTGGCTTTTCTTCATCTCAGATAATAAAATGGTCTGAAACTTTGTCTTTTATCCCTCATTGTGTCTCTGATCTACTATGACTCTTACTATCTAGGATTTAAGTTCTAACTTGCCTCTCCAAATTAGATATACATATTGCCTCATAAAATAAATGACTGTTTAAATTATTTACAGATACATTTTCTTATCTAACTCAAAATTTGTTTTGCATTTAATAGCTTCACTTTGGGCCAATTTTATCTTCCTGAAAAATATTTCTTAAAATTTGCTTTGGTGAACATATTTGTGTAATTGAATTCTATTTTCCCATTTTTTTCCTGAATATATCTTTATATTTAAATCATTCACAAAGGTAATTTTGCTATATAGAGATTATGACTGGCGATTATCTCCTCTCTTTAAGGATATTTCTTCAGTATCATCTGTCTTCTGTTGTTTCCAGTGACAAATCACCAGCCAGTTTAATTACCTTCTCTTTGAAGCTGCTTTATATTTTCTTATTCGTTTTTCTTGACATCTCTTTGCCTCTATTTTTTTTTTTTTTTTGCGATTTCACTATGGTATGTCTAGATGTGCATTTCTCATGAATTATCCTGATTGGGAATGAATGACTCCCAGACCTGATTATAACATTTTTCAAAGTTTCTGGAAAGCACTCAGCTTATCTCTTTGAATATCGCCTTGTTATTGCCTTCCAGAGCTCTGTTTAGATGTTTGTCAAGCCTTCTCATTATTTCTTCAATGTAATATAGACCACTTTTACATGTCTAGGCGGAAATATAAGCAATTTTGTTGGGTCATTTTTCCAGTTCTCTCTTTCATCAGTTCTATATAAACTACTACTTTATCCATTAAAAAATCTAGTTATAATTTAAAGACATAGGAGTTGTATTTGTTTTCAAATTTCTCTTCCATTTCTTTAGAAAAAACAATTTTTCTTAAATTTGTTTCTAATAATTACAGTAGCTAAAGTCTTTGAATGTCTGTTTCTGCTGTTGTTTGTATTAACTTTTATGCACGGTACCTTCTCTGTGTGTGTGTCTGTGTGTGTGAAGGTGTTTTTGCTTCTCTGTTTATTTATTTCCTATTGTAATGAGGTACTGATTTTCTTTTGAACTTCACTTATTGGCATTCTTTATATCCTGAGTTGAGGTTGAGTTCATATGGTGTTTACTTCTGTCTACCAACTTGGGACAATTTTAAATCAAATTCTTTCAAATAACTTAGTTTTTGAACATGCCCTGTAAAGCGAATATTGACTCTTTCAGAGATTATATTAAAGTTTCGAATGATACTTGTAGTTTTTCTTTTTCCATTTGTGCAGTGTCAAGACAGATATTGGCAATATTCCTGTCTGTCAACATTTAGAAGAGGCAGTTTGAGAAGGCTTGGGAAAGGAATACTGTATTTCTTGTCCTTGTTTTTTGGTTTCAGCCCATATGTTCCAGCTCAACCGAAAATTTCTTGTTAGTTTCCACACCTTGGGTGCCTCTGTTATGGTGCTGTTTTCTGTAATCTGTATGGTGGTAAAGCTATGGCTCAAAACCTTAGATTTTGTAGAAGCACTCAGTGAGACTGCTGACATTGACACCCACTTCCTATGTACCTGGTTTCCAGTTTTTTGATCTCTTTAATGTTCTTATGTTCATGGTAACTCATCAATGAATTTAAAGTTGTTTTACATTACAAAAAGTAATTATCCAGATTTTTAGTTAACTCAGTAATTAACATTAATCTCAAATATGTATTTTCCTAAAACATAACATTATAAATTCTATCATCTAAAATTTTTATGCTAAAATTTTCCTGTTTCAATTGTATACTTGTACTTATTGCATGTATCAAACCTACAAATAAACACTTTAAAATATGTGGTTCAGACATTGTCATAGAAAATAGAATTTCAAATTTAACCCATTGTTTTGGTAAAATTTATTTTCTCTTTGCAAATTATAGAGTGATTCTAAAAGTTTATTCCCCAGGTCCGAAGAAACATGTGAACTTAGAGAAATAATTTAAGTATTGGCTTTTTAAAATGTGGTCTTATATTTTGTTCTTTTTACTGTACTAACTTATATTACGTGATCACTATGGCAACGAGATTCTTAGAAAATTTAAATGCCTAGGTTACTGAAGCCACCCACAATAGGTGTTCCTCAAGAGAATAACTGTTAAACTTGCCCAGAAAATAAATTGTGAGGAATAAAAGAAATAGCAACTTCAAAACAATTAGTCTTATGCTAAATTATGTAATTTTCACTAAATATTATTCTGATTGAACTGTATGTCTAGGTTTGGGGAAAAAAATTGGAAGAGAATTATTTTCAAAACCTTAATTTCTAATGCATATCACTTAATTTAATAATTTTATTGTTTGTTAATATAAAGATCTCACTTGTAAGAACTTTTCAGTAACAAAGAATTCAAAACATTAAATTTTATGCATAAACATAGGTATAGTATTAACTATATAGCATACCTGAAAAAGGATTTCCCTGGTGACTCAGATGGTAAAGCGTCTGCCTACAGTGCGGGAGACCTGGGTTCACTCCCTGGGTCAAGAAGATCCTCTGGAGAAGGAAATGGCAACCCACTCCAGTACCCTTGCCTGGAAAATCCCATGGAACAGAGTGTGGTAGGCTACAGTCCATGGGGTTGCAAAAAGTCAGAAATGACAGCAATTTCACATACTTGAAAAAGAATCTGTATGCTAGGGATATCATTAAGTATCCCTTAATGCATCAAATTTAAAATGTTAATTTAGCCATTAAAATTATATGCAAAATGAATATGTAGCCACCTGTACAATTATATAATATTAGTAATAAAATATTTATGAGAGAAGGAAGCATTTAAAATTTAAGATATGCTTGCATATGGACTGACAAGAAGAAAACAAAAAGGATTGCAAATATTTATGTTGGCATGGCGAAATTGTGTATGTTTTTAAAACATGCTTCATATATTTTTATTCTATTCTTATTATTAAGACAACCTTAACATGTTACATCTAAATCAACAGAAACAATCAAGATTTACTGTTTTATTAAAATAGCTTACAAATGTATATAATGATGTACCATAATTTTCCATGTGGACCAGCTACCATTTCTAGAATATATGATCTTCAGGCCAACTCATGAAACCAAGTTTCCAAAATTAAAGGTCTAGGGAAAATGTTCTGCATTTTAAAAACTATAGATGAAAATTTTAAAATAAATTAAATAGATGACTGCAATAAATGAATTGAGTATATTGGGAGTTGTTAGATAAGTAAAGCAGAGAAAACAGTTGAATAAAAATAATACAAATCTTACTTCAAAGTACAATTTCAGTTTTATATACCATTAAAATGGAAAACATATCAATGTTAGTTAATCATGATTGCTATAAATGATTATAATATTATATAAAGTATCAGTGTTAAATTCAGGGCATTAATCTCTAATATATTTGTTGATAACAGTTGCATTAAATATCTGAAGTTGCTTCTTGGACTAAATATCAAATGACTTTGCAGAATATGTGTGTTCTTTTAGGCACAGAAGGAAAGAATATGAGAGATTACTTGATAGTTTCAATTTTGCTGAACTTTTATAATGTCCTTGGCATTATGCCAGTTGCTGTAGATATGAGGATAAGGTCTCTTAAGAGTTTACAAATGGAAAGCAGTCACAAAATGGGAATAATATTTGATCTAATAAAAATGTTTCAAGCAATCTCTGGCTGAAGTAATGACTGAAAAGCAGTGTTGGTCTTTCAAGACCCCATTTAGTCTTTTTTGAGTCATTTCTTTATTGCTTAGTGGTTCTTTCATTCTCTCATTTTTAACTAACAGGTGCTCTGCTCTGCAGCAAGTGCCAATGAGCTCAAGATAAAATCTAAGTGACTGATTAAAAATTGTATATGACATTCCTAAGTGACTTTTCTACTTCTAGATTTATAGATTTCTTTTTTTTTTTTAATAACTAGGCAAGATCTTTGGATAATTTATTCAACTTCTGTTCAGAAATTTGAATAATTGAGGTCCAGAGAGGGTGTGCCCTTCCCAAGGTCATTAGCTATCAAGTCATAGAATGAGGACCTCTCAATTCTCCATTTTAATATAGGTAAGAAATCCAAGCTAACACCTCTCCTGATTATTACAAGAACCTCTTGATGCCAAACACTTTCTTTAACTTCGCCCTTCCTCAAAGGAATAATGTACAGAAATATAGGAAGGTGTACTATAACCCTTTATGTGTTTTGTGGTTCTAGATTAAATAAAAAGTGATTCAGAATTCTGTCACTTACAAAATAATTGCTTTAAAATGCAATCCTACACAAAAGTAATATTAAAAGAAAGTTGTAAAGATATAAAAATTCAAGGTTTATTCTACTCATCTATCACTTATAATGGAAGCAGTGCAACTAATGATCCATTCATCATTTTGAAAATCTACTTCTAGTATATTAAGCTTCTAAATGCCTTGAGATCCAGGGTACTGGAATGAGGCCATAGTATTAAAAATAAAGTACTTTAAGGTTGGAAACTGCAAAAAATAAAGTCTTTAAAATTTTCAAGAGCTTGTTGAAGAATTTGTAAATACATTTTAGAACACATAATGCATAAATGAAATAAGCCATTTAAAAATAATTTTTTAAATGTTTGATTATTAAAATTGATCAAAACATGAAAGAGAAGTATTTTAAAAATTAGATGTAAGAAATGAGGGTACAAATTAAATTATATTTTTAGCCTGTGAAATCATTCTAATGACTATATCACTATTGACTTAAAGCATATTGAAATTTGATATAACCTTAGATGTTTTTTTAAAATTGCACTGGATTATTTTTTAATATGCATATAAGACCCTGATGCTGGGAAAGACTGAAGGTAAAAGGAGAAAGGCGCGGCAGAGGATGAGATGGCTAGATAGCATTACTGACTCAATGGGCATGGATTTGGGCAAATTTCAGGAGATAGTGAAGATCCCATGCTGCAGTGGGAGTCAGACATGACTTAGCAACTGAAAACACACATATTGTAAATATATTTAAAAATATGAGCAACCATTCAAGTATCTAAACTTGATAAGCTTGTAAGCCTGTACGTGACTGGATTTCTTTGAATTATTGTGTCTCTAGGCAATGAAACGGAGGAGGCAATGGCAAACCACTACAGTACTCTTGCCTGGAAAATCCCATGGATGGAGGAGCCTGGTAGGCTGCAGTCCATGGGGTTGCTAAGACTTGGGCACAATAGAGTGACTTCACTTTCACTTTTCATGCATTGGAGAAGGAAATGGCAACCCACTCCAGTGTTCTTGTCTGGAGAACCCCAGGGGCAGAAGACCCTGGTGGGCTGCCATCTATGGGGTCGCACAGATTCGGACATGAATGAAGCAACTTAGCAGCAGGCAATGAAAATAAACTTTAACATTTGTCTACACAAAGGGTGAAAGGAGTCAGCTCCTTCTACTACCCTGTCCCCAAGGGAAAGCCAAGCAATACTGGAAAACAAACATCAGAAATATTTCCAAACTAAATATAGGGGCTTTGGAGTTACCTATTATTGCACTAGTTTTCAGTACTGTAAATATATTAAAGTGCAAAATATTATGCCTGTTATATTAGTATATTATTCTAGGTAATAATACTAACCGAATGAAGTATCATCTTTAACTGTAATAAATTCTGCATTATTTAATGAGACTTGAAAGTGAAAGTGAAGTCGCTCAGTCATGTCCAACTCTTTGCAACCCTGTGGACTGTAGCCTACCAGGCTTCTCCATCCATGGGATTCTCCAAGCAAGAATACTGGAATGGGTTGCCATTTCTTTCTCCAAGGAATCTTCCCGACCTAGGGAACAAACCCAGGTCTCCCGCATTCCAGGCAGACGCTTTAACCTCTGAGCCACCAGAAGTAATGAGACTTATTTAATGGCAAATTTTGGAGATTTTTCAATATGTATTTTCAATATAGTAACACTGGCACTGATCAAATAAAATAGATATAGTCAGCATTAAAACCTATGCTTGGTATATAATTAATATCAAGCTGAAGGTAGAGATTTATCCACAGTTTCATGTAAATTAAATGAAATTTGGGAAACATCAATCATGGTGTTAAATTAAGTTGAATTTTAATCTTTTTCCTATCCAAAAATGAATGTTTAATTTATGATGCAAAAAGTCAAACAAAACCAAAACAAAACAGTTTTCTGTATTGAAATAAAGCAAATAGTATATCAAGCTAGTAAAAACTTTACAAACCTCTGAGGCAGGATACTTGGATTTGGAGAATATGAAGTTATTTAGATCAAGGAAATAGATTCCCATGAAAAGGGGTGAAATAGATAATGCGCTAGCATATAGAAGCAGACGTATAAAGTCAGGTAACATATAAAGATACAAAAGCTCATTGCTTACCTTAGAAACATCACTAAATAATAATAGAATATTGGGCTTGCCAAGACTTGATATCCACACTGGTGATAGAAACTGAACACTTTAGCAAGTGGTTAGTAGGGTTATATAATGAAACATTATTTTTGTAAGCAAAGAAGTATCTATCAGAAATGTTAAATTTTCATACATTTTACTACAGTAATTATATTTGTAACAATTTCTGAGAAGTATTCTCTGCTGCTGCTGCTGCTGCTAAGTCGCTTCAGTCGTGTCTGACTCTGTGTGACGCCAGAGACGGCAGCCCACCAGGCTCCACCGTCTCTGGGATTCTCCAGGCAAGAACACTGGAGTGGGTTGCCATTTCCTTCTCCAATGCATGAAAGTGAAAAGTGAAAGTGAAGTCGCTCAGTCGTGTCTGACTTTTAGTGACCACATGGACTGCAGCCCACCAGGCTCCTCCGTCCATGGGATTTTCCAGGCAAGAGTACTGGAGTAGGTTGCCATTGCCTTCTCCGAAATATTCTCTAGCAAAGTATAAATATATTGTTTCATATTTTAATCAGTGAATTCAACTATATTATGCTATATTGGTCTTCACTTTGCTTTAATGATTAAGTTGGCAGATCCTACTACATGTGATAATTTTTACTTATTATAGTAAATACCATTTAGCTTTTATTGTCAATCTGATATTCAACTGAAATCTCCAGACTGCCTTATTTCATCTTACTAAACTTCAGTGGATCCAGTTCAGTTGGGGTAGGAGAAGGGAAAGGGAAAACAGAATAAATAAGTATCCCTTCCCTTGTCTGGTAAAAGTTGCAGCCTGTTAGTCACGTATGACTCTTTTGAGTGTAACATTGACTGCCTATAACGTGCTTCTGTGGAGCAGATACACGGGCTGTTGGATCTGAACTCTTTAAAGGTGATGTCTGGTTGTTTTACTTCATGATCCCCTAATGGAGGACATCTAAAGGAAGCCTAACCTTTGTAACCTGATCTCAACTTTGCTTACCTGGAACCCTTCCTGAAACATTTTTCTATAGACAGCCTTCTTGGGTAAAGGTTCAGAAAGATGTCTCAGGTCCCATATCCTTCCATGGTGTCTACTTGACTAACAGGATATGTGTCCTACATTGCTGTCTCCAACAGTAATCTTATAAGTTCTGCCTCTTTCTATCCTGCTTTCTTAACTCTACTTTTTGTAACCAGGGGCAAATAAATGGGTCTACTGCTTAAGCAGAATTCTCACCTGGGAATAGAGTGTCAGTTCTTCCCTCTAGCAAACATCCCTGATCTCTGTAAGTGATTCTTTTGGGATTTTCCTTAATATGAGGTGCTGCAGAAGAGCTGGTTGGAGTTCATCTCATTAGGATTTCAGTATTTCCCAGCAGACACAGGAGAGCACAGCATTTCCTCCCTTTCTCATTTAGATAAACTGGATGAATTCTGTATATGCTGTGCACGCTCAGTCCTCAGTCATGTCCGATTCTGCGACCCCATGGATTGTAGTCCATCAGGCTGCTCTGTCTGTGGAATTTTCCCAGCAAGAATATTGGAGTAGCTTGCCATTTCCTCCTCCAAGGAGTCTTCCTGATCCAGGAATTGAACCTGCATCTCTTGGTGTCTCCTGTATTGGCAGGTGGATTCTTTACCACTGGGAAGCCCAAACTAGATCAATGGAAAGGGGTAAGTGTAAGTTTGAGTAATAAAATAAACTTATTCAAGTAGTGACTTTGAGTGGCTATATGTAGGCCTAAATGTTGGTTATTCTTCAGATTATGAGGTTTATATGTTTCTTGTTTTGAGGACTAAATATCCCACTCATCCTGATACTACTCTTGCAACCTAACCTAAGAATATAATCACACATGTACACAAAGATATTGATACAAATCTATACATTTTAACATTTTTCATAAAAAACAAGTAAAATAAAGTAAAAATAACCTGAATGTTTAATATGAGGGAATGAGTTGAAGTTAACTTTACTCCAAGCTTTGGAATTACCCATCATCCCCATTTGAACGTGTCCCATTCAAGCTCTAGGACAGATCCTTGTAATGTGTTCCTACAGCCATATGTTTGTAAAATTTGCAATAGTGAGCTATTTTAACTGAAATGGGGGCTTCCCTGGTGACTTAGACAGTAAAAAGTCTGCCTGCAGTGCAGGAGACCCAGGTTCAATCCCTGGGTCAGGAAGATCCCCTGGAGAAGGAAATAGCAGCTCACTCCAGTATTCTTGCCTGGAAAATCAGACCGATGGAGGAGCCTGGCAGGCTACAGTCCATGGGGTCACAAAGAGTTGGACATGACTGAGCGACTTCACTTTAACTGAAATTGGTTAAGACTATTTTTCCTTTTCAACTTCCCCAAGATATAGGTAGTACCTTGATATATCAAACATTTCTTGTGCTGTGTAAAGTCTAATGGTTCTAGAAAAAGCAACATCAGTCAATCATCAATAATAGTGAAATGGACTGAGGGTAAAGTTCAGTTCAGTTCAGTCGCTCAGTCATGTCCGACTCTTTGCAACCCCATGAATTGCAGCACGCCAGGCCTCTCTGTCCATCACCAACTCCCGGAGTTCACTCAAACTCATGTCCATTGAGTCGGTGATGCCATCCAGCCATCTCATCCTCTGTCGTCCCCTTCTCCTCTTGCCCTCAATCCCACCCAGCATCAGAGTCTTTTCCAAGGAGTCAACTGTTCGAATGAGGTGGCCAAAGTACTAGAGTTTCAGCTTTAGCATCACTCCTTCCAAAGAACACCCAGGACTGATCTCCTTTAGAATGGACTGGTTGGATTTCTTTGCAGTCCAAGGGACTCTCAAGAGTCTTCTCCAACACCACAGTTCAAAAGCATCAATTCTTTGGCACTCAGCTTTCTTCACAGTCCAACTCTCACATCCATTAATGACTACTGGAAAAACCATAGCCTTGACTAGATGGACCTTTGTTGGCAAAGTAGTGTCTCTACTTTTCAATATGCTATCTAGGTTGGTCATAACTTTCCTTCCAAGGAGTAAGCATCTTTTAATTTCATGAAATTATAAAACTGACATTCCCCAAATTTCAAATTATTCAATAAGTCAGTTGGGAAGAGTAAATTGTTTTCAGAATTATGTAGCTCAACATAATGTAGCAGTCATTTAAAAATTTAATTGCTCTGTTGTGTTCATTTTAATTACTCTTTAACTCATTTAAATAACTCCTTGAACATCAAAGTGATAGTCTCGCAGTTGTGTCCGACTCTGTGATCCCATGGACGGTAGCCTGCCAGGCTCCTCTGTCCATGGTATTCTGCAGGCAAGAGTACTGCAGTGAGTTGCCATTCCCTTCTGCAGGGGATCTTCCTGACTCAGGGATCGACTCCATGTCTTCTGCATTGTAGGCAGATTCTTTACAATCTGAGCCACCAGAGAAGCCCAAAAGTGAAATGAAATGAACTGAAAATTGTTCAGTTGTGTTGGACTCTTTGCTACCCTATGGGCTATACAGTCCATGAAATTCTCCAGGCCAGAATACTAGAGTGGGTATCTATTCCCTTCTCCAGGGGATCTTCCCAACCCAGAGATCAAACCCAGGTCTCCCACATTGCAGGTGAATTCTTCACCATCTGTGTCACCAGGGAAGCCCAAATAACTCCTTCACTTCTGATAAATTTTGTATATTTTAAACAATTATCAATCACACTCAAATTTAGTTACAGTAGAACAGCCTTAATCTGGTGGACAAGAAAGAGAACACTTGATCTGTGTTCTAGGAGTAATCATAGCCCCCAAAGATGTCCACGTATTAATCCCTGAAACCTGTGAATATATCACCTTGTATTAGAAAAGTGACTTTACATTTGTGATTAAATTAATGGTCTTCAGCCGGGGATATTGTCCTGGACCATCTGGGTGAGCTCAATATGATCCCAAGTTTATGGTAATTTATTGCAGCAGCAACAGGAAACTAATAAAAATTGAAAGAAAATATTTGTGGTAGTTGTTAGCATTAAATTTCATTTATTTATATTTTTCTGAAGATTAATATCTTTTTTTGAATTTTATTAATAATTTTATATTCTTTTTCTTTTAAAATAAAATGCTGTGTAAACATGAAAGTGAAAGTCACTCAGTCATGTCCGACTTTTTGGGAACCCAGGGACTATATAGTCCGTGGAATTTTCCAGGCCAGGATACTGAAGTGAGTAGCCTTTCCCTTCTCCAGGGATCTTCCCAACTCAGGGATTGAACCCAGGTCTCCTGCATTGCAGGAAGATTCTTTGCCAACTGAGCTATCAGAGAAGCCTGTATAAATATGAGACCTACAGAAAGTGGATCTTCCTTTTCACAGAAGAGTTGTTAAATTTTGCTGCATCTTTTTCTTCTTCTGAAATAATTAAATCTACTGTTCTGTTTGTCAAATAGATTTTTATCCTTTAGGAAGCATTTAGCAGAGATGTATAGAGCTTTTGCAATTAATTTTCTTCTTTAATTTTGGGTATCTGCTGGGAGGATAATACATACACATTCAACAAGACAGTTTCTTTTCTTTGACAATACAACCACTTTCTCATCTAAAACAATCACGTATTGTTTATCTAACACCGGAAATGATTTCCTGTGTAAGTTTAGCAATTAAGTCAAACTAGATGCTCCACTTCAAAAATAAGGAGTAGCTTGGCAGTAACATTATAAACCTGTCTACTTGTTTTTATTTAGAAATTAGTAAGCCTTACACAAAATAACTAATTGCCCTTGTTTGAAGTACTATAATCACCTTTCATAGTCAAGTATGGGAGATAGTAATAATACATTGTATATGGCAAAAGTATTATTAAAGAGAGCAAATGAAATATAATCTCTACAGTCTAACCCTTTATACTTTACTAAACCTGAATTAGTAATTCAGCTTAATAAATTGAGCTCAATGGATAGTGATTAATTTAATAATTCAGTATCTTATTCTTAATTGCAGAATATTTGAACTGAATTAAAATTGTTGTATATATCCTATTATCTTTATCTAAATGCCCAGAATATAAGTGTGCGGGAGTTTTCTTATTGCGAATTAGGCACATAATTGGAAATTTTTTGTCAGTATTCCCTTCACATATTTTTATCTGCCAACTATTTCAATAAGTGTATGCTACTAAGTCTATGACCCTAAATATTCCATTTTAGATGGTGTTTTGTTTAAAAACTAGCATATAAGCAAACAAATTCAGAGCATGAAGATGAAATGGCATTATAATTCCCAACAAGAAAACTCCTGCAAACTTTTATTCTTGACATTTTGATAAAGATAATAGGATAATCTTTCTGTTTATTTTGTGAGAAGAAATAAGAATTAATGCTACAAAGCTGTAGAAATAATGGATATTTATTTCTTCATCTAATCATTACTACTTACCATCCACTGATGCTAGAACATTATTTTATTTTTATATTTCAAACCTGTGTTTCTCCCTAGTATATTCCATTTTTTGATCAGACATTTATTTCTTCATCACAATTTAATATTTACATTTTACAAGTACCAGTGTACCAAAGGAAATCTTTCATGGTAATGTTTCAAAATACGATGTTATATAAAAAGCCTTAAAAATTTTGGGGATGTTAATTAATAATATCTCCTGCATTACCTAACTTGGAAGACTGCACTTTTAATGTGCCCTTTATTATGGTTATGATTATATTCTTTGCAGCAAAGGTGGAGAAGCTCTATAGTCAGCAAAAATAAGAACAGGAGCTGACTGTGGCTCAGACCATGAACTCCTTATTGCCAAATTCAAACTTAAAGTGAAGAAAGTAGGGAAAACCACTAGACCATTCAGGTATGACCTAAATCAAATCCCTTATGATTATACAGTGGAAGTGAGAAATAGATTTAAGGTACTAGATCTGATAGATAGAGTGCCTGATGAACTATGGGTGGAGGTTCGTGACATTGTACAGGAGACAGGGATCAAGACCATCCCCATGGCAAAGAAAGGCAAAAAAGCAAAATGGCTGTCTGGGGAGGCCTTACAAATAGCTGTGAAAAGAAGAGAAGTGAAAAGCAAAGGAGAAAAGGAAAGATATAAACATCTGAATGCAGAGTTCCAAAGAATAGCAAAAAGAGATAAGAAAGCCTTCTTCAGCGATCAATGCAAAGAAATAGAGGAAAGCAACAGAATGGGAAAGACTAGAGATCTTTTCAAGAAAATCAGAGATACCAAAGAAAGATTTCATGCAAAGATGGGCACAATAAATGACAGAAATGGTATGGACCTAACAGAAGCAGAAGATATTAAGAAGAGATGGCAAGAATACATAGAAGAACTGTACAAAAAAGATCTTCACGACCCAGATAATCACGATGGTGTGATCACTGACCTAGAGTCAGACATCCTGGAATGTGAAGTCAAGTGGGCCTTAGAAAGCATCACTACGAACAAAGCTAGTGGAGGTGATGGAATTCCAGTTGAGCTATTCAAAATCCTGAAAGATGATGCTGCAAAAGTGCTGCATTCAATATGCCAGCAAATTTGGAAAACTCAGCAGTGGCCACAGGACTGGAAAAGGTCAGTTTTCATTCCAATCCCAAAGAAAGGCAATGCCAAAGAATGCTCAAACTATCGCACAATTGCACTCATCTCACATGCTAGTAAGGTAATGCTCAAAATTCTCCAAGCCAGGCTTCAGCAATGTGTGAATCGTGAACTTCCTGATGTTCAAGCTGGTTTTAGAAGAGGCAGAGGAACCAGAGATCAAATTTCCAACATCCACTGGATCATCAGAAAAGCAAGAGAGTTCCAGAGAAACATCTATTTCTGCTTTATTGACTATGCCAAAGCCTTTGACTATGTGGATCACAATAAACTGTGGAAAATTCTGAAAGAGATGGGAACACCAGACCACCTGATCTGCCTCTTGAGAAATATGTATGCAGGTCAGGGAGCAACAGGTAGAACTGGACATGGAACAACAGACTGGTTCCAAATAGGAAAAGGAGTACATCAAGGCTGTATATTGTCACCCTGCTTATTTAACTTATATGCAGAGTACATCATGAGAAACGCTGGACTGGAAGAAACACAAGCTGGAAGCAAGATTGCCGGGAGAAATATCAGTAACCTCAGATATGCAGATGACACCACCCTTATGGCAGAAAGTGAAGAGGAACTAAAAAGCCTCTTGATGAAAGTGAAAGTGGAGAGTGAAAAAGTTGGCTTAAAGCTCAACATTCAGAAAACGAAGATCATGGCATCCGGTCCTATCACTTCATGGGAAATAGATGGGGAAACAGTGGAAACAGTGTCAGACTTTATTTTTTTGGGCTCCAAAATCACTACAGATGTTGACTGCAGCCATGAAATTAAAAGACACTTACTCCTTGGAAGGAAAGTCATGACCAACCTAGATAGCATATTCAAAAACAGACACATTACTTTGCCAACAAAGGTTCGTCTAGTCAAGGCTATGGTTTTTCCTGTGGTCATGTATGGATGTGAGAGTTGGACTGTGAAGAAGGCTGAGCACTGAAGAATTGATGCTTTTGAACTGTGGTGTTGGAGAAGACTCTTGAGAGTCCCTTGGACTGCAAGGAGATCCAACCAGTCCATTCTAAAGGAGATCAGCCCTGGGTGTTCATTGGAAGGAATGATGCTGAAGCTGAAACTCTAGTACTTTGGCCACCTCATGTGAAGAGTTGACTCATTGGAAAAGACTCTGATGCTGGGAGGGATTGGGGGCAAGAGGAGAAGGGGACGACAGAGGCTGAGATGGCTGGATGGCATCACTGACTCAATGGACGTGAGTCTGAGTGAACTCCAGGAGTTGGTGATGGACAGGGCGGCCTGGCGTGCTGTGATTCATGGGGTCGAAAAGAGTTGGACATGACTGAGCGACTGATCTGATCTGATCTGATCTTATTATGGTTATCATCATTAGAAGATGAAATGCTTTAAGTGAAATAAATTTCACAGAATTGCAAATCATCTTCTGTGGACTTCTCTGGTGGCTCAGATGGTAAAGTGTCTGCCTACAATGTGGGAGACCCGGGTTCAAACCCTGGGTCAGATCTCCTGGAGAAGGAAATGGCAACCCACTCCAGTATTCTTGCCTGGAAAATCCCGTGGATGGAGGAACTTAGTAGGCTACAGTCCATGGGGTTGGAAAGAGTCAGACATGACTGACTTTATTCACTTCTCCAAACAGTAAAACATGATATGTTCACAGTATTGATTTCTGTAAGGGAATATTGTAGTGCTTGTCATTTTTTAGAGAGGTTGGTCTAAATAGCACCCCTCCTTCCAGCCTTTCCCAGCTGAAAGATTCTTTAATCTGAAACTCAGGTATGCCTTCTATTTTTCACAGTCACTTAGGAGAACTAAGCCCAGGTTCTGTAATGTGGTCTCCAGTGATTTAGAAACTACTGATTTCTTGCAACACACTTCTTACCTTTCTTTAGCTTCATATTTCATCTTTACAGAACTATAGTAATTTTTGTATAAATTTATAATTTACATTTGTACATGAACTGAGAACATCCAGATGATCAAGCAGGATTTAGAAAAGGCAGAGAAGCCAGATATCAAATTGCCAACATCCGTTGGATCATAGATAAAGGAAGAGAATTTCAGAAAAACATCTACTTCTGTTTCAGTTACCACACTAAAGCTTTTGACTATGTGGATCATGACAATCTGTGGAGAATTCTTAAAGAGATGGGAATATCAGACCACCTTACTTGCTTCCTGAGAAATCTGTATGCAGGTCAAGAAGCAACAGGTAGAACAGGACATGGAATAACAGACTGGTTCAGAATTGGGAAAGAGGTACATCAAGGCTGTATATTGCCACCCTGCTTATTTAACTTATATGCAGAGTGAAGTGAAGTGAAGTGAAAGTCTCTCAGTCGTCCAACTCTTCGCAACTATAGAGTCCATGGAATTCTCCAGGCCAGAATACTGGAGTAGGTGGTCTTTCCCTTCTCCAGCATATCTTCCCTACTCAGGAATCGAAACAGAGTCTCCTGTATTGCAGGCAGATTCTTTACCAACCAAGCTATCAGGGAAGACTTGATATGCAGAGTACATGATGCGAAATGCCAGGCTGGATGAAGCATAAGCTGGAATCAAGACTACCGGGAGAAATATCAATAACTTCAGATATGCAGATGACATTGCCCTTATAGCAGAAAGTGAAGAGGAACTGAAGAGCCTCTTGATAAAAGTGAAGGGAGAGTGAAAAAGATGGCTTAAAACTCAGCATTCAGAAAACTAAGATCAATGCATCTGGTCTCATCACTTCATGGCAAATAGATGGAGAAGCAATGGAAACAGTGAAAGACTGTATTTTCTTGGGCTCCAAAATCACTGCAGATGGTGACTGCAACCATGAAATTAAAAAATACTTGCTCCTTGGAATAAAAGTTTTGACTAACCTAGACAGCATATTAAAAAGCAGACCTTTGTTACTTTGCCAACAAAGGTTCATCTAGTCAAGGCTATGGTTTTTCCAATAGTCATGTATGGATGTGAGAGTTGGACCATAAGAAATCTGAGCACCAAAAACTTGATGGTTTTGAACTGTGGTGTTGGAGAAGACTCTTGTCCCTTGGACAGCAAGGAAATAAAACCAGTCAATCCTAAAGGAAATCAGTCCTGAATATTCATTGGAATGACTGAACTGAACTGAACTGAACTGAGAGAAGTAAATACTTCTCAACTTATTTTATTTTAGGTAGCCAGTGTTTTCTTGGTACCAGTTCAGTTCAGTTCAGTTCATTTCAGTCACTCAGTCATGTCCAACTCTTCCCGACCCCATGGACTGCCTCAAGCCAGGCTTCCCTGTCCTTCATCAACTCCCAGAGTTTACTCAAACTCATGTTTATTGAGTTGGTAATGCCATCCAGCCATCTCATCCTCTACGTCCCCTTCTCCTGGCTTCAATCTTTCCCAGCATCAGGGTCTTTTCCAAGGAGTCAGTTCTTCACATCAAGTATTGGAGTTTCAGCATCAGACCTTCCAATGAATATTCAGGACTGATTTCCTTTAGGATGGACTGGTTGGATCTCTTTACAGTCCAAGGGACCCTCAAGAGTCCTGTCCAACACTACAGTTCAAAATCATCAATTATTTGGCAGTTAACTTTCTTTATAGTCCAACTCTCACATCCATACATGACTGTTGGAAAAACCATAGCTTTGACTAGGCGGACCTTTGTTGGCAAAGTAATGTCTTTGCTTTTTAATATGCTGTCTAGGTTGGTCATAACTTTTCTTCCAAGGAACAAGCATCTTTTACTTTCATGCCTGCAGTCACCTTCTGCAATGATTTTGGAGCCGCCCCCCCCCCGCCCCCAAATAAAGTCTATTTCCACTGTCTCCCCATCATTTGCCATGAATTGATGGGACCAGATGCCATGATCTTAGTGTTTTGAATGTTGCACCATTTCTTGGTACCAAAAGTAAGCAAAAATAATACAAGATAACTGCAGACCAAACTTTCTCTTAAAGAAGGTTATAAATATTTTTAAGAAACATTTGTTGTTTAATAAACTAGTAAATAAAAAGGATAGTACATCATAACCGGTGACTAAATGGAGTTTATCTTGGGAATGTGGGGTAGATTTAAAAATTATTTAATTTGCTAGAATTTAATAATAATATTTGGGCAACTTCTTGTGTACTTGTAATTATTAAATATAATAATTTATTAGAAAAAGGGAGGAAATTATGATAATTATTTTAGATGTAGAAAAAAGTTTGGACAAAGTTAATATTTATGTGTGATAATGGCTCTAAACAAATTAAAATGAAGTTCCCTGTGCTGAAAAGGACATCTGTAAACAAGTCACAATTAAGCCATCAATACAGATGAAAGTCTGACTGTTTCCTTCTAAGTTTGAGAATAAGACAAGAATGTCCACTGACTTTGATTCAGTGTTGTACTACTTGGTAACATAAATTATAAACAATAGATACAAGGAACAGGAGGCTTACATCTCAAAATACTATGCTGAGAAAAGCATCTAGACAAAGAAGTATATCTGTAGTGACAGAAAGCAGATCGGGTTTTGCCTGAGGCTAGGGATAGAACTGACTAGGGACAGAAACAAAGGACCTTTTTAGAGTTATGGAAGTGTTTTGTATTTTGATGTAGTCACCATCAAGTTGATATATACATTTGTCAAATTCATAAACACGTATGCTTACACTGAGTGCACTTTATCATATGTTAAGTTGTACTTCAAAATGTTGATTTTTAAAAAGAAAGTGCATTGTTTTATTAGGTATGTGTGCATGCTCAGTTGCATCTGACTCTTTGCTACCCCATGGATTGTAGCCTGCCAGGCTCCTCTGTCCATGGAATTTTCTAGGCAAGAATGCTGGAGTGTATTGCCTTTTTCTACTCCAGGGAATCTTCCTGACCCAAGGATCCTTTTCTAAAGGCTCTTCCTAACCCAGGGATTGAACCTGGGTCTCTTGTGTCTCCTGCTTTGGCAGGTGGATTCTTTACACTGCACCATCTGGGAAGCCCCTTATTATGGTATAGAAAATATAAATCATTGTATTTAATAACAAATTATTTCTGAAAGAGCATAACCAATTATTTCTTAAATATTAGGGATTTGTAATTCTGCCATGAAAGATTCCAGCATATGTATTATCTTTATAGTATTTAAAATTACATTTCTAGACTTTTAATTGCAACATATGCAATGAGAATATTTTCCTTCATTATAGAGAAGTTCTTTACATTTTGTTTTCTGCCTTTATTGATTGCCTAGCATTAGAAATGGAACAAAATAGAAAGCCCAGAGATAAATCCACGCACCTATGGACACCTTATCTTTGATAAAGGAGGCAAGAATATACAATGGATTAAAGACAATCTCTTTAACAAGTGGTGCTGGGAAAACTGGTCAACCACTTGTAAAAGAATGAAACTAGAACACTTTCTAACACCATACACCAAAATAAACTCAAAGTGGATTAAAGATCTAAACGTAAGACCAGAAACTATAAAACTCCTAGAGGAGAACATAGGCAAAACACTCTCCGACGTACATCACAGCAGGATCTTCTATGACCCACCTCCCAGAATATTGGAAATAAAAGCAAAAATAAACAAATGAGACCTAATTAAACTTAAAAGCTTCTGCACAACAAAGGAAACTATTAGCAAGGTGAAAAGACAGCCTTCAGAATGGGAGAAAATAATAGCAAATGAAACAACTGACAAACAACTCATCTCAAAAATATACAAGCAACTCCTACAGCTCAATTCCAGAAAAATAAATGACCCAATCAAAAAATGGGCCAAAGAACTAAATAGACATTTCTCCAAGAAGACATACAGATGGCTAACAAACACATGAAAAGATGCTCAACATCACTCATTATCAGAGAAATGCAAATCAAAACCACAATGAGGTACCATTTCACACCAGTCAGAATGGCTGCGATCCAAAAGTCTACAAGCAATAAATGCTGGAGAGGGTGTGGAGAAAAGGGAACCCTCTTACACTGTTGGTGGGAATGCAAACTAGTACAGCCACTATGGAGAACAGTGTGGAGATTCCTTAAAAAACTGGAAATAGAACTGCCTTATGACCCAGCAATCCCACTGCTGGGCATACACACTGAGGAAACCAGAAGGGAAAGAGACACGTGTACCCCAATGTTCATCGCAGCACTGTTTATAATAGCCAGGACATGGAAGCAACCTAGATGTCCATCAGCAGAAGGATGGATAAGAAAGCAGTGGTACATATACACAATGGAGTATTACTCAGCCATTAAAAAGAATACATTTGAATCAGTTCTAATGAGGTGGATGAAACTGGAGCCTATTATACAGAGTGAAGTAAGCCAGAAGGAAAAACACCAATACAGTATACTAACGCATATATATGGAATTTAGAAAGATGGTAACGATAACCCTGTATACGAGACAGCAAAAGAGACACTGATGTATAGAACAGGCTTATGGACTCTGTGGGAGAGGGAGAGGGTGGGATGATTTGGGAGAATGGCATTGAAACATGTATAATGTCATGTATGAAATGAATCGCCAGTCCAGGTTCAATGCACAATACTGGATGCTCGGGGCTGGTGCACTGAGATGACCCAGAGGGATGGTACGGGGAGGGAGGAGGGTTCAGGATTGGGAACACATGTATACCTGTGATGGATTCATGTTGATATATGGCAAAACCAATACAATATTGTAAAGTTAAAAATAAAAAAAAGAAATCAAATATTCTGTATTAATGAAAGTTAGATCTTTCACTCCAACAAACTTGTCGGGGTAAAACAGAATATTGAAAGAATAAATCAGAGTCACACTTCTCTCTGATTGACTTTATAATCTGAGACATCTCCTCTTAAAGCCTTCATTTAGCTCTGAATGTCTGTCATTTCAGTACATACACACATATATAAATAACACACACACACACACACACACACACACACACTTGATATGCTTCTCATTCACATGGCTAGGGTTTCTCTTCCAGTGCAGAAAGGCCTCAGGCAATATACACATTGTACTGTTTGAAGACATAGTTGCTTTTTCTTGTAACTGAGTTTAATTATGTAATCCCATACTTTTACTTTTCTTTCTGATTTTTTAATAGTATTAAACTGTTTTAATTGATTCTCTAACTTCATTACTTAGGAAAAACAGTGTTTCCTTTACTTTTTAGTTTATACTTAATCTGTCCTCAAGTGCCCATCTAACACTCTTGCTCTACACCAAAAGCGTCTCGCTTCCATTAGTTTTTACTCCCGCTTCAAATAATATTTTCTTACTCATTTAATCTAAAACATACTAGCTAAAGGTTTACTACTGTTCTCTATAACAGGATGATGCTTCATGTCTGCTTTTAAATATCCCTTTTAAAGATAAGAATTGCTTGGTTCTGTAGGCCAATGTTTACTTAAGCTAATCTTTTTCAAAACACATCACTTAGAATATAACAGGTAAAAGAACTGTAGAAGTCAGCTAACATATTTACTTCTTTGCCCCTCTTTTCTGTTTTCATTTTTTTTTTCTCTTTCTACTTTATCTCATGTAGGCATATGGCAACCAGTTGCTCAGAGAGCCAAGTTTCATTAGTGACTCTGGCAACATCCCCAGCTAATTATTTCTACTACCCAAGCCCTATACACACAACTTAGACATAACAATTACAGAAGCTCTTGTGTGCCAAAGATGGAAGAAGTCTGAAGAGCTCATATTTGAGAGCACACTCTTAGTTCTTGTTCCTATAACTTTTAAAGCTGGATTCTTTCAATATTAAAATCAAGATCTTTTAGAATGATAGCCTTCACATTTTCTTGATGTAATAGTTGACGATGGTATGCTGTATTTTGGAGAAGGCAATGGCACCCCACTCCAGTACTCTTGCCCGGAAAATCCCATGGATGGAGGAGCCTGGGAGGCTGCAGTCCATGGGGTCACTGAGTCGGACACGACTGAGCGACTTCACTTTCACTTTTCACTTTCATGCATTGGAGAAGGAAATGGCAACCCACTCCAGTACTCTTGCCTGGAAAATCCCATGGATGGAGGAGCCTGGAAGGCTGCAGTCCATGGGGTCACTAAGAGTCAGACACAACTGAGTGACTTCACTTTCACTTTTCCCTTTCATGCATTGGGGAAGGAAATGGCAACCCACTCCAGTATTCTCACCTGGGGAGTCCCAGGGGCAGGGGAACCTGGTCGACTGATGTCTATGGGGTTGCACAGAGTCGGACACGACTGAAGTGACTTAGCATGATGTATTTAAGAGCATTTACATTATCTCAGTTCAGTTCAGTCTCTCAGTTGTGTCCTCTCAGTTGTGTCCAACTCTGCGACCCCATGGACTGCAGCATGCCAAGCTTCCCTGTCCAGCACCAACTCCCCGAGTCCACCCAAACTAATGTCTACTGAGTTGGTGATGCCGTCTAACCATCTCATCCTCTGTCGTCCCCTTCTCCTCCCAACTTCAATCTTTCCCAGCATTGGGGTCTTTTCAAATAAGTCAGTTCTTCACATTAGGTGGCCAAACTGTTGGAGTTTCAGCTTCAGTATCAGTCCTTCCAATGAATATTCAGGACTGTTCTCCTTTAGGATGGACTGGTTGGATCTCATCCAGTCCAAAGGACTCTCAAGAGTCTTCTCCAAAACCACAGTTCAAAAGCATCAATTTTTGGCACTCAGCTTTTTTATAGTCCAACTCTCACATCCATACATGACCGCTGGAAAAACCATAGCCTTGAATAGATGGAACTTTGTTGGAAAAATAATGTCTCTGCTTTTTAATATGCTGTCTAGGTTGGTCATAACTTTCCTGCCAAGGAACAAGCGTCTTTTAATTTCATGGGTGCAATCACCACCTGCAGTGATTTTGGAGCCCCCCCCCCCCCAAAATAAAGTCAGCCACTGTTTTCACTGTCTCCCCATCTATTTGCAGTGAATAATGGGACCGGATGCCATGATCTTAGTTTTCTGAATGATGAGTTTTGAGCCAACTTTTTCACTCTCTTCTTTCACTTTCATCAAGAGGCTCTTTAGTTCTTTTTCACTTTCTGCCATAAAGGTGGTGTCATCTGCATATCTGAGATTATTGATATTTCTCCTAGCAATCTTGATTCCAGCTTGTGCTTCATCCATCCCAGGATTTCTCATTACATTATCTAATATTAACATAAATATAAAAATGAGTATAGTTCTATTTTATTGGTTTACTACTTCGATAATGAGTGTCATATGTATCTAGAATGGTAATACCAGGTGAAAAATTATAGAACTTCACATGAGAAAAACATAGGTACCCATTTTTTGGCATAGCATATAGCATGATATCCTGATTGAAAAATGTCACTTAATGCCCTATTGTTTATTTTCCTTTAAGCATTGAATACATCCTCACTACTTTTCTTTTTTATTCATTTTCTTTTTGTGCTGAAGTGCAGTATATTGGTATATAGGGAATATTGAAGTAAAAAGAATAAACCTGGGAGTTAGTTATGGTTTGTTACTTATTAGTCATGATTTGGTCATCTAAACATTTTGAACTTTTTCTTTTGTAGATAAAAATTAAATACTTACTAGCAGTCTTTTCCTTACAGTGAATTTATGTAGAACATAAAATATACTCTATAAATTTGCTTTGAATAGCTAGGGGATGTACACATTTTAAGTACAATTTTTATGATTTTATCTTAATCTTACAATATATTTGTGATAAACTACTGGTGTAATAAGCATGTTTAAAACTGCAAATAAAACTGTGTTTATAAATTTTCTTCCCATAGTGAAGAGCATAGCACCAATAAAAATCACTTTATTTCCTATTCTAATTTTAATATTGCTTATTGAGAAAGGGACTAATCTTATAGAAGGCAAGTATATGTATATATATGTTGAAATAAAATATAGAACAACACATGCAAAAATAAGCACTGGGAAACTGAGTACAGTATAACTAACAATGTTACCAAGGTCATGCTTATACTACTCTTAGCATGACAGGCCATTAAAGAGATGAAAGAGATGAGGCTTTGGGGCAAGGAATATCATAGCAACTTTATTCATAAAGCCAGCAGACTGAGACGATGGTGGACTACTTTCCCAAAGAATCATTTTACCCAAGTTAGAATTCCAACTTCTTTTATACTGAAAGGGGAAGGGTTGTGTTTGGTTGTTGCAAACTTCTTGGTGTTGGCCAGACCCTACCCATAGTGGGTGTGATAATTCTTTGTTCTTTCACCTGTCCACATAGGTCTGGTGAGAACATGCCTATAAACCTCCAACAAGGAAATTAGTATTTTCTGTTCTGCAACTTTTTTTCTCTATGTGAATTAAAAAGTGTTATGGCTTTAAACCTTTAAGCCTGGAAGACAGTCCTTGAGAAAGGACTGTTATGTATATTTCAGGTGATAAGCAACATTCTTTTACTTATTGAGGAAAACAAAGAAGCAGAGCCAGCTAAAAGAATAGATCCAATAGGGATTCAGGTTTGTTCTCTGTTAAAACAATATGGGTTCCCTGGAGTCAAGAATAGCCCATACAAAATAGCTTCCATTATTAGCAGGATTCTAAAATTTTATCATAAAATTCTCAAAGCACCCTAAAGGCACTTTAATCATGTTAATCCACTTACTTGCTTTTAGTGGAGAGAATAGAGTATAGAATATGGCATTAGGAACCCCTTGTCCTACTTTACAAAAAAGAAATAGTGAAGTTAAGTATTAGGTTGGTTCAAAAGTATTTACAGTTTTGCATTGCTGAGCTTTGCCATTTGATATTGGAATACTTTCCTAAATGTGGTTATGTTATACATCAGTTTAATGCGCATTTCTTGATTTATTTGCTTTTTTGCTAATGACTTACTGCTTGCCATATATTTTATTTTGACTATGGAAATGATTTTAGACAAAAAGCAAGTTTAAGCAATTTTCCTATTTGAGTTCAAAATGGTTTGTAAAGCAATGCAGACAGCTTGTAACATCAACCACACATTTGACCCAGGAACTGCTAATGAACATACATTAGTGAGGTGGTAGTCCAAGAAGTTTTGCAAAGGAGATGAGAGCCTTGACAATGAAGAGCATAGTGGCTGGCCATTGGAAGTTGACAACGACAGTTGAGAGGATCACTGAAGCTGATCCTCTTACAAGTACAGAAGAAGTTGCCCAGGAACTCAGTGTTGATCATCTTACGGTTGTTTGGCATTTGAGGCAAATAGGAAAGTGAAAAAGCTCGATAAATGAGCTGATTGCAAATCAAAAAAATCATCATTTTGAAGTGTCATCTTCTCTTATTCTGTGCAGCAATAATGAACCATTTCTCAATAGGATTGTGACGTATGATGAAAAGTGGACTTTATACAACTGGTGACAGCCAGCTCAGTGGCTGAATGCAGAAGCTCCGTGAAAGTGAAAAGTATTAGTCACTCAGTCTTGTCTGACTCTTTGTGACACCATGGTCTGTCCATGGGATTCTCCAGGCAAGAATATTGGAGTGGGTGGCCATTACCTTCTCCAGGGGATCTTTCCTACCCAAAAAAATCTAACTTGCGTCTCCTGCATTCCAGGTAGATTCTTTATCATCTGAGCCACCAGGGAAGCCAATAAGAAGCTCCATAGCACTTCCGAAACCCAAAACTGCACCAAAAGATGGTCATGGTCACTGTTTGATGGTTTGATGCTATTTGGTGGTCTGATCCACTACACCTTTCTGAATCCCAATGAAACTATATTACATCTGGGAGGTGTGCTCAGCAGATTGATAAGATGCATCAAAAACTGCAATGCCTGCAGTAGGCATTGATCAACAGAAAGGGCTCAATTCTTCTCCACAACAATGCTGACCACAGTTTGCACAACCAATGCTTCAAAATGAAGTGAAAGTCACTCAGTCATGTTCAACTGTTTGTGACCCCATGGACTATATAGTCCGTGGAATTCTCCAGGCCAGAAAACTGGAGTGGTAGCCTTTCCCTTCTCCAAGGAATCTTCTCAACCCAGAGATTGAACCCAGGTCTCCTGCATAAATGCAGGCAGTTTCTTTACCAGCTGAGCCATAGGGGAAGCCCAAGAATACTGGAATGGGTAGCCTTTTCCTTCTCAAGCGGATTTTCCCAACCCAGGAATCAAACCTGGGTCTCTTGCATTGCAGGTGTATTCTTTACCAACTGAGCTATCAGGGAATCCCAAAAGTCCAAAGTTGAATAAATTGGACTACAAAATTTTGCCTCATCTGCCATATTCACCTGACCTCTCATTCTCACCACCCAACTACCACTTCTTCAAGAGTCTCAAGAATTTTTCTCAAGGAAAATGCTTCCTGAACAAACACGAGGAACATATATTTTTAAAGAATTCATCAAATCCTGAAACACTGGATTTTTATAAGCCAACTTATTTTTCATTGGCAAAAGTGTGTTGATTGTAATGGTTCCTATTTTGATTAATAAAGATATGTTTGAGCCTAGTTACAATGTTTTAAAATTCATGGACCAAAACTGCAATTATGATTGCACCAACCTAATAACAGAAATTTAGCTGTCAGGGTTAGAGGTATCATAATAATCATTGGCAGAAAAGCAAGAACCAAGGAGAGATATGAAAATTGCAAAACAACTAAAAAGTTTATAGTAAACACATCACATGATCACTTGCATTTTGAAGGGAATAATTGACTAGATCATTTAAATGTCATTTTTAATCTGAATTAATGCATAAACAAAAATATTTGTGTGTATATAAATTTACCTTTTTGTGTTTTAGCAAGTATTTTGTTAACCAGTCTCTTATTATTAAGTGTAGATGAACTGATTGCAAAGTGAAATAAAATTAAATAGCATATAAATACATCTTGCTTTATAAATAATAACATCTACAATATGTCTGACAAACATCAAATTTTATGTTTTTAGGAAAAAAAAACCTCTAAGTACATTTTATGTTATGTAATAATCATTAAATCCTACACTAATATTTAACTATTTGATATAGGAAATGTTGTTCCTTTTTAATCTGTCATGTAAATATCTTTCTCATTATATGAAAGTGTTTCAGTACTCTGAAAAGATTTACATGATGCTGATTTCTCAAAAATTTACAAAACTTCTCAACTTGCTTTTCATTTCTAAACTATTGAAAGGACTGTGTTAGGGAAATGTGCTGGGCAGGTATTTTTCTTCTTATTCTGTTCAAGTCTCTGATGTGTTTAATATTGCACCACACTGGGGTAGCAGATGGCAAGATCACTTTTCTTAAAAGTCTATCACAAGTACCTTGTGTTTGGCTTTTATTTAAAATAATAATGAGAAGTTTATACTTTTTTCTTCATATATTTGGTTTCAAAACTATTATCTGTTTGTAGTTTAATTGTGAGAAGCTACTACAGAGACACTCCTGATTCAGCAAAGAATTTTGTACACCAGATCATCTAAAATCCTGTAAATAATAAAAACACATTAATATAAGATACCTCTTGCATATTTGTTTTAAAATTGATGATGAAAGGCATCACTGTGATTACTGTAGTACTCTCATATTTACTAAATTATGCATGACTTCTACATTTTCATTTCTGGTAAAACAATCCATATCTCTCATATATATATATATATATATATATATATATAAATATTCTTTTGCTTTCAAATGTTTATTAGCAAGATAACTAAAGTGACTTAATTTTTCATAGAAGAAGACTATTCATTTTAAAATATTAATTTCTTGCTGTGCTGTGTTTATTCACTCCATCACGTCGAACTCTTTGTGACCCCATGGATTGTAGCCCACCAGGCTACAGTCCTCTGTCCATGGGGATTCTCCAGGCAAGAATATTGGAGTGGGTTGCCATGCTGTTCTCCAAGGAGTCTTCCCAACCCCGGGATTGAGCCCAGGTGTCCCGCATTGCAAGCATATTCTTTACCATTTGAGCCACCAGGGAAGCCCAAGAATACTGAAGTGGGGAGCTTATCCCTTCTCCAGGGGATCTTCCTGACCCAGAAATCAAACTGGGGTCTCCTGCATTGCAGGTGGATTCTTCACCACCTGAGCTACCAGGGAAGCCCATTAATTTATTAGGTATAGCTATATTTTTAACTGGAGGATAGTTGCTTTACAATATTGAGTTGATTTCTGTCATATATCAACATGAATCAGCCATAGGTATATGTATGTCCTCTCCCTCTTGAACTTCCCTGCCATCTCCCACCCCATCCCCCCATCTAGGTTGTCACAGAGCACTGGACTTGTACTCCCTGCATCATACAGTAAATTTCTACTGGATGCCCACTTTTACATAGAATAACGTATATGTTTCAGTGCTACCCCCTCAATTTTTCCTACCCTCTCCTTCCCCTGCTGTGTCCACAAGTTTGTTCTCTGTGTCTGCATCTTCACTGCTACCCTATAGATGGGTTCATCAGTACCATCTTTCTAGATTCCATATATATGCGTTAATATGATATTTGTCTTTCTCTTTCTGACTTACTTTACTCTGTATAATAGGCTCTATGTTCATCCCCCTTATTAAAACTGAGTCAAAAGTGTTCCTTTTCATGGCTGAGTACTATTCCATTGTATATATGTACCATGATTTCTTTATACATTCATCTGTGTGTGTGTTTAAATGTTTAATTGGTGAAATAGTTGGGGAAAAGGCTTTACACTGAATTGAAAACAAAATGCTTATGACATTAAAGGGAGTGGGTAACAGATAGGGAGCATTAAAACTGTGACAGTAAGACCCTAACATCACTTAATTAACTATATTTAAACCTTTTAATTGTTTCACTCATTGGAGTTTGAGACTGTGAAATTCTGATGAAATCCTTGATTGTTTGATTTCTAGGCAGTTAAATTACTTTTGAAAAAGGGCCTCTTGCATTCTTTTATTAAATAGCATACCTCTCCAGTATCTTTTTAAGAACATTTCCTCCTGCTTTTTTGAGGGTAGATTTACCTTTCGATCTTCTCTTACTCTTTCTACTTTGTTCTTTTATGTTTCCTCATTATAGGGTCAATTGATATAATGGCAGTTAAAGTCATTTTGCTTGATTGCAGTCAAACAGCAGTTAAGTGTTCTCATTTAATGGTCTATATAATAAAGTAAAAATTAAATGTTTATATAAGCAAGTTTCCTGAACACCTAAACGTATACATTTTACCTCTGTAATGCAAAGCCATTTTGGATATAAATGAAGACTACTCAAATAACAACAAATGGTAAAACATTACTTTAATGCTTTTGCTATGCAGTATGCATATACATTTTTCTAAGGTTGAAATCATGTTACATATAAAATTGCATATTCAAATAATATAGCGTCATCAGTATCTCTAGTGATAGAAATAGGTTTTTAGTGGTTTCAAATCCCAGCATAAATGTATCATATCTCTCATTCCCACACGGTTGTAATTTAAGGCACTTTCCCTTTCTTTAATTAATATTGTGATAATTATTTTAATAATTTTCAGTTGGGGGCAGTGGGAGCTGTTTTTGCTACATTTTGATTATTAAAGTCTGGTTCATTTGTATTGTACCTTTTACAATTTCTGGTTTGGCAAATTTCACTATATTTTGGGAGGTGGAAAAGTATTTGGTTAATTTTATTTCATAGCTACTTAAAAGGAAGGTATAATTCTTTTGAGAATTAAAACTACTCATGCACACACACACACACACACTCATAATACTTGTTCTGTTGCTCATTATCTCTATTCAGTCTTCTAATAACCTATTAGGTGCTTAACATAAATGTTTTCTATAAACATTTGTTACACTGATTTTATAACATAATTGATGTCAGTAAGCCATACATTACAGTAGTATCACTGTAATTTTATAAGGTTTTATGCATTCTATTTATTATTTAATAAAATTTTTATAGATTAGTTTAACTGAATTCATCCATACTTGTCAAACATTTTTGTTAAAACTCTGATTTGACTAATAAAGTAAACCTATTTCTTTGTGCTTAATTTAACTCTCTTTTGTAAAATTTTTTTTTTCTTGAAGTATGGTTGATTTTTACTCTTGTTCCAATCTCTGCTGTACAACAGAATGACTCAGTTATACACATATAGGTGTTCTTTTTAATATCCTTTTCTTGTTTATCACAGTTTCTGAATAGAGTTTATCCACAAAATACTGAATATCGTTCCCTGTGCTATACAGTACAACCTTGTTGTTTATCCGTTCTATGTATAATAGTTTATACCTACTAATCCTGAACTCCTGTTCCTTCCCTCTCCCACCCCCCATCCTTTGACCACCACAGGTCTGTTCTCTTTGTAAGTCTGTTTCTGTTTTGTAGATAGGCTCTTTTGTGCTATATTTTGGGCTCCACACATAAATGACATCATATGGTATTTGTCTTTCTCTTTGTGACTTACTCCACTTACTATGATAATCTCTAGTTGCGTCCATGTTGCTTCAAATGGTATTATTTCATTTTTTTATGGATGATTAGTATCCCAGTGTATATATGTACTATGTCTTCTTTATCCATTCATCTATTAATGGACATTTAGGTTGTTTCCATGTTCTGCCTGTTGTGAATAGTACTGCTATGAGCATGAGAATGTATGAATCTTTTTAGATTATAGTTTTGTCTGGATATATGCCCAGGCATGAGATTGCTGGATCGTAGGGTAATTCTATTTTTAGTTTGCTCAGGAACCTCCATCCATACTGTTTGCCTTAGTGGCTGCACCAGTTTACTTTCCCACCGAAGTGCAGGAGGGTTCCCTTTTCTCTAGACTCTCTCCAGCATTTGTTATTGGTAGACTTTTAAAATATGGCTACTCTGACCAGTGTGAAGTGATACCTCATTGTGGTTTTAATTTGCATTTCTCTAATAATTAGTGATGTTGAGCATATTTTCATGTGCCTACTGGCCATCCATGTATCTTGTTTGGAGAAATTAAAACTACTACACACACACACAAAATAGGTCTTCTGCCTAATTTTCAGTTGGGTTGTTTGTTGTTGTTGAGTTGCATGAGCTGTTTGTATATTTTGGAGATTAAGATTAGTATTCAAAAATTGATTACATTTCTTTATATTAACAATGAAACATCAGAATGGGAATGTAAAAAAAAAAAAACTTAAAATAGCAAAAAAAAAGAAAAACCTAAGAATAATCCTGACCAAGGTGGTGAAAGACTTATACACCAAGAACTATAAAACATTAATAAACGAGGTTAAAAAGAACTCAAAGAAATGGAATGATATCCCATGTTCTTGATTGGAAGAATTAATATTGTTAAAATATTAGCACTATCCAAAATAATCTACAGATTTAATGTGATCCCTGTCAAAATACCCATGACATTTTTTTATAGAACTAGAACAAGCAATCCAAAAATTTATATGAAACCATGAAAGAGCCAGAATTGCCATAGCAATCCTGAGGAGTTGGGGGAAGCAGGAAGCATAACTCTCCCAAATTTTAGACAATATTATAAAGCTACAGTAATCAGAATAGTGTGGCATTGGTACAAAAACAGATAAAGGGATCAATGGAATAGAATATAGAGCCCAGAAGTAAACCCAGATACATATAGTCAATTAATCTGTTACAAAGGAGGCAAGATTATAAAATGGGAAAAAGATAGTCTCTTCAACAAGCAGTACTAGGAAAGTTGGACGGCTGCATGCATATCAATGAGGTTTGAACATACCCTCACACCATGCACAAAAATAAACTAAACATGGCTTAAGGACATAACCATAAGACATGATGCCATAAAACACCTAGAAAAGAGCATAGGAAAACATTTTTCTGATATAATTATACCAGTATTTTCTTAGCTCAGTCTCTCAAAGCTATAGAAATGAAAACAAAAATAAATAAAAGGGACACAATCAAACTTACATTTTTCACAAAAGTGAAAGTGAAAGTCACTCAGTCATGTCTGACT
The DNA here is from genome assembly GCF_002263795.3 of Bos taurus. Classification (NCBI taxonomy): domain Eukaryota; kingdom Metazoa; phylum Chordata; class Mammalia; order Artiodactyla; family Bovidae; genus Bos; species Bos taurus. The sequence goes on along the minus strand of NC_037329.1, from coordinate 11,853,337 downwards.
CTTTGTGACCCCATGGATTACATGGAATTCCCTAGGCCAGAATACTGGAGTGGGTAGCCTTTCCCTTCTCCAAGGGATCTTCCCAACCCAGGGATCGAACCCAGGTCTCCAGCATTGCAGGCGGATTTTTTATCAGCTGAGCACAAGGGAAACCCAAGAATACTGCAGTGGGTAGCCTATCCCTTCTCCAGTGGATCTTCCTGACCCAAGAATCGAACCAGAGTCTCCTGCATTGCAGGTGGATTCTTTACCAACTGAACCATGAGGGAAGCCCATTTTGCACAAAGGAAACCATAAAAAAACCAAAAGACAACATACAGAATGGGAGAAAATATTTGCAAATGATGCAACAGAGAAAGGCTTAATTTAACTTTGTTTTAGAAACTCAATGTAAACATCTCTTTATTTTTGTTTCTGAGTTTCACTTATTTTTATAAACTTGCAAAACTTATTTTTGATCTTATTTTGCTGATCATGTTATTATCCTGTTAATAGTAGTTTATTTGTATATGTTTCTTTTTTTAATCTTTCATTTGCTGTATAAGCTTTCTTATCTGATTGTTTTAATTTATTCAATATTTTTGAAAATAAAAATCTTTAAAATGTTCCTGATGTTAATTGCTTTGCAAGTTTACAAAGGTTATGATTTAATTTATATGTCCCAATGATTTAAGTTACTAAAAATGGTATCTTCAGTTATCTCCTACCACTTTACACAGGGAGACAACTGAAGATACCATTTTTAGTAACTTAAATCATTGGGACATATAAACTAAATCATTTATTTATTGGGTTTTCATTCCATCTTTAAGGTTTTTTTCTCTTCTACCCATGAATCAATATAATCTGGGTTTGAAGGATCAAACTTCTAAATTACCTAGTGTGTTTAATGTCTGAGTTATTTAACTTTCCAAATGCTTACTGGAAGTTTCTCTTTTTTTTTTTTTTTAACTGTTTTGCTGGGAACACAGTACGCCCTTATCATTTGCCATTTCAAGTTTCATTTATAATCAGAAAATTATATTCATGGAAACTTTTGATCAGAAAAATATGATCAGAAAATACTTCGTGGAGTCCAATTAAGACTCTGAGCACTTGCTGCTAGTGGTCCAAGTGCTATTTCTTGTTGGTGAACTAAAATCCCACAAGCTGCATAACATGGCCAAACAAATGAGTTAAATAAGAAGAAAATTAAGTTCAATTATGATTTTTGACTTTATTTCTACTCTAACTGGTGTGGTTTGTTCATATGTGTGTGCGTGTATATATATATATATATATATATATATATGTATGTATGTATGTATATACATATATATTTGTCAGCATTTCCATAGTTCTTGTGTATCTAGCTCCATTTTCCCCAAATTCTGTATGTGTGTGCGTATTCTACGTGTGTGTGTGTATGTGTGTGTGTGTTTCGGCTGTGGTTGGTCTTTTGCTGTGTGTGGGCTTTCTCTCTCTGCAGTCAGCAGGGGCTAGTCTTTGTTGCAGTGTGTGGTCTTCTCACTGCAGTGGCTCCTCGTGTGGTGGAGCACAGGCTTTAGGCCTCATGGGCTTCAATAGTTGTACATGGGGGGTACGGTAGTTACAGCTTGTGGGCTTCAGAGTATGGGCTTAGTAGTTGTGGCACACAGGTGATAGTCGTTCTGTGGCACATGGGATCTTCCTGGAGCAGGGATCAAACTCGTGTCCCCTGCACTGGCAGGTGGATTCTGAACTACTGTGCCACCAGGGAGTCCTAAATTATATTTTAAATAATATTATCTGAGTCCCATTTATTTTGTCTTTTTTTTTCTTTCATCTAAGTCTTTTGTCTTTTATTTCAATGAGGCCATGTCTTTTTTCTTTTTATCAAGGGATTTAAAAAGTTTTATAAAAAGAACCTATTCTATGTTGAACACTGTCATGGGACATTTATTTTCTCTAAGCTAAACTTACTTTCATCTTTTTATACATATATTTTAGAGTATATACATATATATTAGAGTCTCATATTTGCCCATCCTTCCATAATAAAAGACTTAGCTAGTATTTTTTGTTAAAATAAGACTTAGATACTATAACTTCTTAAAATTTGCCCAAATCTTTGTTTTATTTTATTCACCAATACATCCAAATTATTGAAGAACATGGAGAAAAATATTTTAAATGATCAATCATTAGAGAGTGTGTGTGGATTTTTTTTAATAAACAATTTATATTCTCAGATTCAGATAAGAGAAGTTTCAGGGAAAGGTGTTTTTGTTTTTGTTTTTGTTTTTTTAATGGGATATCAAGAATTTTAGGAAGTAGTAAAATGTCTCCATTTTAACACTGAAAAGCACTATAATGTGGAACATGTGGCACATGATACCTAATCACTCCTATCTTGAGTAACTTCCAGAGTAAACAATGGACTATCAGTAAAAGTTACCTCAATATTTGTAAGCCAGGAGAACACATTTTCTAGATGTAGTGCAAAATTGAGCTTACTAAGAAGATACATGTTTTCTGGTAATAAAAGCTAATGGTAGGTGATACTGCTAAAAGAAGCAGTTGTCATTTTCAATATAATATTTCCATCTCAGTTAATAAAATACTCTTCCAAATAAGCATTAGATTTCACAACTTGAAATTAAAGTTATAAATTGATAAATATTTTCTGCTGAGAAAAGTGAGTTTGGGTGATGATGCTAAAAGAAACAATACTTTCCATGGTAATAAAACCTTTCCCTAGTTGTTAAAATATATATAAAAATAAATATTAAATTTTACAACACTTAAGCAGCACAGGAAATGAAATCATATTGAAGTACTACAGGTGACATAGATTTCCTTTATATCATGCCTTTGTTTTCACATACACACAAAACTTACATACTTTCCTCTGAACAAAGCACAAGTCTTGCCTAATGCAGGACTGTTCATTTTACTGAATTGAAAGCCAATTTAATCATATGACATTAGTACTTTTATTGTATTTTTTCTGGTGGTTTATCATCTTAGAGATGCAATTGAAGACAAAGCATTGTTCTTTTTCTGATTTTTAATTATTTTTGACAAAATTTACCTCAATAATTACTGTGCATTAACCTAAAAAGAGAAGTTCAACATTTTTAGCAATAATAAGTTAAAATATCATAAAGTATAAAGTGTATAAATTATAATTTATAACTATAAAATTATAGTAAGTTGAAACTTCAAACAATTTCCATTGTTGAATGTGAAGTTACGTTAAGTTTGCTGTTCAGCTTTAATAATGCCATTGTTAGATTTTTTTTCTTTCATTGCCATTTTCGTATAGAGTTTAAATGGCATTTTCATGTTGTCTTTAACTGATGCTTTTCCTTAAATTAATTTTCACATGAAAATCCACAGATGGGTAAACAAAAGAAAAAGGAGAATAAAGAAGTTCTATGAAAATCTCTTAATATGATTCTTATCCAATCAATCAAAATTACCTCATTAAGATAGAAATGGAATTTTGCTACTTAATAGACACAGTTTTAGTGGTACTGTCACTATTGAATCAAACCTAACATAAGCTACACCTTCGATTATTTACGTTTGTTGTCGCTTCCAATTGTTTTCATTCATTATCTTTTAATATATTATGTTTTTCTGTGGAGCCCTTTATTTGTTGTTAGAATATAAAATTCTAGGGAGACTCTGGCTGTTATAAAGCAAAGCTTCATTGAAATAATACTCTTAGTAATATACTCTCTGAACTTCCAACTCATCTGTCCTTGCCCTTCTGCCAAATGTTATCAGGAACAAATCTGAGCTAGAACAAGCAGTCTTTATTGCTCATGCAGCTCACTGGAGCACCTGACCATGGGGAATTATGAGGAAATATTGGTAATAGAATATTAGAGTGACTTTTTATAGGGTTTGGACTTGTGTTCCATGATTTAGGGAAAGACTTAAGGAAGTGGTCTTTATTTGAATTAAGAAGCTGGAGTGTTTTTATGATTGGCTATTTTAAATCTTATCAAGAGGAAGGGAAAATCAGAGCAAGAATAAATCTGTAATTAGTAAAGAAGTAGCCATGATTCATATTACTGGAAGATGCTGATCATTTTTGTGTTTTGGACAATATTCATGATTCTGTCTGTGTTCAGATATGATTATAGATAGCACTTATGTTTGTTTTGACTCATAATGGTAATAGAATGGCCTTACTTGGTATTGATGATTTGAAAAATGTTTTATCTTCAGCAGGAGAACAAGAAGGCTTAGCTGTGAATGCCACCCTAGTTCCAAGATTTTAGGGGCTGTAAATCTTCTTTCTCAGCTCAAACTCAACAAATGAGAAAATATATTGTTTAAATGCATTTGTATGTATGTTTTTGTGAAGCTAAATTTCTTGGTGCAAATTTGGGGTAAGAAACTTCATCAGATAAGATGTATTGAAACTTCAGGTTACAAAGGCACAAAAAAGTAAAATCAGGAATAAGACCAATTTACATCTGAAACATAAAGAATGAAAGAGGGAAGAAAAATGGAATGAAAATATGAATATTTCTGAAAATATTTATTTTTCCACAAATATTTACACATTAAAATAACTGAATTATTCAACTGAGAATGTATTATATAATTATTAAACAATTTTGTTATTTGCTTACATAAAATTATTGAAGTGAAGCTTATAGATTCCCCATATTATGGTTACTTAACAAACATATCATCCACTGAATAGTATTGTTAAATATTTGCATGATATATGGATGATAATTCATTACAATTAGGATACTTAATGTTTCATTTACTGTACCTTTAATTAAATAAAATATTCATTAGAAGATTCTGTCATTATTATCTGCACAGAGATTTATCTTATCTGAAGTTCATATCAAAATAATTTGAATAGTTATATGAAAATACAGAGTAGTAAATCATAAATGTAGCTATGTAAAATCATTTTAAACTTGCATCATAATTCAGGACCACAACACATACAATCTCAGAAAAAATTGAGTAAGGACTTGATAAAGGTAGAAAGTGATATTAGATATGTCATGCTATTTAGCTGGGGCAATTCTTAATTCAATCCACTAAGTCTTTTTGAATAAAGCATTACTTTTTCATTTCAATATATTTTTAATAATATAGTATTTGAAAACTTCAAGAGAAATATTTAGACTGCTATTTGTAGAAAATATATGTAGTACTCATTTATTAATTTTCTATAACAAATTTTGAAAATATTTGAATACTTGAGAACTCCAGTGAACACTTTAAACAGAGATTCTCTAATCCATAACATTTTAGCACATTTGCTTTACTTCTGTTTGTATTTGTATACATTTCATATGTGTGTGCAGGCAGAATCATTTAAGAAATATTTGAGACATCATGTTTCACCTCTAAATTTTTCAGCAGCTATCTCAAGGAACAAATACATTCTCCTAAATAACCATAAATTATCACACTCATGATGTTGTTGTTGTTCAGTCGCTCAGTCGTGTTCGACTCTTTGTGACCCCATGGACTGCAGCATGCCAGGCTTCCCTGTCCATCATCAACTCCTGGAGCTTGCTCAAACTCAGGTCCATTAAATCTGTGTTGCCGTCCAACCATCTCATCCTCTCTTACCCGCTTCTCCCGCTGCCTTCAGTCTATCCCAGCATCAGGATATTTTCCAGTAAGTCAGCTCTTTGCATCAGGTGGCCAAAGTATTGGAGTTTCAGCTTCAGCATGAGTCCTTCCAATGAGTATTCAGGATTGATTTCCTTTAGGACTGACTGGTTTGATCTCCTTGCATTCCAAGGGATTCTCAAGAGTCTTCTCAGGCACCACATTTTGAAAGCATCAATTATTCAGTTCTCTGCCTTCTTTATGGTCCAACTATCACATCCATACATGACTACTGGAAAAACCATAGCTTTGACTATATGGACCTTTGTTGACAAAGGTTCTACTTTTTAATGAACTGTTTAGGTTTGTCATAACTTTTCTTCCAAGGAGAAAGTGTTTTAATTTCTTGGCTGTAGTCATCATCCACAGTGATTTTGGAGCCCAAGAAAATAAAGTCACTCACTGTTCTTTGTTTCACAATCTTTGGCAAGAATTCATGGGACCAGATGCCATGATCTTCGTTTATTGAATGTTGCATTTTTTGCCAGCTTTTTCACTCTCCTCCTTCATCTTCATCAAGAAGCTCTTTAGCTCCTTTTTGCTTTCTGCCATTAGAGTGATGTTGTCTGCATGCTACTGCTAAGTCGCTTCAGTCATGTCTGACTCCGTGCAACCCCATAGACGGCAGCCCACCAGGCTCCGCCATCCCCGGGATTCTCCAGGCAAGGATACTAGAGTGGGTTGCCCTTTCCTTCTCCAATGAAAGTGAAAAGTAAAAGTGAAGTCACTCAGTCGTGTCTGACTCTTAGCGACCCCACGGACTGCAGCCCGCCAGGCTCCTCCATCCATGGGAGTTTCCAGGCAAGAGTACTGGAGTGGGGTGCCATATGGTTATTGATATTTCTTGCAGCAATCTTGCTTCTAGCTTGAGCTTCATCTAGCCAGTCATGTTGCATGGTGTACACTGCATAAAAGTGTAATAAGCAGGATGACAATATACAGCCTTGTCATACTCCTTTCCCAGTTTGGAACCAGTCTGTTGTTCCATGTCTGATTCTAACTGTTGCTTTTGACCTGCATACAGGTTCTTAGGAGGCAGTTATGGTGGTCTGCTGTTCCCATCTCTTTAAGAATTTTCTGCAGTTTGTTTTGATCCACATTCTGTTCGGTTCAATCTTTCAGTCTTGTCTGACTCTTTGCAGCCCGATGACTGTAGCATGCCAGGCTTCCTTGTCCATCACCAACACCTGGAGCTTGCTCAAACTCATGTCCTTTGATTCAGTAATGCCATCCAACTGTCTCATCCTTTATTGTCCCCTTCTCCTCCCGCCTTCAATCTTTCCCAGCATCAGGGTCTTTTCCAATGAGTCAGTTCTTCACATCAGGTGGCCAAAATGTTGGAGCTTCAGCTTCACATCAGTCCTTCCAATGAATATTCAGCACTAATTTTCTTTAGGATTGATGGTTTGATATCCTTGCAGTCCAAGGGACTCTCAAGAGTCTTTTCCAACACCATAGTTCAAAAGCATCAATTCTTTGGTGCTCAGCTTTCTTTATTGTCCACCTCTCAAATCCATACATGACTGCTGGCAAAACCATAGCTTTGACTATGTGATCCACGTGGGCTTTTAGCATAGTCAGTGAACCAGAAGTATATGTTTTTATGGAATTCTCTTGCTTTTTCTATGATCCGACAAATGTTTGCAATTTGATCTCTGATTCCTCTTCCTTTTCTAAATATAGCTTGAATATCTGTAATTTCTCGGTTCACATACTGTTGAAGGCTAGTTTGGAGAATTTTGAGCATCACTTTGCTAGCATGTGAAATGAGTGGTATTGTAGGGGTAGTTTCAATATTCTTTGGCATTGCCTTTCTTCTAATTGGGATGAAAACTGGCCTTTTCCAGTCCTCTGGCCATCACTGAGTTTTCCAAATTTTCTGGTATATTGAGTGCAACACTTTAACAGCAAAATTGTTAGGATTTGAAATAGCTTATCTGGAATTCTATCACCTCCACTAGCTTTATTCATAGTAATGCTTTCTAAGGCCCACTTGACTTCACACTTCAGGATGTCTGACTCTAGGTGAGTGATCATGCTATCATGGTTGTCCAGGTCATTAAGACCTTTTTGTATAGTTCTTTTGTTTATTCCTGTCACTTCTTACTATCTTCTGCCTCTGTTAGGTCTATTTCATTTCTGTCCTTAATTGTGCCCATCTTTGCATGTAATGCTCCCTTGGTATCTCTAATTTTCTTGAAGAGATCTCTAGTGTTTCCCACTCTATTGCTTTCGCCTATTTCTTTTCATTGTTCACTTAACTTTCACATAAGAGGTTTGTAACATTGTACAGGAGACAGTGATCAAAACCATCCCCAAGGAAAAGAAATGCAAAAAGGCAAAATGGTTGTCTGTGGAGGGCTTACACTCAAGATATTTATCCTTAATATTGTATTAGCTATTATATACCCTCCATCTAGTGAGCCCTAATTTTGCTTTGAATGTGCATTTTTATGTGTTGTGTCACTTTACTTTGATTCAGATTCCGGCTGCAGATCACACATTAGTTGTCATGTGGTATAATTTTAAAACATTTTTAAGATCTTTAATAACACTGTGTATGTTTTCCAATTTAGTGTGTTTCTTACCTTCTTTCAATGCCAAACCCTTGGTAGTGTATATATCCTAAGAATCTCAAAACTGACCTGAAGTAGGCTTCTCTTAAGATGATAATACTGTAATATATTGAAATATTAGAATATTTATTTGATGTTTATTAAACTAAGTGTTAAACTAAGTGATTTAACACTTAGTTTAGAATTTACATGAACAATGAGTCTCTAGGGAGAGACCCCGTCTTAATCAGTCTGTCTTTACTTTAATGTCCACCTATTTCCTCACATTAACCAATATTTCTTCTTTTTCTCTATGTAGTGTAATCTCTCAGATATTTTCTCATAGAAATCAAAATTTTCATTTTGTTTCTAACAGACTGTTTGCAACATCTTTTCGATTCAATATAAATTTGTTCTTATTTTACTGTGATCATTGTATACTGTTAGGGGCAATGGGGAGGAAGAAGAGAGGAGCTTTCCAGAATGAATGTACTTTGTAAAGGAGAATAAAGTCATCATTTCCAGTATGAGGTAAAATCTGCATTATGTGCTTTTATATCTTGTTATGATAACTTCTATCATGCAGGAGTTAGAAAATATAAAATAATATCTATTCTTATTTGGTCATGTTTAAGCAAAAAAAGCACTATAATATTGTTTTTGAAAATAAATAATGAAACTCAGAGTCACTGGATAAAGTAGAATTACTAATTATTCTGCTTGATTTTGATTTTTAAAGAATTTCCAAAGTACATTTTTTTCTATAAATTCTTTGTTAGATTTTAGTAGAAGAAAACATATCTATCTAAACTTAATAACAGATGCTCATTTGCCTATACAAAGATCTGATTTAGAAATTGGAAAATAGGATAAACGTGAATAAAGATGAATAATTGGAAAATAACTCTTAAGAGTAAGTGACTGCCTGTATGAATTAGGACTGGAACGGCAACCACATGCATGCTGCCACTCCCTCATTTTCTCCCCTGGGCAATATTGCAAGTAGATCAATAGCACTGAGAGGGAAGAGTGTTCTTTTTGGGAGCCTAGTATTAATTTTAATATCCTTCAGAAGATATAGCTTAATTGAACATTTTTTTAAGTGGAGTGATGATCATTTAATGAAAAGATGTATGCAGAAGACGTTGAAAAAATTAGAATATAGAAGGAAATCTTGAATAGTTATATATGTCACAAAGTTGTAAATTGAATGATGAATTTATCATGAGGACATATTGAATATTTTGTCTTTTTGACTAGTGCTAACAAATTATTTGGAGAAGGAAATGGCAACCCACTCCAGTGTTCTTGCCTGGAGAATCCCAGGGACAGGGGAACTTGGTGGGCTGCCGTCTCTGGGGTCACACAGAGTTGGACACGACTGAAGTGACTTAGCAACAAATTATTTAAACATCTTTGTGTAGAACATATGTTTCCCATGTGTTTTATTTCTGTTACCTGCCTAGTTTGTGAAGACATTCATTTGCCTTTCAAAGAACGCAGTGAGATAAACCAGAGATAAATGATAGTATCTGTAGCAATGCAAACATTTTATTTTTAGAAGTGTTTATATTTCATAAAGTATAAATAAAGTAATGCAAATAAACAATGGGACCAAACTACACATCTAAAAGAAATTTCTATGCAAATACAAATCACTGAATTAGATATTCATTCACTATATATACTATGCAGTGTAAATGATAAATTAAACAGCATTAATTTAACAGTTGTTTATAAATCCACAAAATTAAATCTACCTAATGATATATTTATAAATATATTCTTCAGTATGAAGAATGGATATTTTCCTGTTAATAATTCTCATTTTAAACTATGTGAAGGATTGGTAAACTAATTCCTAATTCTGTGTTCAAACTTTTTATCTAATAATCTCCTATCTTGATTGGATACTTAACTTTTTATTGTTTTACAGCAATAATACTGATCTCTCAGTTTATGTTCATCTTCTTTGGTTATATCATGTAAAGAAAAATAATTTGACACAGGCACTTTAATTAATTTCAATATACAATCCTGTCTACATTCTTCTACTTCAGAAAGTTTTTGAGCAAGAGGAAGTATTGTTCTAGCAATGGTTGCTTTGCAATACAACAATATTTTCCTTAATACAACTTTTGTAGCCATGTTCTCTGTATTTTATAGACTATAATTATGTTCATTTTTCTATTAATTAAATAATTGAAATATAGATGCAAATGTTTCTAAATGTAAATATGGAACTTTGGAACTTAAAATAAGCAGGGTATACCAGAATCCTGAAATATTTCTAAACCTTTATTATAATAATTTTTAAAGAATAACCTGCTGCTGCTGCTAAGTCACTTTAGTCGTGTCCGACTCTGTGCGACCCCATAGATGGCAGCCCAGCAGACTCCCCGTCCCTGGGATTCTCCAGGCAAGAACACTGGAGTGGGTTGCCATTTCCTTCTCAATGCAGGAAAGTGAAAAGTGAAAGTGAAGTCGCTCAGTCGTGTCCGACTCTTAGCGACCCCATGGACTGCAGCCCACCAGGCTCCTCCGTCCATGGGATTTTCCAGGCAAGAGTACTGGAGTGGGGTGCCATTGCCTTCTCTGAAAGAATAACCTAATATTCAATTAATTTCACTTTTTAAAATAGCAATCAAAATTTGAAACTACATCATAAATATTTCGGAGAGCAACGTAAATATCTACACACATACAAACTCTTTTTTTTTATTACTTAAATACTAAAGGCAAAACATTTTCAGATTTCTTAAAGATAATTCAAAGTTTTAGAAAGGTAGTTAGTAAGTAACAGATTTTAAGGACTGACAACCTTATAGATGACAAAGATAATTCAAAGTTTTAGAAAGGTAATTAGTGAGTAATAGATTATAAGCACTTAGAACCCAAGAACTAGAGTTCAGTTTTGGAGACTTAAAATTGCTACTTTTATGACATACTTTATTATGATCATGAAACTGTCTATGGGAATTCTAGGATGCAAAGGAAGCCTGTTTTTATGAAGTATGCTATTTCCATGCTGCTATCTCAAGGATCTTACAATAAAAAAATAATCCATTCTCTTCACCTGGGCATCTTGCTCCCCTGTGGAAAGAACTCATAAAGATGGGAATTTTAATTTGAAGATACGGACTTGAGTTAACTATATTCATTTTGTCTCACTCTATAACAAATTACTACATATTTAGCAATTTAAAACAATGCACATTTATTATCTGTTTGTCAGAAGTCTAGCATGACGTGCCTGGATTCTCTGCAGGTTCTCATGGAGTCTAAGTCAAGGCGTCAGAAGGGCTGGGCTTTTATCTGAAGTATCTAGGGAATTAATCCACTTCCAAACTCACTAGGGCTGTTGGCTCAATTCAGTTCCCAAGTTTGTTGGACTCAGGTCCCTGTTTCTTCTCTGATTGTCAGTCAGGGACTGCTCCTTGAGCTGCCTGCATGTTTCTCTCATGTGGCAAGATCACTTGCCTTCTTAGACCCTTAGTGTTATAATTCAATTCAGAAAGGGTACATGATGAGTCCTCATGCTTTGAATTTAATGACTATCCCCTTGGTCACATCTCTTTCTGGCGTCCTTTTCTGCTATCCTCTTCTACTATTAATGGCTCATGTAATTACTCACCTAGATAATATAGAATAATCTCCCTATTTTAAGATCAGCTAGTTAGTATACTTAGTTATATCTGCAAAGTTCATTTTGCAATGTAATGTAATATATAATAATGGGAATTACACCAAGAGGTGGTGATGATGGAAGCCAAAATTCTGCTTATCACAGTTGCTTTTCAAAGAAGACTTGTACATTTAATACAAAATGTTTATTTATTTTGCAATATTTCCTGTACCCAACAATAAACATGTACAGAGCAATTTCCATGTAAGGAAAAATAACTGAATGCAAATGTATGTTTTATTTATTAATTTATTATTAATTAATTTATTAATATTGTATATTATAAACTAGACTTAAAAAAATCAGATAGATGGTCTTTTATATTAGCATCACAAATATACTCTTTCATCAGAAGCTAAGGAGACATATTCATTCCAAAGCAAACACAGAATTAACTAAGAAGTATGTTACATCTACAAGTATAATATTATAATCTTTTACACCAGATTTAAAATATAGGTACTCTAAATTTTCAACTAGTTCAACTCAAGGAAATTTTCAAGTGTACAAATAACAAAATTAATAATTGATCAATATCGGAGATGAGAAATTAAATCCACACACTCCCAATTTTAATTATATGTTATAATACAGTTAAACACTGTGTTTAAAAGATTTTTATGGTCATTTTGTATTGCAACAGATGTATTAATATGTTTTCTCATGATCAGTGAAAATTCTAAACTTCCAAATTGTATGCTGTCATCTCAGGCAGATTAGCATAAAATTTAATTTGTGCCAATTATCCAGAGGTGAAGGAGGGAAATTAACTTGACACATTAATTTTGAATTTACAGTAGTCTATCATAATGTTCATGTGCATGTGAAATTTATTAGTTATTCCCTTTACATCAGTGTCAGAAATTGCTTCCTTGAGCATCTTAACCAGAAAATATTTGTGCACAGAATACATTGCAACACAAATTGAATTACAGAAAACTGGCAATCTAGGAAGTAGTTTCACAGCTTCTTGTTAGCCACATATAAATTTTGATTGTAATAATGATACATTTACCTTTCTAATGTTTATAACATTGAGGGTCCAGGAAGGCAAATAATCCAAAGTAGCAGATAATTTGAATTATTTTAGGAAATACACTTTCCTTAAAATGCATGGTATGAGGTAGGAAATCTAAGAATTTGACTCTAATTTGTATTTTAGTGCTGCATACTGAATTTTCCATTTGTAGCCTTTAAAGTCTATCCTATTGATTTATCTTATATTATTCATTAATTAGTATCATCTTTAGTTATTTAAAAAATCCTAATTTCCCTTGACACTTCAAAATTCAAGTTTACAGTATTTTCATTAACATTATTTCTTTGATTTAGTGGATGTTCAGCATTTGTGATACACAGTTGAGTAATTGATGGTTTTTTATATCACTGTTTTTTCTTTGACCAGTTAGCCAAAATTAGATTTTTAACTTTGGTAAAACCTATCACACACATACCGATGTATAATGATTTATTTTATCTGAAATTATGGTTGAAGATTTACTATGTTCAGGACACTATTCTGAGAGCAATAAGAAAGCAATAGTGCACTGCATAAGAGCATATCCTTCTAGAGGTGTTACATTTACAAAAAGGCCCTCAAACATTCATGTACATATTAGAAGAGGAAAAGCTTTTGAAGAGTTAAAATCAACAATTTGTTTGAGTTACATTGCTTCTTTCTTAGGTTTTTAGCTGTAACAACACAGTTACCAAATCTCTATAAATCTCCATGTGTTTATATGTAGTATGGCCACACACATGTTAATTCACATATCAGGGAGTCCCTGTGACGATTAAATGAAATATTTTTTCATGTGAAAATCCTTTAAAATTTCTAAAAAACTATAGTATAACTTATCCAACCAAGATGAAAAACTTACATTCTTTTCAATATATTTTCAAATTATCAAAAAGAACCTTTAAAAATGTCAAAAGATTAAGCTTTCTTATAGTCAGTACTCATTGCTTTGAGGCAATGTGATCTCTTGAACTGTGAACTAATTTTTAGTGTTATCTCTTCAAAAAAGATTAACAAAAGTTAAAAGACTCAGTTTTAGAAAAATTGAATTCCAGTTATCTCAGATGTAAATTAAGGAAGATTACTTAAAAGCTCATTTGTGAGCTTCCATAACAATTCAAAGACTTATTAATTTCTACGTGTTTACAGTAAATGATAAATGGCATTTTGTTTATTTTTTCTTACAATTGCATTTAAACAGAATATCAAAGTTTAGTTGATTATATAATTCAAGTAACATTATTTCTTATTCCACCCACCAATTTTTAAAACAAAACCTATAGTTTACTGTTTCTTTTTCACAATAAAAGCTTGGCAGGAAATTTAGTTACTAGAAGCAATAGGAGCCACTCAGAAGGTTTAAAGAATCATGAAATATCCTATTTTGCATCCTTGAAAAAAGGAAAAATAGTTGTTTCAAGGACTAGTTGATATCTCTCTCCACTAGAGAGATAGCAAATCTGTAATGTATCTAATATTACCACAGAAATGGATTCCAGATAGAAACTATAACTTGGTTTGATTGAGAACCACAGGGGTGAGAAGAAGTCAACTGAAAATCTACCAGACAAGAAAAAGGGAGCTGAAAGTGAAGGTGGGACACACACACACACACACACACACACAACACATACACAGAAAAATTAAAGGTGAATTTACAACTAGCATACTCAAATCCAATACAAAAAATGACCAACAAATAAGCAATAGAAGATATGCTTATTCTAGAAAATATTTGAGTGCTGTAAAATAAGTAAATTTAGAGTCCTGAAAAAGTATAGCATCCATACACATAAGAAAATACTGAATTCTATTCAATAGATACAGATGAATAAGTGGAAATATTAAAATATTAAGTGGAAATATTAAAATTGCAGTATGTAAAAATATATGTAGTCATCTAAATAATTCAATAGGCACTATAATATCTGAAACAGTCACACTCAAGTAGGGAATTAGAGAACTAAAATAGAGACTACAACCCAGAATGAGATATAAAAAACTCCACTAGAGCTTAACAAATTCCAGAGTCTAACTCTAGGCTCATCAATTTGAGGGCAATAGTAATTACAGTGCTAATGAATTAAATTCAAAAACTACCATTTCTATTGACATAATATATTCTCTTTTTGTTTGCAGATACATCCTTCTCTCTAGTATTTTAAATAATAGAAAATTTCAATCAGGAAAGGAATTTGATCTTTGTTTGATCTTGTACAGTCTTGATCATTTCAGTCAAATAGTAAAACTTGCCAACTATCTAATTGATAAACAAGTGTTCAGGTCTTATTTATGAACTTAGAACTGGTTACCAGTCTTTATAAAGTGATTAGGTTCATATAATAACTCAGAACCTAAACAGTGATCAGTCCAGGCTTCTCATCCGTTTTCACCTCAGGTTTGTTTTGAGTCAGTAAACCTGGACACTGTCATACTTTCATTTCCCTATCTATTTAGATCTTCTGTTGCCCCCTATTCACTATTGTAAGATCAATTATGATCTTACTCAAGGATGCTATCCTGGTGGAGCCTATCAATTGTCTTCCATGTCCTCTAACTATTGACTGGGTTCAGCCATGGGAAGACACAGCCAGAGATGGACGGGAAGAAAGAGAGAATGGATGAGGTATTATTACTTTGGGTACTTTCCTGATTTGTCAGAAGAAACTTGGAGATGTTCTGCAGAGGGATTGGCCCTTTATCTCAAGTGAATTAAACTACTTTTAATTATATGAACCTATGCTCCATGTTGTATAACACTCTTCCCTTTCATAACTTGGTGTCTAGATAGATAACAGTTTTCCCTTATGGTAAATTATTTTTGCTACATTGCTTGACAATCAGTCCCTTTGTTAGACCTTCCTGAATTATCTTAATATCAGTGTGCCACTACTTTCCTGCTGATTGATTGATGGAACATCTCTTTGCAGGAATTCTCTAGTATCCCTTGCTTGATTCTGAAGCAGTGGTCTCATTGCACATTCAGATCCACTTATCTCTTTATTTTTCTATTCAATACCTATCTGCTTCAATTCTCTTTATAAGATTTATTATAGTATGCTATTATTCTTTCTCTAAAATAATCCCTCTATCATTGCTATGTGCTATTAGCAGAGCCTGGAGCAAGTTAGTTGTTCAGAAAATGAAATTAAAATATTATAGTGACTGACATTTTGACTTCTTCTCTGTATGCAGTGGGCTTCCCTGGTGGCTCAGATGGTAAAGAATCTGCCTGCAGTTTGGGAGACCTGGGTTTGATCTCTAGGTTGGGAAGATACCCTGGAGAAAGGAATGGCTACGCAAGCCAGTATTCTTGCCTGGAGAATCCCATGGACAGAGGAGCCTGGTGGGCTACAATCCATGGGGTTGCAAAAAGTCGGATACAACTGACTGAGCAACTAACACTTTCACTTTTTTTCACATATAAGCAATATTAATGTTTTTGATGCAGGAAAAACTTAAGATATTGCACATGTGATAGGTGCGGAAAAATAACTTCAAATTACCTAAGGAACTTTTTATGGGAATGAAAGTTGAACAAGTGTTTTTAAAGGTCCGTTTAGTGATAACACTGAAACTCCTAAAATGGTGTGGGAGGAGTACAATTATAAAGATAAATAGGCTACTTTTGCCATATCCTTTCTTGTTGCATGATTTCATGCCCTAGGGTCCTGACAGATTCAGAACAGAAGCTCAGTGTGTGTGTGAGAAACTGGAGATGAATTGGAGCATGGCTCTAGGATCAGGCAGAGAGAGAACAGAGAGCTCCTGTAGAGACCTGGCTCATCCATCAGCAACTCTTGGGCTGTTTCTATAATATCCTTGCTTGCTGTGATTACTTCATACCCTAAAGTTCCTAACAGTTGATCATTTAAATTACAAACCTGCCCCAATGTACATACATGCTCTGAAAACATCAGTGGGGATTTATTTAAATAATTAGTTTTATGATAATGATATAACATATTATTATTAAAAAAAAAAAAAAAAAACCCTGGATTCTAGATGATAACTGGAAATTTTAGCATTGCTGCTGCTGCTAAGTCACTTCAGTCGTGTCCGACTCTGTGCGACCCCATAGACGGCAGCCTACCAGGCCCCGCCGTCCCTGGGATTCTCCAGACAAGAACACGGGAGTGGGTTGCCATTTCCTTCTCCAATGCATGAAAGTGAAAAGTGAAAGTGAAGTCACTCAGTCGTGTCCGACCCTCAGCAACCCCATGGACTGCAGCTCACCAGGCTCCTCCGTCCATGGGATTTTCCAGGCAAGAGTACTGGAGTGGGGTGCCATTGCCTTCTCCGAATTTTAGCATTAAAGTTTATTAAATCCACTTCTCTAATTTTCAATTGCACAGTTCTTTTTTTTAAGAATAAAGTTTTTTTTTTTTTTTTTAATGAAAAGAAAGCAAGTAGGGAGATTTGCCAGATGGGCAAAGGGGTAAACTTAAGTTCTACAGATGTTTGTAAATCTCACCATAGTAAAAGGAAGAAAAATATAGGAAAACTATATTTTTTCCTATATTTAGAAATATTTTTTCTAAATATAAGAAATAGTTTTTCTAAATATAAGAAATATTTTTCCTATAATTACAAATGAAGAAAGAGAGAAAAAGATGGACATGGATGAAGGAAGGAAGGGAGAAGAAAGGAGAAAATTCAGTCAACTTAATTCTCATGTTTGACACTCTTAGCAAATAAAAAAGGCATTGCTTGTGTTTAGTATTCAAATGCACTTGGGTGCCCATTTCTATGCTTTGTAATTAACCTCTTTTTGTCCCTTCCCAATGTTTAGAATCTCCACAGCTCCACATGGCTTTTGTTTTTAATTCAGGTAACTTTATCACAAATCATACTGTGTATTACCATATCCGATTGTTCAGTTGTCAGGAGAGCTTTGCTTTGCTTAAGCCAGATTCAGCTGTGCTGAAACTTAGGCAGAATAGATATTGCCTGTGAGAGCAACTACTTTTCTAAGGCCTATGAGAAGTGACAGTATCCAGTTTACTGATAAATTGCAGTGCAGCAGGAATGATGCTAGGATAAGTATTGATTTCTTTTGTGCACAGAAATCATTTTGCTACAGATGGTAAATTACCTTCATGAGCTGACAATCCATTAAGTATTATTTTGTGTGTCTCTTCTTTCATTATTGATTTTATTTATTTATTTATTTTACTGCTTTATGTTTTACTACCTTTAAAAGAGGTTATCAAAGAAAAAAAAGTAAAGGGAAAACCACAATTAAAATGTAAATATGATAGAATGATTTTATTAGATAAAACTGAATTTTTGCCGCTACCTCCAAGACTGTAAATAAAATAACTTAAAAGAATTGTATTAAAATATCTTCTAGAAAAATAGGTAAAAGAGTGACTTGAATTCTATTTTAAAATCATTAGTTTTACTTTGACATTTTATATTATAACTAACACAATTTATTTTACCTGCTGTTGACCATAATGTAGTTTTATTAATTTATTCATGACCGATCTGATATTTTGAAAATGACACTTTTAGAGTTTAACTCTCACCATCCTAACCTGTCCGCTTATATTTTTTCTTATAAATGTGCAAATTTAAAATATGTCATTATTGTTTTGTGTGTGTTCCTTTAATTTCTTTATATTGCTGCATCTCAGAGCAACAGTTTAAATACGTAGTTAAATGTTACATTGTCAAAATTTTAGATTTTTATGCGTTACTTCTGCTCTTTTTATGTTGGCTGGCTTCATTTTTCTCAAAATATGATAGAAGCACAATAATTATGAGGTATATGAGACAAACCATATATTTCAAATTAGCTTGCAAGAACTGGAAGAAAGTACATCTCTATGATGCATGAAGACATGACAATGAAGAAACAGAAACAGAAAACCATAAGGACCAAGAGAAAAAGAAATGCATATTTTTTTCCAAAGCAATGTAACGTAAAGGAAGCAAGAGGCTAAATTTCAAAGAGAAAATTAAAATCAGATTGGAAATCATAATGAAAATTGAGATTGTGAGAAATTAATTTTAGGATGTGACAAAGTAATGGGCTAATTTAACTATATACAAGTATAACATGAAGACTGAGGGAAAGACAAGGAAGATAACATGGTCTGTAGAATGGATACAGCTAGAAAATTAAAAGATAGGTGTGGAGGAAAGAGAATGCTGATCCAACCTAAAAATTATGTGTTTTCTGATTTAGAGGCCAGAAGGACAGGAATACAACCATAAATTTAAGTAAAATTGTACACAATATTCTGAATCTAAAAAAATCCTTACTAAGATCTAAGTAAGAAGATTGAATGTGCACATTGTTAAGAAAGATAAAATCTCACGTCACTAACTGTGTATGTATTGATTGAATAAAAAAACTTACACATTTATCTAATGTTTCTTGAATCAGTCTTGTTCTTTTTTTTTAAATTTATTTATTTTAATTAGAGGCTAATTACTTTACTTTGGTTTTGCCATACATCAACATGAATCCACCACGGGTGTCCGTCTTGAACATAGTAAAATAGTGTCAGTGGTCCATACCCACCCACCCACTTAATAAAAGCAATCAAGGAATCTTAGCCATGTATAGGTGTTTATGGGTACATGTGGGTATAAGTACATATATGTATGTATGGATAGATAGGTAGGTAATTAGATAGAAGATAGAAACATGTATTTTTGCTTGTGTGTATATTTATACATATGCATGTGCTTGTTTATGTTTACAGAGATTGTAAGTACATGTTTATATGTACATATATATAGGATTCATGCACATTCATATATAATGAAATATAAATACTGCATTTATTAAAAAATCTATAATTATATTGTTATAAAATATCATCATTGTGTGTGCTTAGTTGCTCAGTCGTGTCTGACTCTTTGCAACCCCATGGATTATAGCCTGTCAGACTCCTCTGTCCATGGGGATTCTCTAGGTAAGAATACTGGATTTGGTTGCCATACCCTCTTCCATGGGATCTTCCCAACCCAGGGATTGAACCCAGGTCTCACACATTGCAGGCAGATTCTTTACTATCTGACAGGGAAGCCCATAAATCATCATCATTATTTTAATTTAACAAACTACAAGTTTAATTGAAATTCAAATGCTATTTATATTTTTAGCTGTATGAAGTTGCAACTAAGTATATTATATTAATTTCTGGAAAGTATACTAATAGAGGTTTAGATTAACTGACTGACTACAATCACAATACTTTAATTGAAATCTTGTCACCACCTCTTGCTAGTTGTGTGAACTTGGCAAGTTATTCGGTTTTTATTGCTTCAAAATCCTCATCTCTAATAAGGAATAACAATCACACTTACCTGATATAATTATTGTGACAACTAAATATTATAACATAGGTAAGATATTTAGCATATAGGAAGCACTGAATATGGATTTCCTAATGTAATTCCCAATGTTGTTACTGTTGCTACTACTCTTCCTATTCTTGTGTCCCGTTTCCATAACCTAGAGCTCTCACTCAAGCAAATTTTTATTAAAGGATTAAGAGTATGTCTGAAATTAATAAACTGAAATCTTAAGAGAACTCCAACACACATACAAAATACTGTTTTCCTCAAAAATAATTATGAGTTATTAGAAAATCACTTAGGTAAAATTGTAGAAAAAAGACTTACATATTACCAAAAAATGTTACAGAAATATAAACATGATTTTTTTACTAGTTCTTTGTTCACTTTATCCTTGCTTTAGCATTAAATTTGATTTGTTTACGTTTGCACATACACACAAATACAAAATTTTAAGGAAGAACTCACACGTATAAAAACCAACATTATTAAATACTAAAATTATGTATTTTGTTACACATATATGGGGATAATTTTTTAAAGATAATAAAAATAAACTACTAATATAGGGCAAAAATTTTGACACCTACCTTGTTTTTAGTGTATTGAATTTATAAAATTAAAAAATTTTTGAACCTTAGTTTTATATCAGATACTGCTGGAGTAAATTTTTACCTATACTAAGTCACTGTCCATTTAACAGTTACTATTTTGATCTTTATCTTATGGAATAAGAAAGTAAGTACAAAGAAATTTAATATTCTGATGGTTTTTTAGCTACTAAGTAAAAAAATTGATAATTATAACCTAGTACCTTATTTTTAATATCTGTTTTCGGCCTCTATTTTTCCTATCATTTTTCTTATCATTGGATAAGTTTCTTTCCTCACTAAATGGAGCTGAAAAAGGATAAAAATATATTACCTAGAAAAGTAAATGTATATACATTTTAGTACATATAGTATTATTAATTGTTCGTATTTTATGTCTTAGTCATCAAAAGTTTAAGAACATTTATTAAATAGAAACAGTTGTTTACTGTTTCAGTAATGTGACAATACTGGAAAGAGTGACAGTATATACATTTATAGCTTATACTCCCTGGTGGCTGAGACAATAAAGAATCTGAATTAGAGAGATCCTGGTTCAATCTCTGGGTCAAGAAGATCCCCTGGAGAAGGCAATAGTTACCCACTTAAATATTCTTGCCTGAAGAATTCCATGGACATAGGAACCTGGTGGGTAACAGTCCATGGGGTCGCTAAGAGTCAGACAAGACTGAGATGCTAACACTTCTACTGTTTTTAAATTTCATACCACTATACAATTACTGTCATAATGACATAAAAGCAAATAAATACTGGCAGTTATGGGCTTCCCTGCTGACTCAGTTGGTAAGGAATCTGCCTGTAATGCAGGAGACCCTAGTTTAGTCCCTGAGTCTGGAAGATCCCTTGGAGAAGGAAATGGCAAACCACTCCAGTATTCTTGCTTGGAAAATCTCATGGACAGAAGAGGCTGGTGGGCTGCAGTCCATGGGATCACAAAGAGTCAGACAGGACTGAGTGGCTAACATTTTCATAGACATTATACTGATTCTTCATAAATCATTTATTTGTTAAAGTTAATATAATTTCATCCCCTGAGAATATTTAAAAGTTTATTTTTAATGAAAAAATGCTGAGAAAAATATATCAAGTTTACTGTTTTGTTAAATATTATGCAGTGTAAATTATATGAATAAATTTATTTTGTTTCCCTTTTTTCAAACCTCAAAGGTCAAACATTGAAAATATATTTAAAAACATTTAAAAACCTTTAATGATAAATACAAGTTTAGCTGATTTTATTAACAAATACATATTTGTTAATACTTAAACTTATTCAATTGATTGACAATATTAAGGATGGGATAAATCTATAATACTTGCTATTAAACACTCATTGGCTTTTTACGATTGAAATGAAATCTTATATGTTTATGGGTACAATTACTATATGCATAAATATAAGGTGGTAAAAATGGATGGCCTCTACCTATAAACATTAATTCTATCAATGTAGTAACAGAAAATAAAAAGAGAATTTTCTCTTATCATTACTGGGTATATTCAATCTGATAATTTGGTCTACAACCAATAGAAATGCAAAATCAATTTGGCTTAAAGTATACATTGTGTATCATGTCATATGACAGAAATTTTAGAGCTTATTGAGATTTCAGATGTACTTTATTAAGGCATCACCAGAAACAATTTTCTTCTGGCTTTCTCATCTGCCATTCATTGTGTTGATTGTAATAATTTCAAACACAGCATTTTAGTATCTAAAAGATGACAAGGAATCATCTTTTTCTCTTATCATCAGAGTCACCTTCACACTTCGTTGGTCAGATTTGGATGGGTAAATCAATTCCTGGCAAGAGAAATGGGACTATCATGAGAAATATGCACAATCATCTACATGCAAAAGATTTAGGGGATTAGGTAAAATGAAAAAAAAAAACACTGAGTATAAAAAAGCTTTACCAGTTGGAAAGTCCAAAATGGTTTTGTTGAAGGAGTATCTCTCTAATATATTTTACAAAATGTAAACATTTGGTTCACATTTTTTTGTTTGTTTCACTTTGCTATTACTCTTGAAAATAATTTAGTTGTCCAAGGGATGTTGAAAATTGTTTCTCTAGATTTCAATGAGCTAGATAAACTGTTAGCTAATGTTTTAACTAGAATTTCATACTTGGCATTTCAGTACTTTTTTCCCCCACCTATGTCATATATACTGAATGTTGCCAGCAAAACAAATGATAAGCCCAAACACGGCCATTTTGGACTTACTTCCATAGTAATTCCTTTCCGCAATTTATTGCACATATTTATTTCCCTAAATCACTGCCCCCAATTTTTTTTTTTTTTTCAAAATTTGCACTGATCACTTTTTCTCCTTCAGCTTCAATGGCTAGAACAGTTTCTAACCCAGAGTTGCTAAATGGAAAAATGTATACAAATTGATGCAAAGTAAGGAGGGGATGAAAAAATAAAACAAAATTACAGAATGCTGAATTTAGGAGCTTGGTAGTATGCCCACAGATACATGAATATAGTTATTTTTAACATAATGATATTAGGTAAAATATATAATTTTCTTGTTAATATAGCAGGGACTTTACTTCACTTGTAAAATTGTCAGTATTCATCCTATTTGCCATTTAATGTCTTCAAAAACATCTAACTGGGGCCTCATCATTGTCCTTTGCTCTAGATAACATCCTGTACTACTCAGCTTCTTTTGTGGCATGTGTGGTTATTTTTCCTCTGTAACCTTTCATTGACTGCCAGAAACGTCTATTAGCTTGATCTTCTCTTCCTTATTTAGTTAGCTATTCCTTTAAAACATAAGTCTGGCCAGATGTAACGATAAGCAGGCAGATGGCTCTGGAGTGATTCTTTTCTGATAAGGAAGTAGCTTCTTTTGAAGATGTGGCTCTACAACTATCCTGGCCCAAGGCATAATCTATGATTTGTCAACTTGTATAGGATGCTTTTCAGTCTCATGATGATAGAAAAACTTGAATATAAACACTGAAATTAAAAAATAAAGAACCCGCATTTCTGTGTGAATATTGCATTTCCTGCCAGCAGGCGTACATAAGTAATATATTTGAGTAGAAAATTGAATTAATTTAAAACAGTAAAACATCACTGTTAATAACTATCCAATTAGTACAGATTGAGAAATTTGAAATCCTGAAACTAAATTTATATAGGGTTAATGGAACTCTATTTAATTTTATTGGGGACCATTATATATTCTATAAACTCTGAAGTCCATTATATTTATAAAGTCTGTATTTTCTTTTTTTAGTAAATATTGTATGTTTATGGTGAAGGAAATGGAAACCCACTCCAGTATTCTTGCCTGGAAAATCCCATGGACAGAGGAGCCTGGCAGGCTACAGTCCACTGGGTCATAAGAGTCAGACATTCAGTTCAGTTCAGTTCAGTTCAGTCTCTCAGTCGTGTCCGACTCTTTGCGACCCCATGAATCGCAGCACTCCAAGCCTCCCTGTCCATCACCAACTCCTGGAGTTCACTCAAACTCAAGTCCATCGAGTCGGTGAAGCCATCCAGCCATCTCATCCTCTGTCATCCCCTTCTCCTCCTGCCCCCAATCCCTCCCAGCATCAGAAGCTTTTCCAATGCGTCAACTCTTCACATGAGGTGGCCAAAGTACTGGAGTTTCAGCTTTAGCATCATTCCTTCCAAACAACACCCAGGACTGATCTCCTTTAGAATGGACTGGTTGGATCTCTTTGCAGTCCAAGGGACTCTCAAGAGTCTTCTCCAACACCACAGTTCAAAAGCATCAATTCTTCAGCACTCACCTTTCTTCACAGTCCAAATCTCGCATCCATAAATGACCACTGGAAAAACCATAGCCTTGACTAAATGGACCTTTGTTGGCAAAGTAATGTCTCTGCTTTTCAACATGCTATCTAGGTTGGTCATAACTTTCTTTCCAAGGAGTAAGCATCTTTTAATTTCATGGCTGCAGTCACCATCTTCAGTAAGTCAGATATTACTTAGAGACTAAACCACCACCATTGTGTATTTACATATGAAGAATGATAGTCCATATCTTGCTAGAAGTTGTCAAAGGTCAATACCTACTTATATTTGATTTACTCAGCATTTGTTGTTATTTTAAAAGATTTATTGAAGATTAAGTCAAGCCAACACTTGAGGCAATAATGACAGTATGTTGAAATCTTTGAGGAATTGTAATTCATACTTGTTTAAAGAATTTAATACAAGGATTAAAATTCACTGCCTTGTTTTAAAAGTGAAATTTTAAAATGCAACCTATTATACTGTGGACTTGGAGAAGTGCAAAATAGGAATCATTACTAAATGGTTACAAGTTACTGTTTGTAGTAATGAAAAAGTTTTGAAAATATACAATATTGATGACTGTACAATGTTGTGAATGTAATTAATGTCACTGAATTTTGTACTTAATTGTAAAGGTAAATTTTTATGTTTATGCAAACTTTAGCACATTTAAAGTATTCAGGAAAGCATAACAAGTGTGAAGACATTTATGAAAAAAACACTCAAAAAACATATACTCAAAAAACACCTAGAAGAAATGGAGTAGCCATCACAGTCAACAAAAGAGTCCGAAATGCAGTACTTGGATGCAGTCTCAAAAACGACAGAATGATCTCTGTTCATTTCCAAGGCAAACCATTCAATATCACGGTAATCCAAGTCTATGCCCCAACCAGTAACACTGAAGAAGTTGAAGTTGAACACATCTATGAAGACCTACAAGACCTTCTAGAACTAACACCCAAAAAAGATGTCCTTTTCATTATAGGGGACTGGAATGCAAAGTATGAAGTCAAGAAACATCTGGGGTGACAGGCAAATTTGGCCTTGGGATATGGAATGAAGCAGGTCAAAGGCTAATAGAGTTTTGCCAAAACAACACACTGGTCATAGCAAACACCCTCTTCCAACAACACAAGAGAAGACTCTATGATTGGACATCACCAGATAGTTGATACTGAAATCAGATTGATTATTTCTTTGCAGCCAAAGATGGAGAAGCTCTATACAGTCAACAAAAACAAGACGGGGAGCTGACTATGGCTCAGACCATGAACTCCGTATTGCCAAATTCAGACTGAAATTGAATAAAGTGGAGAAAACCACTAGATCATTCAGGTATGACCTAAATCAAATCCATTATGACATACAGTGGAAGTGAGAAATAGATTTAAGGGACTAGATCTGATAGACTGGGTGCCTGGTGAACTATTGACGGGGGTTTGTGACATTGTACAGGAGACAGGGATCAAGACCATCCCCAAGAAAAAGAAATGCAAAAAAGCAAAAAGCCTATCTGAGGAGGCCCTACAACAGCTGTGCAAAAAGGGAAGCAAAAAGC
The DNA here is from genome assembly GCF_002263795.3 of Bos taurus. Classification (NCBI taxonomy): domain Eukaryota; kingdom Metazoa; phylum Chordata; class Mammalia; order Artiodactyla; family Bovidae; genus Bos; species Bos taurus. Next base: position 11,827,191 of record NC_037329.1, on the reverse strand, counting down.
AAAGGAGAAAAGGAAAGATATATTCATTTGAATTCAGAGTTTCAAAGAAGAGCAAGGAGAGATAACAAAGCTTTCCTCACTGATCAATGCACAGAAATAGAGGAAAACAATAGAATGGGAAAGTAGATCTCAACAAGAAAATTAAAGATACCAAGGGAACATTTCATGCAAAGATGGGCTCAATAAAGGACAGAAATGGTAGGGACCTAACAGAAGCAGAAGATATTAAGAAGAGGTGGCAAGAATACACAGAAGAACTGTACAAAAAAGATCTTCACTACCCAGATAATCACGATGGTGTGATCACTCACCTAGAGCCAGACATCCTGGAATGCGAAGTCAAGTGGGCCTTAGAAAGCATCACTACGAACAAAGCTAGTGGAGGTGATGGAATTCCAGTTGAGCTCTTTCAAATCCTGAAAGATGATGCTGTGAAAGTGCTGCACTCAATATGCCAGCAAATTTGGAAAACTCAGCAGTGGCCACAGGACTGAAAAAGGTCAGTTTTCATTCCAATTCCAAAAAAAGGCAATGCCAAAGAATGTTCAAACTACTGCACAATTGCACTCATCTCACATGCTAGTAAATTAATGCTCAAAATTCTCCAAGCCAGGCTTCAGCAATACATGAACCGTGAACTTCCAGATGTTCAAGCTGGTTTTAGAAAAGGCAGAGGAACCAGAGATCAAGTTGCCAACATCCTCTGGATCATCAAAAAAGAACGAAAATTCCAGAAAAAACATCTATTTCTGCTTTATTGACTATGCCAAAGCCTTTGACTGTGTGGATCACAATAAACTGTGGAAAATTCTGAAAGAGATGGGAATACCAGACCACCTGATCTGCCTCTTGAGAAATCTGTATGCAGGTCAGGAAGCAACAGTTAGAACTGGACATGGAAAAACAGACTGGTTCCAAATAGGAAAAGGAGTATGTCAAGGCTATATATTGTCACTCTACTTATTTAACTTATATGCAGAGTACATCATGAGAAACGCTGGGCTGGAAGAAGCACAAGCTGGAATCAAGATTTCCAGGAGAAATATCAATAACCTCAGATATGCAGATTACACCACCCTTATGGCAGAAAATGAAGAAGAACTAAAGAGCCTCTTGATGAAAGTGAAAAAAGAGAGTGAAAAAGTTGACTTAAAGCTCAACGTTCAGAAAACTAAGATCATGGCTTCCGGTCCCATCACTTCATGGAAATAGATGGGGAAACAGTGGAAACCATGGCTGACTTTATCTTTCTGGGCTCCAAAATCACTGCAGATGGTGATTGCAGCCATGAAATTAAAAGACCCTTACTCCTTATACGGAAAGTTATAACCAACCTAGACAGCATATTAAAAAGCAGAGACTTTACTTTGTCAACATAGGTCTATTTAGTCAACACTATGGTTTAACAGTGGTCATGTATGGATGTGAGAGTTGGACTATAAAGAAAGCTGAGCACCGAAGAATTGATGCTTTTGAACTGTGGTGTTGGAGAAGACTCTTGAGATTCCCTTGGACTGCAAGAAGATCCAACCAGTCCATCCTAAAGCAGGTCAGTCCTGGGTGTTCATTGGAAGGACTGATGTTGAATCTGAAACTCTAATACTCTGGCCACCTGATGCGAAGAGCAGACTCATTTGAAAAGACACTGATGCTGGGAAAGATTGATGGCAGGAGGAGAAGGGGATGACAGAGGATGAGATGGTTTGATGGCATCAACGACTCAATGGACATGGGTTTGGGTGAACTCCAGGAGTTGGTAATGGACAGGGAGGCCTGGCGTGCTGGGATTCATGGGGTCGCAAAGAGTCGGACACGACTGAGGGACTGAACTGAACTGAACCCCTTCTAAGTCATAGTGCAAACCCAATATAAAATAAGCATTTTTATTGTAATAGTAGGATGAATCAAGTACATTTCCCCCCTGCTCTTTGTTGAGGATTTTAGGCAGCGGTTGTCTCTCTCACTCTTTGTGTGTATGTGTGTCTCCTCTCTATCTCTCTGTTCAAAGTAAATTTAGCAATATGTTTTAATACCTGTATATATATAATCCACCTTACCTTTAATAATAAGCTGAAAAATTACTTAGAAAATGACTTTCAGCTTACTAAATCTCTTTCTTTTCTTCAGGAAGATTTTACCTAACCCTTCAGTTCAACTGAAGCTGAAGGTTAGAATTACTTTGCCATTCTTGCTTACTTCAGTATTTTAACTGTTATCAATAATTTTGTGTTTTAAATTTTCCTCAGTACATAATGCTTTAATACTGTTTTTAATATTTACTTCCCTAGGGATATAAAATAATTTTTGGTATCTCATATCCATTTTAATGTGTAAAGCATCATGAATAATTAAACTAAATAATCATGCATCTTTGTGCTAAAAGGAACAATTTTAAAATTAACAAGTAAAGCACACTTAATGATACTCTTAAATCTATTTTCAAAAGTCTCCCTTTGAAGTATGCTACATATCTGCCTATTCTAAGAAAATACAAATGAAAACAAGTGAATTATAAACAGCAGTGTTAATCTGATGCCATTGCAATAATAATTATTATGGAGAGAAGATCTAGACCTTTTGTCCCTAAAAACCTATAAATTTATAAAACTTACAGAATTGGATACATGAATATGAATCTATGAGTATAAACTAATAGATTAGTATAAATAATTACTAAACTCAAATACACATTTGTATACACTAACTGATATAAGACATCCATCAGGTAATAAGTCATTCTCTCAAGTACTGAATTGATAATGTTAATTCTCAAAGTCAAAGCATCTCTCACTTCAAAATATTCATATATTGAGCAATATTCCATATATGAAATTTCTTGTACAATTGTTTCATCTTCAAAGGATTCATTTTCAAATGACATTTGCCTAAATTTTCTCACAATAAAATAAGTATAAACTTTGAATTAACATTTTGGTGTTCAAATTTTAGTGTTCCCCTTTCATAATTATATGGTCATTGGAAATGCATTTGGTCTCTACAGTTATTACATCTATTAGATATATATGTTCATAATAGCTAGAGTTGCTGAAGGTTTCTAAAAGAATTTAAAAGAAAATTCATTCGGAAGCTATTGGTAAGCATTCATATAGAGTAATTTTTAAAGTTTTGTCATAATATTAGGGCGACTATTAAGGAAAAGATATCAGTTAATTCTAGATAAGTGATGTAATCTTTGCTATTGCTGGTGTTTAGGCACTAAGTCATGTCTGACTGTTGGCAACTCCATGGATTGTAGACCATCAGGCTCCTCTGTCCTCGGGATTTCCCTGGCAAGAAAGGAGTAGATTCCCAGGGGATCTTTTCAACCCAGGGACTGAACCTTTGTCTCCTGCTTGGCAAGCAGATTCTTTACCGCTGAGCCATCTGGGAAGCATCACCAATTTAATCTTTACTACATTGGAATATGTGATATAGTTAGATATATTTAATGATATGTTTATAAACATAAAATCTTCAGCTCTTCATACATCCTGTTTAAGACATAAAATCTTGCCCTTCCACACGACTTCCATAACAAAACATGGGTATGTGCAGATGGTTCCTTAGAATTTTTCCAGATTCTTTTTCTTCTCTCATATTCTGTATAGCCTTAGAGTACACTCTATGGTATAAAACCCTTGATCGTACACAAAATAACTTGTAACACAGGAATAAAAGAATTGGGCAGTTAGCCATTAGATGGCATGATTTTTCTTCTTGGAAAAATCATGCCATCTAATGATTGGAATGATTATTAGATGGCAAAGATGTGGAATATATCTCAGGTTTTAACACAAAAGTTTTCCTAAAAGAACAATTTGTACCCATCTACTTATAAAACATCATTTAAGAATCACTAGATACAAGGAAATGTGTAGATTTTCTAATTAAGAATATGAAAAGACAGAAGGAAAGCTTGATTATACAACGTGATTGAAATTACTGTTCTAGTTATCCATCAAATGCCTTGTATTTTATTTATTCAGTTATAATCCTTGTATTGTGACTTATGAATAATTTGATAAACTACTCTTTAATGAGTTTAGGTGAGTTGGCAATAACCTGTTAGGATATAAGATTTGCAATTGACTTTTAGTAAAATATTTTAATTCACAAGAGAAATTCTCTTGATGGAAAAGTCTAATGATATTGCAGGCTGCAGTGTGAAATGTTACCCAGATCATTCCATAGAAAAGTTGTTAGTACTACTTTGGTAAGCCATTCATTAAATCAACAGATATTTACTTAATGGCATCTTTGTATAGTCCTTCTTTATCTAGTCGTCACTTAAGGTTGCATTGGTTAGTAGTATTATCACAAAAGTGACCATCTATTGAAACTGAATATCTCTTTAGGAACATGTCCAATTTATTGTGGGTGGTTTAGCAAAGTATCACTCCCATATTTTCTTCTGTATTTACTTCTATAAGCATATATGTTAAACTGCATTGTGTAAACAAACATATAAAAACAGATTCTACCAAATCTTAGTTTGAAAATAAATCATGGAAAAATAATGCTTATTTTATATACCAAAAAACTCTCAGTGAATTGTTAATGTAAGATGTACAATTGTACTCATCTCACACACTAGCAAAGTAGTGTTCAAAATTCTCCAAACCAGGCTTCTACAGTACATAAACTGTTATCTTCCAGATGTTCAAGTGGGATTTAGAGAAAGCAAAGAAACCAGAGATCAAATTGCCAATATCTATTGGATCATCAAAAAAACAAGAGAGCAAGAGAGTTCCAGAAAAACATCTACCTCAGCTTTATTGACTATGCCAAAGCCTTTGACTGTGTGGATCACAACAAACTGGAAAATTGTTCAAAAGATGGGAATACCAGATCATCACCTGCTTCCTAGAAATCTGTATTCAGGTCAAGAAGCAACAGTTAGAACTGGACATGGAACAACAGACTGGTTCCAAATAGGAAAAGGAGTATATCAAGGCTGTATATTGTCACCCTGCTTATTTAACTTACATGCAGAGTATATCATGAGAAACACTGGACTGGATGAAGCACAAGCTGGAATCAAGATTGCCGGGAAAAATATCAATAACCTCAGATATGCAGATGACACCACCCTTATGTCAGAAAGTGAAGAAGAACTAAAGAGCCTCTTAATGAAAGTGAAAGAAGAGAGTGAAAAAGTTGGCTCAAAACTCATCATTCAGAAAACTAAGATCATGGCATCTGGTCCCATCACTTCATGGTAAATAGATGGGGAAACAATGACAGACATTTATTTTGGGGCTCCAAAATCACTGCAGATGGTGAATGCAGTCATGAAATTAAGACACTTGCTCCTTGGAAGAAAAGTTATGACCAAACTAGACAGCATGTTAAAAAGCAGAGACATTACTTTGCCAACAAAGGTTCATCTAGTCAAAGCTATGGTTTTTCCAGTGGTCGTGTATGGATGTGAGAGTTGGACTATAAAGAAAGCTGAGCACTGAAGAATTGATGCTTTTGAACTGTGGTGTTGGAGAAGACTCTTGAGAGTCTCTTGGACTGCAAGGGTATCCAAACAATCCATCTAAAAGAAATCAGTCCTGAATATTCATTGGAAGGACTGATTTTGAAGCTGAAACTCCAATACTTTAGCCACCTGATGGGAAGAGCTGACTCATTTGAAAAGACCCTGTTGCTGGGAAAGATTGAATGCGGAAGGAGAAGGGAACGACAGAGGATGAGATGGTTGGATGGCATTACCAACTCATGAACATGAGTTTGAGCAGACTCTGGAAGTTGGTGATGGACAGGGTGGCCTGGTGTGCTGTAGTCCAAGGGGTCACAAAGAGTCAGACACATAAAGCGACTAGACTGAACTGAATGTAAGATTTATTTATGAATATAATCTAATAAGGTATATTTAGTGAGGATAATTTATTAAAGTAAGATTTTTTAGTGAGATTTACTTCTTTCTATATGACACTTCTGTGTTAGCTAGTTTTGTATAGGCACTTTTAAAGAGAAGATCATGATTTTTCTTTTTTTTTTCTTTTTTTAATATATTTTCTTTTCTTTTTTTATATTTTATTTTATTTTTTAACTTTACAATATTGTACTGGTTTTGCCATATATCAAAATGAATCCGCCACAGGTATACATGTGTTCCCCATCCTGAACCCTCCTCCCTCCTCCCTCCCCATACCATCCCTCTGGTATGGGGATTTTTCTTACTATAATTCTATCTAGTTGAATTTAAGAGCCTGTGTTAACATCTACTGGTTTATGTCAAAGGAAAGGAGAAGAGGCATTCACTTTGATCTTTCAACTTTCTCAGCACAAAATCCTCAAAAGCTTTGTCTATCTCTTTTTACCAGAAGAACCACTGTTCGTAATAAACTGGGAAAAATTACCAATACTAAAATAAGCTAATGTATTCTAGAATTCATGTTCCTTTTGTTCTGAGCGAATTGCCATGTTATGTAAAACCATATAAAATATATATTCTAAATGTTAATGGTTAAGGTACATAATTAGATTGTATTTACTTGTACATTTTTATTTATAGAATGTCTTCTCTAGACAAATTAATTTACAAAAGTGAGTTTACATATATCACAATCTTATACATCTATGTGAAATACCTGGTATTTCTAAAAACAAATTGCAGTAATCTGATTCAGATGTAATATTGACATGAGCCTTCCTTTTAATCTGACTATGTTATCTTGAAACAGCATTTATTTTTGTCTCTTTGTATAGGCTAAAGTAAAGCATAATTAAGTACTTCATATTTCTACTTTATTAGGTTTTTATTTTCGGTACACTTTTTAAAATATTTTACTACCACATTTTGTGTAAGGAAATTGAGCATCGGGCAGATTTGAGGGGTCTCCCAGAACCAATTCCCTGAGAATACCAAGGGGTAACTGTGGTTCTTCAGGAGCCATAAGTGAGGACATTGTTACCCCTACACTCTTGCAAATAACAGTTGGAGGAAATAGAACAGAATAGAGCTCAGAGAAATGATCCATACCTTATGATGAGAAAAAAAAGTGAGGAATCTTTTACAATTTTCTGATTAGATAACCTACGGGCAAAATGATTTATTAATATAAGCGAAAAATAGTTTGTAAAGGTATATTTTAGATATTACTTGCTTTAAAAAGGCAATTGAACTACATAGCCTCCTCAAAATTAATATTCAATTATGTATGTTTTGCCTGGAAAACATAACTGGGCATAGAAATATATTTTTGGAGACAAAAGCAAACAAGTTAGCGGTTGTTCATCAACACGTGTCTTCACACACTTTAACTGGTGTGTTTGTGTTTAAATCCAGAGCGCCGCAGTTAGTAGCAGCAATGCTTCACACACACTGATTCAGCATTTAATTTTTACTAAAAAACCGTAACTGTCTTCCCTCACGGTGTGAATGTGTCTGCCTCTAGGACTAGCATCATGTGTTGAATTCATTACAGTCTTTCATAGGATCCCAGGAGAGTTTATTCACAGATGTAGATTTATTGCCAGCCACCCATAACTGTTTGTTTGGCCTTCCTTGGGAGCACAAAGACAAGGAATTATCCAGTGGAAATAATTCATAGCAGTGTATTAAAAGTAATAAGCATTAGTCCTAGTCAGTGATGCTGGAGGTTTATAGATTCTGACAGCTGACTCTGGTTTTGTGGCAGCCCCCAGGATTTATGTGTAATATCATGTCTTTTCAATGTCTCACAGTAGAACTTGAGTTTTTACAGTTTGAAAGAAGGCTCTAGGATGCTGGTACGATAGATCTATGCTATTTATTTTCCCATAAGTATATTTAATTATTCAGTGAAGGATCCATTAAACAATCTCATCTATTTTTAACCAATTAAGTTTACATTAAAGATTTACCATATCATTCTAATAATAGAATGTTCCATGGCACTTAACCAACAAGTACTCAGTACTGTGATTCTGAATCCTATAGTGCATATAAAGATCTAAAGTAAGTATGCTTTCAGAAAAACAGTAAATATATACATAGTTATCACCTTACAAAGACTTAGAAGTTTAAATATAAAGTATTATAAAATTGTATGCCTTTTGACATTCAAATAATAAATGAAAATATTACTTTCGAATTAGAAATCTTTGGATTGACGTTACACATCTTAAAGTCTGATCATGTAAGACAAAGGAGGCAGTACAATAGTAATTCACTGCAGAGTCAGAATACATATTATTTCTGTTTATCATCCAAACATGTTTACTAAAATGTAGGGTTTTTATTTCTTTGTATTACTACATTCCTTGTATTGCTAGAGAAAAATATGAGATTAAAATAATTTATTAGAATAAGATAGTCACAACTATATTTTTTGAATGGTCATAGAACTTATGAACTGAAGAGCTTTTAAAAACCATATATTACATACACTTCATTTTATTAAAAAAAAGAAAGAAAGAAAAAAACAATGCCCATAATGGCTTGTTCAAGGTAACCTAATATTAATAATATGAGAGGTAAATGTCATACCTTTTGGCCTCTTAGTCCTAGGTTATTTCTACTTGTATTGTACTTTATAACCCCACACTCATATTGTATCACTTGCTACATTGCACTCATATGCCATTTGCTCTACAACTGAATGTCATAATAAATATTCATACATACAGGATATGTTGAAGTTGGTTCCTGTTACTTCCTATATTCCTAGGAGGAAGAATGCAACTTTGCCTTCATATTGACTTCCAGTAAGCTTATGTCTTGACTTTGACATATATTTAATTTTAAGCCTACTTACAAAACAATAGCTTCCATCTATGTCTAAGATTGCTTTTTCTGTTTTCATTTTGCTTTCTTTTTGAAGTGGGCATAGAGCTAGTGTTGTTTTCCTATTGATAAATTATTTCCCTATACCTTTTTAATCTTTTCCAACCCCTTCTCACTTTGCTACGCATGATGTCAGTTTGGAGTCAGTAGATATCAATGTGAAAAACTAGGAAACAAAATAAGAAAAAAAAAATCTCATGAGTGTTTAACTGCTGTGGGAACAAAATCAATGATACAGCTAACTCTATCTTTATTGTTATATACTGGAATTACAACATTCTGCTGTAAACTTCAGATAATATGAGAATTTCAGTGTGAAATGAAGATTTCCACAGATAGTTCTTTCACTAATTTGTCTTTTGTTCATGGGTAACTTTTAGAAGCATACGATTCACAATTCCAGGAATACTTTTTTGTATATTCATTACTATTTTTATACAACTCCCACATGTTTTTATATATATTGAACAGTATATATATATATATATGTGTGTGTGCATTTAGAGAGATACATAGTTTTGAAATACATGTTTAATAACCTATCAGTATATAATTGGCATTATCTATGGTTGGATTTCCTGGAAGCAGATTCTGAGGCAAAATTTCAAGTACGCATAATTTATTGAAGAAGAGCTCCCAGGAATAGGAATATGAGATTTAGCAAATAAAAACATGGCATGCCTAGTGAAATCTGAATTTCAGATAAACAGCAGATATTTACATGAAATATTCAGGACATACATCTACTAAAATAATACTCATTTTTTTTTTTTTTTTTTTTTGAAATTAACATTTACCTCAGAGTACTTCTTTTTAATCTGATGACCCTAGTTAAGAGAGAGGTAGTAAAGACAGATTGGGGAAGGGAAAGAGCTAAGCAAAATTGCAGTATTAATGCAGTGCATTAATATATATATATATATATAAAGTGCAGCCTGGATCCAGGCTTCACCTGAACCTTTGGCAGTGCTGATTGTATGGGCGGTCTGAATTACCCCCATGAAGTTGGTCCCACACTGAGTCTGAGCTTTTGTACTAGCATGGCTTAGTGAGTGGCTGCAGACTGTAGGAGAGAGGTGGGATTGTTGTTGTTTAGTCACTAAGTCGGGTCTGACTCTTTGTGACCCCTCAGACTGCAGCAAACCACACACTTCCGTCACTATCTCCCAGAGTTTGCTCAAACTCATTTCCTTTGAGTTGGCGATACCATTCAACCATCTCACCCTCTGTTGCCCCATTCTCCTCCTGCCCTTAGTCTTTCCCAGCATCAGGGTGGTCTCCAGTGAGTTGCTTCTTCACATCAGGTGGCCAGAGTGTTGGAGCTTCAGTATCAGTCTTTCCAGTGAATATCCAGGGTTGATTTCCTTTAGGATTGACTGGTTTGATCTCCTTACTGTCCAAGGGACTCTCAAGAGTCTTCTCCAGCACCACAGTTCCAAAGCATCAATTCCACAGCACTCAGTCTTTTTTATGATCCAACTCTCACATTCATACATGACTATTGGAAAAACTATAGCTTTGACTATATGGACTTTTGTCAGCAAAGTGATATCTCTGCTTCGTAATAGTCTAAGATGGTCATAATTTTTCTTCCAAGGAGCAAGTAAGGGTCTTCTAATTTCATGGCCACGGTCACCATCTGTAGTGATTTTGGAGACCAAGAAAATAATATCTGCCACTGTTTCCTTTTTTTTCCCCATCTATTTACCATGAAGTGATGAGAGCAGGTGCCATGATCTGGTTTTTTGAATGTTGAGTTTTAAGACAGCTTTCTCACTCTTGTCTTGCACCTTCATCAAGAGGCTCTTTAGTTCCTCTTTGCTTTCTGCCATTAAAGTGGTATCGTCTGCTTATGTAACATTGTTGATATTTTTCTTGGCAACTTGATTCCAGCTTCTGATTTATCCAGCCCAGCATTTTGCATGATGTCCTCTGCACAGAAGTTAAATAAGCGGGGTGACAATATACCGCCTTGATGCACTGCTTTTCTAGTTTTGAACCAGTCCATTTTTCCATATCTGGTTCTAACTGGTGCTTCTCCACCTGCCTACAGGTTTCTTAGGAGACAGGTAAGGTAGTAAAGAATTCCCATCTCTTTAAGAATTTTCCACAGTTTGTTGTGATCCACACAGTCAAAGGTTTTATCATAGTCAATGAAGCAGAAGTTGATGTTTTGTTGGAATTCGCTTCCTTTTTCTATGATCCAGTATATGTTGGCAATTTCATCTCTGGTTCCCCTGACTTTTCTAAATCCAGCTTGTACATTGGTTCACATACTATTAAAGCCTAGCTTGAAGGATTTTGAACATTACCTTGCTAACATGTGAAATGAACCCAACTGTACAGTAATTTGAACATTCTTTGGAATTGCCCTTCTAACCTCCTGGATGGATTACTCCCATTTCAACAAGGGCAAGTCTCTAGAGAAGGTGGTAGCTTTGAGTGTTTAGTGGGTTGCTGCTGCTGCTGCTGCTAAGTTGCTTCAGTCGTGTCTGACTCTGTGCGACCCCATAGACAGCAGCCCACGAGGCTCCGCCATCCCTGGGATTCTCCAGGCAAGAACACTGGAGTGGGTTGCCATTTCCTTCTCCAATGCATGAAAGTGAAAAGTGAAGGTGAAGTCGCTCAGTCATGTCAGACTCATAGCGACCCCATGGACTGCAGCCCACCAGACTTCTCCATCCATGGGATTTTCCAGGCAAGAGTACTGGAGTGGGGTGCCATCGCCTTCTCCGGTGTAGTGGGTAGCAATCACATTAAATACAGACATATTTAAGTGTTTAGGTGTATAAATCTACCAAAGTACCTCATCTTCCTTGCCAAATATAAAATACCTAATTTCGTCCTATCATACAGACTCTGGTTACCAAGAAATCATAAGGAATGCCTTATTGTAGCAGGCATTTAAGGCATCTCATAATTAAATGTTTAAGACAGTTGCATCCTCTGCTTATTATTGTTACAGAACTTTGATTGCATGATTTATTGAACAGAGTGAGATAACTAGGTTATTAGCTGTTCCTAAGAGTTATACTCTCTAAATCAGTTTTAATTTGTGTAAACACTATATAAGAGTTTTAACTGGAGTAACCAATTATGTTGTAATATCTTTGGGTTGTTTATTTCTACTGATGTAAATTTTTCATTTCTGTACTTTTTAATGTTAATTTCAAAGATATTTAGGTCTTAGCAGAATATGCTATGTATGTGGGTCTCTTGTCTTTCCAAGTGGTGCTAGATCTGCCTGCCAATGCAGGAGACATGAAACATGGGTTCAATCCCTGGGTTGGGAAGATCCCCTGGAGGAGGAAATGGCAACCCGCTCTAGTTTTCTTGCCTGGTGAATCCCATGGGCAGAGAAGCCTGGTGGGCTACAGTACAAAGGGTCCCAAAGAGATGGGCAAAACTGAAGCAACTTAGCGCAGCACAGCACAACACATCGGTCTCTATGCTAAGTGACATTTGCCTGGTCAAAGGACAAGAGTTGGCATCTAAGCAGCTGAAAACAGGTCAAAAGAATACAACAAAGGCAAAATTGAGATAAGAAAAAGGAGAAGGCCAAGTGAATTTCAATAGAAAATGACTGATTTCAAGTGATGAAAACAGGAAACAACAAGTTCAAGCTCAGACTGAAGCCTCAGGTGCATGGAGTCAGGTATAGACTCTAGTGGAAACAAAGTACAGAGGTGAGGGCAAGTTAGAGAGGAATTATGAGATACGTTATGAAGGGTCGTTCTGGGGAAGTTTACGTGTGACTGGGACTACCTGAATTGAATTTCTGAAGCTTGCTCTAAAGGACCAGAAATTAAAGGGCTGCCGCACTCACAGAGAAATTGTTTTAAAATGTTTAGTATTTCAGGAAATGCAATATCGTTCATCAAACTTCCCATCTAAATAACATTTTGTATTATTTAAATAAATCAAGTAACTTATCTTGTTAAATATTATATATTATATTTTTAATATTATATATTATAAAATTAAAATACATTTCTTCATAAGAATTTAAATTATGAAAATGTGCAGGAAGAAATTTGTCTTTAGTTAATCATTCCAAGGCAACAATTATTAACCCTTTTTTACTCTCTTCCTGACTTCTTGCTGTGTATATTATTTTTACATAATTTTAATCAATTGGTGTATATAACATTAAATATGCTGATTAAAGTTTCTGTTCTTCCTGATTATAAATAAATATTTGCTTATTGCAAGTAATAATTAGAAAACATAGAAACAAATGTAATGAAGAAATGTAACTCAGAACCTAAAATAAAAATTGCTGCTAATTCAGTATTTCAAGTTGTTTCTTATTACTGAAGACTTTAAAAATAGTGAATATAATAATTAAAAATAAATTTTATTTTCACAATGAAAAAATATGATGATCTCTTGGTGTGTGAAAGGATGAACTATTTTAAATTCTATTACAGCAAGTTCTATTTTTAAAAACCTAGCTATTATTTTTACAAGATAGAGAACTAAACAGCATGTAATATTGTGTTAAAAGGTCATCAACAAATCAAGAGAACCTATGAGATTTGAGATTTGTGAAGGGTAATGAAGCTCATTGAAAAGCAGAGACATTACTTTGCCAACAAAGGTCCATCTAGTCAAGGCTATGGATTTTCCTGTGGTCATGTATGGTTGTGAGAGTTGGACTGTGAAAAAGGCTGAGTGCCGAAGAATTGATGCTTTTGAACTGTGATGTTGGAGAACACTTGAGAGAGTCCCTTGGACTGCAAGGAGATCCAACCAGTCCATTCTGAAGGAGATCAGCCCTGGGATTTCTTTGGAAGGACTGATGCTAAAGCTGAAACTCCAGTACTTTGGCCACCTCATGCGAAGAGTTGATTCATTGGAAATAACTCTGACACTGGGAGGGATTGGGGGCAGGAGGAGAAGGGGATGACAGAGGGTGAGATGGCTGGATGGCATCACTGACTCAATGGACGTGAGTCTGAGTGAACTCCGGAAGTTGGTGATGGACAGGGAGGCCTGGCCTGCTGCGATTCATGGGGTCGCAAAGAGTCAGACACGACTGAGCGACTGAACTGAACTGAACTGATGAAGCTCAGGAAAACCATTGTCTGTAACATGAAGAGTAGAGTCTCCCTCTCTATGTCACACCTTTGTTTTTGTTCATGGGTTCTGTATGAAACAAAAAATCCAAATGAATTCCTGAGTTTGATATCCCAGATGATAAAGTAACAACAGCCATTTATAATGTTGGAACATCAGAATATATTGCTAATTCTATAACAGTATATAGAATCTCCAAACTCTATATAATTTACGCATGTGTAAATGTAAGCTCAGTGTCAGAGACACAGAATATCATTTATAGGAGATGATCTTAAGGAAAAAACACTGGTCAAGAAACAGTAATTCAAAGAATTATTACTTATCAAAATTGAGTGTCTAGTTCTTCTGAAGTTAAATAATTTGCCAAGTTATAACCAGAAAAATAACTCAGACACACATAAAAATCATCAACATGTATTCTAATATTTTAAAAACTAATTTTCTACTTGATTTATAGACTCATAATGTAAGAGCTAGAAAAGGGCTTAGAGATCATCTATCTAGTTCAGAGGCTTTTAAACTATCCTTAGTAGAGCGTACAGATTTCACCAAGGAGACATCAGGGTATGATGCTGATATCTACTGAGTGTTCTAGTTCCTCTGCTCCCATTGGAACCAAAGCCCATCTACTTTGTAGCCCGTGTATACTGGACTTTTGCCTGGAATTTTATGTGGGAAAAAAAAAAAGTTTTAGATGATTTAATAAGGAGGTGAAATTTTCAGATTTCATTTGAGCATATTTTACATTATATGTGAGAAACTAATGGTCATTGCAGTCAAGTTCACATACTGGTTAATTCAAAACCAACACTAAATCTTCCAAAAGTGCTAAGTTCTTTCCTCTGCACTTCTTCACTGTGTGCACTTGAAGATCTGTCTTCTGAAAATTCTAGAAGAGTATTCTGCTCACTGAATCATAATTTTGTGTAGGAAATATACAGAGTAGTTTGGGGTATGCAGAACGTGAACAGTTCAATCATTATAAACACATGATATTCTTAAATTTTTATGATAAATTTTAATCCCTAAAATTCATTTCTATGGTTGGGAACATTATAACTTTGATAACTTCTGCTTAAAGTCTAAAAAAAAAATGTTTCAGGCTTATTACTGAAAAATAAATACATCACTTCATTTCAGTTCAGTCACTCAGTCGTGTCCGACTCTTTGCGACCCCATGAATCGCAGCATGTCAGGCCTCCCTGTCCATCACCAACTCCCAGAGTTCACTCAAACTCCTGTCCATCGAGTCAGTGATGCCATCCAGCCATCTCATCCTCTCTAGTCCCCTTCTCCTCCTGCCCCTAATCCCTCCCAGCATCAGGGTCTTTTCCAATGAGCCAACTCTTCACATGAGGTGGCCAAAGTATTGGAGTTTCAGCTTTAGCATCATTCCTTCCAATGAACACCCAGGATTGATCTCCTTTAGGAAGGACTGGTTGGATCTCCTTGCAGTCCAAAGGACTTTCAAGAGTCTTCTCCAATACATCACTACTACCATTTAAAATATACAAAATCATTCAGCAGCCTAAAAATAAAAAAGCTTTTGACCCCTGAGTTAACCTACCTTTCCAGAATCTTTGTACCTTTATCTGTCTTGTGAGCCAAGAATTAACTAATATAACATAATTCTTTCTATCCTGTGTTGTTAAGGATACTATACCTTGCAAATTGCAAGAAATGCTCATTTAAACTAACTTAATCTATGAGGAAATTTATTATCACATATATAGAAATTGCAGAGATATGGTAGATATTGAGGTTTGTTAGTTCAGCAGTTCAATTACGTTTTGTATGACCCAAGATCTCTCTATTTTAGTCTAGTGCTCTCAGGGTTGATGACATTTTTTTAGACATTCAAGATGTCTAAAGAAGTTCTGAGTGTTATATCCAAATCCAGGGATGTCCATAGATAGTGGGACTAAAGGTAACTACCTAGTCTTTCTTATAGAAGATATCAGTGCTTTTGTAGAAGAAATCCAGCTGACTTACCGTCATGTCTTATGGATTAGAGTTCACTCACATGAATATACTTTTACCAATCAATGCAAGGAAGATGAACTGAACTAACTTTGCCTTCTATGGGGACTGCATATAGGTTCAGTTTACCATGAAATGCATAGCTGTGTGCATGGTGCATGGGAGTAGCCACGTGGATAAAATCTAGAATCTATGACTAAAGAGAGAGCAGGAATGGGTGATGATTAGGCAAATATCCGTGTCCACTCCACAATGCTCGCAGCATATGGCTATGTTTATAATCAGCAATTATGAATGGTAATGATATCAGACAATGTAAAACTAATCTGAATTTGAATAGAATTCTCAAATGTCACTCTAGGCATTCCTACCCAAGCCTTCTCTAACCATTTAAACCTTTGTTAGAAATCAGCTGAAAATAGCGAAACAGATTTGCATTGGTAATACTAATCTGAATACTTTCAATGAGTTAAATACTTAGGCATCATGATGCTTAATGATACATTGATTAGAGAGAAAATTAAAAGCTGAAACCAAGTAACCAAATGACCTCAGGAATTTGGCATAGATAATGACTAAAGCCTTTGCCAAACTGCAGACCTTCCCTGTCTTTAACCACTTGGAGGCTTTAGCCAGCTCTTATATTCAGTTCAGTTCAGTTCAATCGCTCAGTCGTGTCTGCCTTTCTGTGACCCCATGGACCGCAGCACACCAGGCCTCCCTGTCCATCACCAACTCCTGGAGTTTACTCAAACTCATGTCCATTCAGTCGGTGATACCATCCAACAACCTCATCCTCTGTCATTCCCTTTTCTTCCTGCCCTCAATCTTTCCCAGCATCAGGGTCTTTTCAAATGAGTCACCTCTTCCCATCAGGTGGCCAAAGTATTGGAGTTTCAGCTTCAACACCAGTCCTTCCAATGAGCACTCAGGACTGATTTCCTTTAGGATGGACTGGTTAGATCTCCTTGCAGTTCAAGGGACTCTCAAGAGTCTTCTCCAACACCACAGTTCAAAAGCATAAATTCTTCCATGCTCAGGTTTCTTTATAGCCCAACTCTCACATCCATACATGACTAATGGCAAAACCATAACCTTCAATAGATGGACCTAGGTTGGTAAAGTAATGTCTCTGCTTTTTAATATGCTGTCTAGGTTGGTCATAACTTTTCTTCCAAGGAGTAAGGGTCTTTTAATTTCATGGCTGCATTCACCACCTGAAGTGATTTTGGAGCCCCCCAAAATAAAGTCAGCCACTGTTTCCACTGTTCCCCTGTCTATTTCCATTGAAGTGATGGGACTGGATGCCATGGTCTTAGTTTCCTGAATGTTGATCTTTAAGCCAACTTTTTCATTCTCATTTTTCACTTTATCAAGAGGCTCTTTA
Organism: Bos taurus; assembly: GCF_002263795.3. Lineage (NCBI taxonomy): Eukaryota > Metazoa > Chordata > Mammalia > Artiodactyla > Bovidae > Bos > Bos taurus. Next base: position 11,809,966 of record NC_037329.1, on the reverse strand, counting down.
GTTTTTCTTCACTTTCTGCCATAAGGGTGGTGTCATCTGCATATCTGAGGTTATTGATATTTCTCCCAGCAATCTTGATTCCAGCTTGTACTTCATCAAGCCCAGTGTTTCTCATGATGTACTCTGCATATAAATTAAATAAGGAGGGTGACAGTATACAGCCTTGATGTACTCCTCTCCTAATTTGAAACCAGTCTGTTGTTCCATGTCCAGTTCTAATTGTTGCTTCCTGAGCTGCATACAGATTTCTCAAGAGGCATGTCAAGTGGTCTGGTATTCCAATCTCTTGAAGAATTTTCCACAGTTTGTTGTGATCCACACAGTCAAAGGCTTTGGCATAGTCAATAAAGCAGAAGTTGATGTTTTTCTAGAATTCTCGTGCTTTTTTGATGATCCAGTAGATGTTGGCAATTTGAACTCTGGTTACTCTGTCTTTTCTAAAACCAGCTTGAACATCTGGAAGTTCACAGTTCATGTATTGCTGAAGCCTGGCTTGGAGAATTTTGATCATTACTTTATTAGCGTGTGAGATGAGTGCAATTGTGTGGTAGTTTGAACATTCTTCATTACCTTTCTTTGGGATTGGAATGAAAACTGACCTTTTTCCAGTCCTGTGGCCACTCCTGAATTTTCCAGATTTGCTGGCATATTGAGTACAGCACATTCACAGCATCATCTTTTAGGATCTGAAATAGCTCAACTGGAATTCCATCACCTCCACTAGCTTTGTTCATAGTGATGTTTTCTAAGGCCCACTTGACTTCACATTCCAGGATGTCTGGCTCTAGATGAGTGATCACACCATCGTGATTATCTGGGTCATGAAGATCTTTTTTGTACAATTCTTCTTTGTATTCTTGCCACCTTTTCTAATACCTTCTGCTTCTGTTAGGTCCATACCATATCTGTCCTTTATTGTGCCCACATTTGCATGAAATATTCCCTTTGTATCTCTAATTTTCTTGAAGAGATCTCTAGCCTTTCCCATTCTATTTTTTTTCCTCTATTTCTTTGCCTTGTTCACTGAGGAAGGCTTTCTTATTTCTCCTTGCTGTTCTTTGGAACTCTGTATTCAAATGGGTATATCTTTCCTTTTCTCATTTGCTTTTCGCTTCTCTTCCTTTCACAGCTATTTGTAAGGCCTCTTCAGAGAGCCATTTTGCCTTTTTGCATTTCTTTTTCTTGGGTTATGTCTCTTGTACAGTGTCATGAACCTCTGTCCATAGTTCATCAGGCACTCTGTCTATCAGATCTAGTCCCTTAAATCTATTTATCACTTCCACTGTGTAATCGTATGGGATTTGATTTAGGTTATACCTGAATGGTCTAGTGGTTTTCCCTACTTTCTTCAACTTAAGTCTGAATTTGGCAATAAGGAGTTCATTATCTCAGCCACAGTCAGCTCCCTGTCTTCTTTTTGCTGACTGTATAGAGCTTCTCCATCTTTAGCTGCAAAGAATATAATCAATCTGATTTCAGTATCAACCATCTGGTGATGTCCATGTGTAGTGTCTTCTCTTGTGTTGTTGGAAGAGGGTGTTTGCTATGACCAGTGCATTCTCTTGACAAAACTCTGTTAGCCTTTGCCCTGCTTCATTCTGTACTGCAAGGCAAAATTTGCCTGTTACTTCAGGTATTTCTTTACTTCCTACTTTGCATTGCAGTCCCCTATAATGAAAAGGACATCTTTTGGGGGTGTTAGTTCTAGAAGGTCTTGTAGGTCTTTATAGATGTGTTCATCTTTAGCTTCTTCAGGGCTACTGGTCAGGGCATAGACTTGGATTACTGTGATATTGAATGGTTTGCCTTGGAAATGAACAGAGATCATTCTGTCGTTTTTGAGACTGCATCCAAGTACTGCATTTTGGACTCTTTTGTTGACTGTGCTGGCTATTCCATTTCTTCTGAGGGATTCCTGCCCACAGTAGTAGATATAATGGTCATCTGAGTTAAATTCACCCATTCCAGTCCATTTGAATTTGCTGATTCCTAGAATGTCAACGTTCACTCTTGTCATCTCCTTTTGACCACTTCCAATTTACCTGGATTCATGGACCTAACAATGCATCTTCCTATGCAGTACTGCTCTTTACAGCATTGGACCTTGCTTCTATAACCAGTCACATCCACAACTACTCTTATATTGCCATCATTTAAGTAGTGTTAGCATAGAACCCTGTATGACATTGAGTGGTATGTCAGGAAACCAATATGTATTCTTGAAAATGAAGCTAATGTTGCCATGATTATCATACAAAATAATTTAAATGAGCCGATTGGATGAGAACAATGAAGATATAAAATAGATTATGAGCAGTGATAGACAATATTTACTAAAGCCTTATAGGCAACACTTTAAGTGATCAAATATAATTGAAGTTCTGCAACAAATATAGAAGGCAGGTGCTGTTATTATTTGGAGAAGGAAGCTGTTATTACTGTTATCATCTTCATTTTATGAATGAGAAAAACCAGTGAGTCACAGAAAGGATGAGAAAGTCATGTGATTAGTAAGTAGCAGGGTGAGTACTACCACCCAAGTAACATAGTATCAGAGCCCACATACTATATTATGCTATTCTGCTAGTACCATAGCATCTTTTAGAATAGAGACATAAAGGAGAAATATATAACTTCAAATGAAGAACTGGCTTTACTGATGAAATGAGAAAGGCATTTATGGACTTACTTATGAAATTATTTGGCAAATTTTAATTTTTTTAATATTCTAGATGCTGCAGAAATGAATGTATACAAGTTATTTTAGTATATCATTTAAATAGTGAGTTAATTTTCTGTTCATAGTATAGTATGTGCTTATTTATATCACTGAATGAAATCTTTTAAAGCTATGTTGCTTCCATTCATTTCCAGACTACATAGTACTTGGAGAATCTGGAAATGCATTTCGTGTAATTTCATAAGAATAGCACCAGAATTCCAAAATCAAATTTATAAACTTATTTTCAATTTGGTTCAATTTTTTTCTCCTAAAAATTATGTCCAATGTTTTTAATAGATGTACAGTGTTCCTAATGAATAAAAAGGTCTTCTTAAATGCAAATGAATAAGTAAATACATTTAACTTAAGAGATTGATAGAAATACTTCTGTCAGTCCTGCATTTTCCTTGTATTACTGAAAAATATTTTTCCTACAAAAACTATTTTTCAGGGTACTGGGAACTTATATAAGACCATATGCATATAAAACCAAAGCTCTTGACAGCCTATATAGAAACCTGTTGGTACCAAAATCTAAGGATGCTCAAGTCACACATAAAATGGCATATTAAAACTGGTGTATTATTTGTATGTAACCAAAATATATCCTGCTGTATACTTTAAATCATCTCTAGATTATATGTAATACCTAGTACAAGGTAAATGCTATATAAATAGCTGTAAGTCTAATGAAAATGCTAGGTAAGCAGTTGTAAGTACAATGAAAATGCTATGTAAATGTATGGCAGTTTCAAGTGTTGCTTTTTGGAATTTTCTGGATTTTTTAACACTATTTTTTCAGCTACAATTGGTTGAATCTGTAGATGCAGGATCTCTGAAAACAGAAAGCCAACTGTAACAAAAACTAAATATTAAGAATCATATAAAGTCCATTTTAAGGTGATAAAAGTTAAAGTGGTTGACAGTAAAATAATAAACAACATATATTTGCTCTGTGCTCAGTTGTGTATGACTCTTTGCAGCCACTGAACTGTAGCCCACCTGGCTCCTCTGTCCCTCTGTCCCTCTGTCCGTGAAATTTTCCAGGCAAGAATACTGGAGTGGTTGCCACTTCCTACTCCAGTGGATCTTCCCAGCCCAGGGATCCAACCTGTGTCTCTTTCACCTCCTGCATTGGCAGTCAAATTATTTACCACTAGCACCACCTGGCAACCCATATATATATGGTAACCCATATATATGTATGGCAAGCCAAATATATATATATATATGGCAAGCCATATATATATTTAATGCAGGCTTAAATCATAAAAGAAAGACTTAAGAAAAGACATCAGGGTAACCACAAATTTCACACATACCTCATTATATTGTGCATCCCTTTATTGCATATTTTAGATACTACATTGAAGATTTGTGGCAAGCCTGTATGAGCAAGTCTATTGTGCTATTTTTCCAAAAACATTTACTCACTTTCTGTCTCGATGTCACATTTCAGCAATTTCTGCTGAAAGCAATTTCAAGTTTTTCATTATTCTTTTATTTGCTATAGTGATCTGTGATCAGTTATCTTTGATGTTACTACTAGGATTCTGAAGGCTTGGTTGATGGTTAACATTTTTTAAAAACAAAGTATATTTTAATTAAGATTTGTACATTTTTAAGACAATGCTCTTGCACACATAATAGACACAGTATAGAATAAACATAACTTTTGCATGCACTGGGAAATAAAAAAAATATTGTGATTCGCTTGTGATATTTGCCTTATTGCGGTAATCTGGAATTGAACCAGCAGTATCTTTGAGGTTTGCCTGTAAATCCCATCAAAGACAGCCTTAAATGACAAAAAGGCAAACTGACGACAGCGATTTTGAAAAACATAATCAACAAAAGGATTGAACTTTGTTTGGAAATGTGCTGAGTGGAAAGAGGTGAGTTATCACTTGACATGGGGCACTATTTGTACCAAGTTAGAACTGCATCAACAGAAAACAACAACAATAACAACTAAATATCCTAAATAGTAGGTGATACGTATGCACACTGAAAAATGACCCTTAATCACTGTTAACCTAAAAGAGTTAATGAAGGAAATGTTTTCTCAGTGTTTGCACTTTTATATTGACATATAAAACAATGATTAAGCCTTTCTAAAATTAATAGTTTTATAGTGAATAAAATACCATCAGACTTCCCAGGTCACTCAGTGGTAAAGAATTCTTGCCTGGGAAATCCCATGGACAGAGGAGCTTGGCAGGCTGCAGTCCATGGGGTCGCAAAAGAATTGGATATGACTTAGCAACTAAGCTGCCACCACCAGGTATGGAAATGATAATTACAACAGAATATAGTCAAAGACATGCAGCATTTCTAGGGTAAAATTTTAGAGAATAAATAGAAACATACCTTATAAGACAATATAGAAAAGCAACAGAGCTCTTTCGTTCTGCTAAAATAAATATTCTATTTCTCTCAGTTACAAAACTTTTCCAAAATAATTTGAATGTATGCATTTTTTTTCCTTCAAATTGTATTTCAGTTAATTTATACCGTTGCTTGAAATCAGTGGTAAGAGGGCAAATTAACATCTAATTTGATTCAAATAAGGTTTGCTACTTCGCCTGCCAACCCTTTCAGTCATTTTATTATACCTTAGAAACATTTTATCTAAAGGGGGAAAAAATGATTTAGTGCCACTGGAATTCTAGAATAATCAAGTGGCATTAGCAGCTTGATTTTCTTAGAAATCAGGTTCATTTTTTCCTTGCAACTTAATATCATAAAAATCTAAAGGCAAATGAAATGTTGTAAATTCATAGAACAGTCTCCGTGGGAAAATACTATTAGTGCAGAATTTCTAACCGTGAACAAATTACTGCAATTAGAGATACCTGAGTGGTATTGTAAGGCAGCTCTACCTCACTAAAGTTGTTTGAACCCAGACTTCATGTTCCTTACATTAATCTTAAGATTCTCTGAGTGAATAAAGGAAGATATTTAATGATTATTCATTGAATAAGGTGATTTGATGTCAAAAGGAGTTCTTTGGAGTTTAGACTCTTATAAATTCAGAGCAATTATAGGTCCTCTGGGATATTCAACTACACTTCTAACTTTAAATAAGAGCTGTAAGGAAAATCACTCTAAGCTATCTGTAAAATTAAAACTGTGCTTTTTGAAAAGAATCTTGAATTCTTCACTCTGATATGTCTGCAGAAATCCATAGGTATCAGTATATATTTAATTAAGGATTGTATAGACCCTTAATCCATATTAATCTCCTTCAGGAATTTTTGTCAAGTTTGATTTGATGAAATAATTGAAATAAAGCTGCATAATATAGAAATATGAATTTATGGGTAAGAAAAATAAGTAACCAGGAATGAATCAGAAGTACTACAGAAATCAGGAATTTCTAGGCTACAGTGAGAATAAAGGGGGCGTGAAAACTCTCTAAAGGCCATACAGTGCTCTCTTTTTATTTCTCTCTCTCTTTTCCTGTCTGTCTACCTATAGTTCTCTAAAGAGATTGATAAAAATAGTGTATAATGCATTTTAGCTAAACCTTCAACAGTGAAACTAAATGCTGAACTAAATGCAGAATTACAAAAATCTTAGTTTAAATAACAATGCTTTGAAACACTTTAAAATTTATTTCAAGACTTTCTTTAAAATTTATTGTTTTAAAAATAACTTTTCTTCCCACCAGATTTCCCTGGTGGCTCAGACGGCTACAAAAAATAAATAAATAAATAAAATCTGCCTGCAATGTAGGAGATCCCAGGTTTGGGAAGATCCCATGGAGAAGAGAATGACAACCCACTCCAGTATTCTTGCCTTGAGAAGCCCATGGACAGAGAACCCTGGCAGACTGCACTCCATGGCATTGCAAGAGTCAGACACAACTTAGTGACTAAACCATTACCAAGTGACTAGCACTTTACTTATAGTACTTGGTAGCTTCTCAAATCTAAATCTTTAGAACTATCCTTATAAAATTTGAAGTTCTTAATTAATATACTTGGATAAAGACCTAGAATCAGTTTTTACCAAGCTTTTCAGGAAGAATTGTACAACAGATGAAAGAATTAGAGTATCTCTAAAGACAGACAAACTCTCGAAATAATACAGTAAATTTAACAAAAATGAATATAACATCTAGTATTTTGCTTCAATAAATTAATCTTATGACATAGACTCTCATAAATTGAGTTTACATACAGAGTATAATTTATCTGATAATAATGGCTTTTTCCAATTAGAAAAAACATATATACACTCATGTGCACACACACACACACACACACATGTATACAGCACTCCCTGCCCTTAGTTTATAACCTATTGGAGGATATGAAGATATGATGATCCAGTGTAGTATGGCCTTGACTGTGAAAGAATCAGGGTCATAAGTAGAGAAGAAGCACTTCACCTTGTTTGGCCAGAATAAGAAATGCCTTTGAGAGTGATGACACTTACATTGTGTTTTAATAGTGCTTCTTGACTGCATAATAAGATATATGGATGAGACAAATAGGAGCTAAAGTTGGGAAAGTGGAGAGGTCGTTATCATCAGAGTCCCAGTATGGAATGCTAAAGTTGTTGGCCTTTATCTTGTGCCTGATGAAAAAGCTGTCCTGTTATTTAAGCTGTGGAATGGCGTGTGTATTTTAGAAAGGTTGCTTTAGAAACAGAGTATAAAACAGACTGTGGAGAGATGCTAGGGTTTTTAAGGAGTCCTAAATGATAAGAGACTGGGGAAAAAAGACATCTGTATTTAAATATTTCATAGTGTCATGTATCTCTGTATTATAATTTCACTTTTTTTCATAGAAGAAAATGAACCATGTTACTTTCACTTCAAAGATCTAATCTGGACTGATGCTTTTCTGATTTGTTCTGTTTTTGATTCCTGCTAAATGCTGCTAGAGCCTATTTTAAGGAAAAAGAAAGAGGCTGAGTAGCTAAACCATGAGAACTTTTGGGGGCTGCAGGTAAAAGATTATTTGTAACTAGATTAATTTATGAACTCCACATAGTATCGCACTGAATTTAGGGTTTGGAAACACTGCATTGTGTTTACATACTTAAGAAATCTGGGTTGATTCTAAAAGGTATAGGCTCTCATTCTAGTGTAAATTTGCAATCTGATGGTAATTAGAAAATTCAGCAAAAAGTTTCTAATAGATACGTATTTACTATCATTGTCATCATTGTGACAAATATGTTTGTGCATAAGCTGAAGCTGCAATACTTTGGCCACCTGATGCAAAGATCTGATTCATTAGAAAAGACCCTGATGCTAGGAAAGATTGAAGGCAGGAGGTGAAGGGGATGACAGAGGATGAGATGGCTGGATGTAACAATTTACATAGTTAATATTTAACATGGTTAATATTTGAGGCACAGTTATTTGATTTATCTATTGATTCATATTTATATCCATTAATTACTTGCTTTACCTGTAAGTATATTTATGTGGATACAGATATATTTTTAAAATAAATTTTTAAGTTATGGAAATTTTGCCCCTTCCCATTTTGCCAGTCAATTATATAAACACTGATATTGTAACATCTCGGTAAACATTATTTGAATCTCTGGGGGTTTTGATTGCTATGCTTAGGTCATAATATGCATAGAGAGTATTCTGTCTGGATCTTTTTGTTTTCACAGTTGTCCCCATTTGATTATGAGCAGTTATGCTGCTGCATAAACATTACAGCTTGCCATGATAGCTTCTTTTTTCTTGCATGTTCATGAAGAATTTACTACGTAAATACTTTTAATGGGAAAATTCTATTTACTGTTAAAATTCCAAGTGTCATATATATTTTTCAGAGCAATAATCACTGTAGTTAAAAAACAGCTTATGTATTGTCTTATTTAGTGTGGAGAACCCAGCTGGTATGAATGAGAACCATAATGTCTCAATTAAAATAAACACAGCCATAAACAACATATCACCAAATACAAATGCATTAGTAGAAGAATTGCTTCCAGACAGGAGCTGTATATTTTGAATGAGTGGTACAATGTAGAGAGACCAGGTGTGCATTTATCTTATGGAGGGAAATGCCAAATTTAAAATAATGTTTAATAAAATCTAGAATAGTTCTGTTTGAAGAAAAATTTGTTGATTCTAAGTAAAACCAGATAATCATCATGATAAAGCTCAGAAGCTCATGCTTATTTCAAAATCAGAGTATTTACAGTATAAATTACTTTTTTAACCTCAAAAATATGACATATGATTCATTACATTAATGACTTTAACGAGAGATACAGTGGTGACATATCCCCCAGGGTTCATACATTCAAGATAAGATCCTAGTTGATAAGTGAACTTACTATACTTATTGGAATATAAAGGATAGAGAGAGCACCTGTAGACTGAGTTTCAGAAAGGCTTCATGAAAGACTTTCAAGTGAGTCTGGAGTGATAGGTAAGATTTCCGACATAAATCACAGCAGGATCCTCTATGACCCACCTCCCAGAATATTGGAAATAAAAGCAAAAATAAACAAATGGGACCTAATTAAAATTCAAAGCTTCTGAACAACAAAGGAAACTCTAAGTAAGGTGAAAAGACAGCCTTCAGAATGGGAGAAAATAATAGAAAATGAAGCAACTGACAAAGAACTAATCTCAAAAATATACAAGCAACTCCTATAGCTCAATTCCAGAGAAATAAACTACCCAATCAAAAAATGGGCCAAAGAACTAAATAGACATTTCTCCAAAGAAGACATACAGATGACTAACAAACACATGAAAAGATGCTCAACATCACTCATTATCAGAGAAATGCAAATCAAAACCACAATGAGGTACCATTTCATGCCAGTCAGAATGGCTGCAATCCAAAAGTCTATAAGCAATAAATGCTGGAGAGGGTGTGGAGAAAAGGGAACCCTCTTACACTGTTGGTGGGAATGCAAACTAGTACAGCCACTATGGAGAACAGTGTGGAGATTCCTTAAAAAACTGGAAATAGAACTGCCTTATGACCCAGCAATCCCACTGCTGGGCATACACACTGAGGAAACCAGAATTGAAAGAGACACGTGTACCCCAATGTTCATCGCAGCACTGTTTATAATAGCCAGGACATGGAAGCAACCTAGATGTCCATCAGCAGAAGGATGGATAAGAAAGCAGTGGTACATATACACAATGGAGTATTACTCAGCCATTAAAAAGAAAACATTTGCATCAGTTCTCGGGTGGATGAAACTGGAGCCTATTATACAGAATGAAGTAGGTCAGAAAGAAAAACGCCAATATAGTATTAATGCATATATATGGAATTTAGAAAGATGGTAATGATAACCCTGTATGCGAGACAGCAAAAGAGACACAGATGTAAAGAACAGTCTTTTGGACTCTGTGGGAGAGGGAGAGGGTGGGATGATTTGGGAGAATGGCATTGAAACATGTATAATATCATATATGAAATGAATCGACAGTCCCGGTTGGATGCATTATATAGGATGCTTGGGGCTAGTGCACTGGAATGACCCAGAGGGATGGTATGGGGAGGGAGGTGGGAGGGGGCTTCAGGATGGGGAACACATGTACACCCGTGGTGGATTTATGTTGATGTATGGCAAAACCAATACAATATTATAAAATAATTAGCCTCCCATTAAAATAAATAAATTTATATTTAAAAAAAAAAACCAGAAACGCATTGTGAAAGACTTTCAAATGAGTCTAGAGTGATAGGTAAGATTTCCAAAGAAGAAAGAGAGAGTACAGACATTGAGAGATGTTAATATAGAATGTGTTAGAAAGATGCTCGTAATAATAGTTTAAGTAAGTTCATGTAGGAAAGTAAATCAGAAAGGTAGAAAGTCTTCAGCTTGTGAAATCCTTTGAATTAAAGACTTATTTAGGACTTTTGTTAGTAAAGTTTTTTTTTTTTTTTTTAAGACAGTACAAGTCCAAATCTAATGTCTTTGCCTGGGTTCTTAAGCCTGGATTACAAGCTTATATGCTCCTCTTTTCTTAGGGAATACATCTCAAAGAACAAAAAATAAGGGACAAGAGATTGAAGCAGGGGGGGAGAAAGAGCAGGAACTAAGGTGGTCACTTATAAATGTGACTGATGCTTGGTCCTTGATAGGGTAACCCAAGAAACCCTATAAACCGTGTCACGACTATTTCCCATGGAGAGAAAGGAGAAAGTAAGAATAATTTAACCATTTCTTCTCAAGATATATTGACTAAATATTCACCCCATGAATTGTTAATACCCCTACTTTTTTTGGTCCGTAAATTAGGCAAAAAAAAAAATGAAGCAATGTGAGATTGTACCTATTTGAGGTTGATTAGAGCATAAGCAGAGTTGGAACTAGCAGCAAATGGTGCAAAGAAATGTTTAGGAGATGTCTGATATTATTATGTTTTAGGAAAACTGCATGGTAACATAATTGAGAAAAATATATTACATACAGGATGCCCAATTAGAAAAATATTTAAACAGTTTAGGTAAACATATGAAGATTTTCTTTAGCAGAGTAATATTTGGAGTGGGATTAAAAGAATGACTATTAGAAGACTGAAGTGAAATGAAGTGAAAATCACTAAGTTGTGTCCAACTCTTTGCAACCCTATAGACTACAGTCCGTGGAATTCTTTAGGCCAAAATACTGGAGTGGGTTGCCTTTCCCTTCTCCAAGGGATCTTCCCAACCCAGGGATTGAACCGAGGTCTCCCACACTGAAGGCAGATTCTTTACCATCTGAGCCACCAGGGAAAAATATATCAAGGACTAACAGATGACTGGATATGGGATGATAGAAGGCAACAAAAATGATATCACATTTCTTAGCCTAATTTTAATGGTAACACTATTTTCATAAGAAATAATTTTGTTCACCTTTTTTTTTTCTGGAGCAGATTTTAATGGTAAATATGCTTAGATGTAGAATTCAAAATGCATTGATTTAATTGGTAAAGATTGTCTAACCATGCATATAGAAAGTGTTGCTAAATAGATGATGTAATATTCTGATTTCCACATTTAGTAAATCTATTTTATCCTTCCTATCTCAGAATACAACTACAATTAATAACCTTAATCGTTTTTTATGTACCCCAAGGGGTCAGGGTATGGCTTTTTCTCCAAAAGAATCATATCTATTATTTCTGTTTCACAGAAAGAAATGTAAGATTATGCTCTGTGATCAAAAGTTCATTTTGGAGAGTTTCTATAATTTTTTAATGCAAAAATAAACCTCCACCCCACCCCCAAATACAGTAGCTGTGAATTTTTACATGTGACTATTTCATAGGTTGAGATGGAAGAAAATATGGTTCAGGGCTTAAAAACAGAAAATAATGGCTATTATTTCATGGATGCTAACTGAACAACAAATTGATAACTGATATAACCTCCATTCCTGCCAACGTGGCCACTCTGTTCATAAGCCTAACAGACAATGACAGGGATGGCTGGGAAAAGAAGCAGAGTGGTGTTGACAGAATGAGTCATCCTATTCACTTCATTACTAAAATCCTCCTTTGCTGAAGTGAGTAAGCATGTATGTGGGATGCAAATATCCCTGACAGTTGAATATAAGTTCTTTTGTATATTTAAAATAATGTAAAATGATACGGTTGATGTGAGTGATGAGTGTAAAGTTCACTGTGTCTAAGGATTTTAAAAAGACAACTGATGGTCTTCTGCCATCAATTTATTAAATTAAAAATATTTATTTTAATGAATTAGATATTATAATAGGTGATCCCTGCAGGTGGTTTCTGGACTTCCCTGATGTTTCAGACAGTAAAGAATCTGCCTTCAGTGCAGGAGACCTGGGTTGGATCCCTGAGCTGAGAGAGCCCCTAGATAAAGGAATGGCTGCCCATTCCAATATTCTTGCCTGGTAAATTACATCGACAGAAGATCCTGGCAGGCTACAGTCCATGGGATTGCAAAGAGTAGGATATGACTGGCTGAGTGACTAATACACACTTACAGGTGGTTTCCAGATAGAAACGTTTACTTGTGTTAAAATGAACTTGTTTCTTAATTCTCTACTCTAAATCTAAGCTTTATAGTATATAGCTTTAGAGTTTCTCTAGTTTTTTTTCTTGTGGTATTACACAGTTTAATGCCATCCAGATGTATTTTCACTATAAGAGCCTGTGCAACATTAAACATATAAGAGCATAAATTATAGGAATTATTTTGTTTCTTTTATGTACATATAACTCCTTTTATGTATGTATAACATTATTTATGGGCTTTATGAGCTTCATACTAGAAATTCCAATAGCAAATGATGGAATTTCTATTGATTTCATAGAAATCAGTAATTCATGAGAAATACTGTATCAGTATTTAATTTGTACTAATTAAATCAGTATCTAATTTGTATCTGTCATTCCATATTCTTTTCTTAACACAGTGGAAGAATCTCTATTTTAATACCTGCAAAGTAGTCATGTTAGGTGCTGAACTGGTATGTTTTTGCCTGTAGTTAGGGTACTACTTCTTGATTTTGCAGCTTTTTGTTTGTGACAAAGACTGCAGTTCGTTCATGTACCAACTCTGTATGCTGTTCTAAGAGCCACTTCAGGGCAAACCCATTTTCCATATGCTCCATTGACTATGTATGCACCTAGTTCCCTCTATTAGAGGGCTCATTTTTTTTAATATGCTGAGCTGGATTTAGTTCTCTGAAACTTACCTCACCTGATAGAAGTATTCAACTCATCCTTCAAGTCCCATCTTTGTATTTCGTATTTCCCTCTATATCATAAGCTCCCCAAAACAGTAAATATGTGCTATATATGTCTTTATGCCTCACAGCATCTGTTTCTCATATTTGAACAGTATTTTGAGAGGAAGGGCTTCCCTGATAGCTCAGTTGGTAAATAATCTGCCTGCAATGCAGGAGACCCTGGTTCGATTCCTGGGTTGGGAAGATCCACTGGAGCAGGGATAGGCTACCCACTCCAGTATTCTTGGGCTTGCCTTGTGGCTTAGCTGGTAAAGAATCCGCCTGCAATGTGGGAGACCTGAGTTCAGTCTCTGGTTTGGGAAGATCCCCTGGAGAAGGAAAAGGCTAGCCACTCCTGCCTGGAGAGTTCCATGGACTTTATAGTCCATGGGGCTGCAGAGAGTTGGACATGACTGAAGAACTTTCACTTCACTTGAGAGGAAATGGAAGTGTAATGAGATTACAAGAGTATTGCTAAAATCCTAGGCAATGAAAATGCTAATGATACATTTTTCTTAGATATTTTATTATAGAAAGTATTAATCATCATAATCAATTATTAAATATTGCTTTTATACTAATATTGTTCTTTTTACATATATATATATGTATAAAAATAAATTCACAGTCAGTCCAAGGTAATAAAAAATTGTCCTTAATGCAGAAGAGGAAATGATGTGCCTTTTGAGATGGAAATTAAATTTTTATTTGGGTAATTGCATATTTAAGTTAATACACATGAGGAATTAAATGAGGTTATTTTGAGTCATTTTAGTGATGTGCAGACTCTTACTAAAAAATAGGTTAAACACTAAGGTTTTTTTAGGAAACACTGGTGTAGCAATTTAATGGATTACATCTTTAAAATTATAATGAATCATTCCATTGCATTTTAATGTTTTTACTCTAAAATCCTCTGATTAACTAGAATTACTTGTTACTGTATCATCTTTTTAAATTAAACCCTATTGTAAGATGGGTTATCTGTTCTAAGTGGTTGCCTTGTTGAACTTAAAATATAAAAGCCATCCAGAGAAATTCAGATGTCTTCTTCCTTCATCATTTATGGTTTATCTCATTCTCTCTGACAGTTTCAAATCAGCAGAAACAGTTATAGGCACATGTATAAACTATTCCCTTGCTGCCAACATTTAAATTTCTCTATTTTATTTTAATCACTGCAAATTATTAAATATGCATTACCATTTGTGTCTAGAAGCTGCATATCTAAGTTTTATAAATGTTATCTTTTTTTTTTTTTTTTGTATGTTAAGACACGTTTGTGTGTTAGCTGCTCAGTCATTCCCAACTCTTTGTGATCTCATGGAATGTAGCCCATCAGGCTTCTCTGTCCATGAAATTCTCCAGGCAAGAATACTGGAATGTTGTTGCCATTTCCTTCTGCAGGGGATCTTCCTGATCCAGGGATTGAACCCAGGTCTCCCAAATTGCAGGAAATTCTTTACCATCTAAATACATTTAAGTTTGGTAAAAAAAAAAAAGGAAAATCTAACGCAGCACATTTTCCAAGATGACTTCTAGAACTTGTGAACTGTTTCAAAAAGTTTAGAGAGTACATTCAATAAAGACCCCCCCACACACACCAAAATTGATAACAAAGCTGTTCATAGACAAGTGAATGTGCTCCATGTCATTATATTTATTCTTTTTTAATTGGAGAAAAGTTGCTTTACAATATTGTATTGGTTTCTGCTATACAACAATGGAAAACAGCCATAATTATACATATATTCCCTTCATCTTGAGCCTCCATCATATTTTTAAACACAAACAGAAATCTCAGATTCTATCTGGTAAGCTATTAAAATCATCAAAGCCGGGCCACAAGAGTGTAACCCTCGTTTTTGTGTATGAGGAAAATGAGAAGTCCATATTCTATTTGAATTTGATTTTTTTTCCTCCATGGCATTATTGGGAAAGAACAGCTTACTCTGAGGTGTGTGTGTGTGTGTGTGTGTGTGTGTGCGCTCAGCTGCTCAGTCCTGTCCAACTCTTTGGAGTCCCATGGACTGTAGTCCACCAAGCTCCTCTGTCTGTGGGATTCCCGAGGTGAAAATACTGGGGCAGATTGCCATTTCCTTCTCCAAGAGATCTTCCTGATGGTGGGATGGAACTCATTTTTCCTGTGTCTCTTGTACTGGCAGACAGATTCTTTACCAATTGCATCACCTGGGAAGCCCTGGGAAGCTCTGAGATAAAGATGATAAACAGATTACTGCTTTGTATTAGCCTCAAATTTTTGAATCTTTAAAAAGATCTTAATGATTCTTGCCTTCTAGAGTTTTACTTTATAGATGAAGACTGGCCTGGGTTGCCATGCCCTCCTCCAGCAAATCTTTCTGACCCAGGGATCGACCATGTGTCTCTTAAGTTTCTAGCATTGGCACTAGAATCGCCTGGAAGCCCCAGGGATGAAAGCACTACAAGATAAACATTTGTGTAACCCTGGCAAAAAAGAGTGAATGTTAAGAGTGGGTTTAGGGCTGTGATGTTTAGGATGAGCACTGAAACAAATAATAAAGCCCGATCAGCTTTTAAAATAAGAAAATGCAGGTAAATATTTCTTTATATGAAGGATAAACCAAGTTTGGGTACATTTTATAAAGAAACAAAGGAGTTTTATTTGCTCTCTTAGCCATGAATTTAAAAGACACTTACTCCTTGGAAGAAAAGTTATGACCAACCTAGATAGCATATTCAAAAGCAGAGACATTACTTTGCCAACAAAGGTCCATCTAGTCAAGGCTATGGTTTTTCCAGTGGTCATGTATGGATGTGAGAGTTGGACTGTGAAGAAAGCTGAGCACCAAAGAATTGATGCTTTTGAACTGTGGTGTTGGAGAAGACTCTTGAGAGTCCCTTGGACTGCAAAGAGATCCAACCAGTCCATTCTGAAGGAGATCAGCCCTGGGAGTTCTTTGGAAGGACTGATGCTAAAGCTGAAACTCCAGTACTTTGGCTGCCTCATGTGAAGAGTTGACTCATTGGAAAAGTCTCTGATGCTGGGAGGGATTGGGGGCAGGAGGAGAAGGGGACGACAGAGGATGAGATGGCTGGATGGCATCACTGACTCGATGGACGTGAATCTGAGTGAACTCTGGGAGATGGTGATGGATAGATAGGGAAGCCTGGTGTGCTGCGATTCATGGGCTTGCAAAGAGTTAGACACGACTGAGCGACTGAACTGAACTGAACTGATGCCTTCTTTATACTTAAATTAAAAAAAATATAAAAGGGTGAGTGCTGAAAGGGATCAGGATTACTAAATGTATCTCTCTGGCTTTGACATGCTTGCAAGTAAGACTGGTAACCAGAATAACGAGCCTGTTATCTGACCAATAGGAGATGGCAAGAGTAAACAATGACATTTTAGGAATCAGTGAACTAAAATGGATAGGAATTGGTGAATTTAATTCAGATGACCATTATATCTGTGGATCCCATAGAACGAAATGGAGTATCCCTCTCAGTCAACAGTAGAGTCTGAAATGCAGTTCAGTTCAGTTCAGTTCAGTCGCTCAGTCGTGTCCGACTCTTTGTGACCCCATGAATTGCAGCATGCCAGGCCTCCTTGTCCATCACCAACTCCCGGAGTTCACTCAAACTCATGTCCATCGAGTTGGTGATGCCATCCAGCCATCTCATCTTCTGTCGTCCCCTTCTCCTCCTGCCCCCAATCCCTCCCAGCATCAGAGTCTTTTCCAATGAGTCAACTCTTCGCATGAGGTGGCCAAAGTACTGGAGTTCAGCTTTAGGATCATTCCTTCCAAAGAACACCCAGGGCTGATCTCCTTCAGAATGGACTGGTGGGATCTCCTTGCAGTCCAAGGGACTCTCAGGAGTCTTCTCCAACACCACAGTTCAAAAGCATCAATTCTTCGGCGTTCAGGTTTCTTCACAGTCCAACTCTCACATCGATACACGACCACTGGAAAAACCATAGCCTTAGTACTTGTGTGCAATCTCAAAAATAAAAGAACGATCTCGGCTGATTTCCAAGGCAAACCCATTCAATATCACAGTAATCCAAGTCTATGCTCCAACCACTAATGCTGAAGAAGCTGAAGTTGAATGATTCTATGAAGATCTACAAGATCTAGAACTAACACCAAAAGAAGATATCTTTTTCATCATAGGAGACTGGAATGCAAAAGTAGGAAGTCAAGAGATACCTGGAATAAAGGCAAGTTTGGCTTGAGAGTATAAAATGAAGCAGGACAAAAGCTAACAGAGTTTTGCCAAGAGAACTCATTGGTCATAGCAAATACTCTCTTCCAACAACACAAGATATAACTCTACACATGGACATCACCAGATGGTCAATACTGAAATGAGATTGACTATATTCTTTTCAGCCAAAGATGGAGAAGCTCTATACAGTCAGCAAGACTGGGAGCTGACTGTGCCTCAGATCATGAATTCCTTATTGAAAAATTCAGACTTAAATTGAAGAATGTGGGGAAAACCAGAAGCCCATTCAGGTATGACCTAAATCAAATCCCTTACAATTATACAGTGGAAGTGACACATATATTCAAGTAATTAGATCTGATAGACAGAGTGCCTGAAGAACTATGACACAGGTTTCTAGCATGTATAGGAGGCAGTGATCAAAACCATTCTTAGGAAAAAGAAATCCAAAAAGGCAAAATGGTTGCCTCAGGAGACTTTACCAATAGGCTGAGAAAAGAAGAGAACCAAAAGCAAAGGACAAAAGTAAAGCTATACCTATCTGAATGCAGAGTTCCAAGAAGAGGAAGGAGAGATAAGAAACCCTTCCTAAGTGAACAATGCAAAAAAATAGAGGAAAACAATGGAATGGGAAAGATAAATCTCTTGAAGCAAATTAGAGAAACCAAAGGAACATTTGATGTAGAGATGGGCACATTAATGACAGAAATGGTATGAACCTAACAAAAGCAGAAGTTATTAAGAGAAAGTGGCAAAAATACACAGAAGAACTATACAAAAAAGATAGTGACCCAGATAACAATGGTGTGATCACTCACCTAGAGCCAGACCTCCTGGAGTGAGAAGTCAAGTGGGCCATAGGAAGTGTCACTACCAGTCCAGGTTCGATGCACGATACTGGATGCTTGGGGCTGGTGCACTGGGACGACCCAGAGGGATTGTATGGGGAGGGAGGAGGGAGGAGGGTTCAGGATGGGGAACACATGTATACCTGTGGCAGATTCATTTCAATATTTGGCAAAACTAATACAATTTTGTAAAGTTTAAAAATAAAATAAAATTTAAAAAAAAAGAAAAAATCTAGTGGAGATGATGGAATTCCAGCTGAGTTATTTCAAAACCTTAAAAAAATGTTGTTAAAGTGCTGCATTCAATATGCCAGTAAATTTGGAAAACTCAGCAGTGGCCATAGGACTGGAAAAGGTAAGTTTTCGTTTTAGTCCCAAAGAAGGGCAATGCCAAAGAATGTTCAAACTACCACAATTGAAATGCACTCATTTCTCATTTTAGCAAAGTCATGCTTAAAATCCTCCAAGCTAGGCTTCAACGGTACATGAATGGAAAACTTCCAGATGTTCAAGCTGGACTTAGAAAAGGGAGAGGAACCAGAGATCATATTTCCAAAATCTGTTGGATCATAGAGAATTCCAAAAGAGCATTTACTTTTGCTTCATTGACCCCACTAAAGCCTTTGACTGTGTGGATCACAACAAACTGGAAATTTCAAGAGATGGGAATGCCAGATCAACTTATCTGCCTCCTGAGAAACCTTTTGCAGGTCAAGAAGCAATAGTTAGAACCATACATGGAACAACAGACTGGTTCATATTTTGGAAAGGAGTCCATCAAGGCTGTATAGTGTCACCCTGTTTATTTAACTTATATGCAGAGTACATCATGTGAAATGCTGGGCTGGATGAAGCAAAAGCTGGAATGAAGAGTGCTGGGAGAAATATCAACAACCTCAGATATGCAGATGAAACCACCCATGTGGCAGAAAGCAAAGAGGAACTAAAGATCCTCTTGATGAAGATGAAATAGGAGAGTGAAAAATCTGGCTTAAAATTCAACATTCAAAAAGCTAAGATCATGGCATCTGGTCACATCACTTCATGGCAAATAGATGGGGAAACAGTGGACAACGTGATAGCCTTTATTTTCTTGGGCTCCAAAATCACTGCAGATGGTGACTATAGCCATGAAATTAAAAGACACTTGTTCCTTACAAGAAACAAGTGGCAAATCTGTGGCAAATCTAGACAGAATATTAAGAAGCAGAGACATTATCTTGCTTACGAAGGTTTGTATTGTCAAAGGTATGGTTTTTCTAGTAGTCATGTATGGATGTGAGAGTTGGACCATAAAGAAGACAGAGCCCCAAAGAATTGATGCTTTTGAACTGTGGTGTTGGAGAAGACTCTTTAGAGTCCCTTGGACTGCAAGGAGATCAAACTAGTTAATCCTAAAGGAAATACACCCAATATTCATTGCAAGGAGTAATGCTGAAGCTGAAGCTCCAATAATTTGGCCACCTGATGTAAAGAGATGACTCATTGGAAAAAACTCTGCTGCTGGGAAAAGGCAGTAGGAGAAGGGGATGACAGAGGATGTGATGGTTGGATGGCATCACTGACTCAATGGGCATGAGTTTGAGCAAGCTCCGGGAGTTGGTGAAGGACAGGGAAGTCTGGTGTGCTAAGTCCATTGGGTTGCAAAGAGTCTGACATGACTGAGCTACTAAGCAACAATCTGACCAAAACTTAGAGGCAATGGGCTAAGGAAAACTGGACATTTTTTAAGCAATATTGCAAAAGTCTACAGAGGAAAGGTTTTTCTAGCCCACAATCTTCAAAAAAGTTTGAGGCATCAAATGCTAATGGTTCTGCTATACTTAATGTTCTGTATTAAGAGTGAAAGCTGGAGAACATATTATTATTGGGCTATGGAACTGTGTGCACCAGCAATGTGGGTGAGCACTCAAGCTGTTGAAAGTATAAAGTGTTCATCTCTATGAAAATATGCCCCAATTTGGAACTGAGCTTTGTAGTTCTTTCAGTTCAGTTCAGTCGCTCAGTCGTGTCCGACTCTTTGCGACCCCATGAATCGCAGCACGCCAGGCTTCCCTGTCCTTCACCAACTCCCGGAGTTCACTCAGACTCATGTCCATCGAGTCAGTGATGCCAACCAGCCATGTCATCCTCTGTCGTCCCCTTCTCCTCCTGCCCCCAATCCCTCCCACACTTAATAAATGACATAATCACAATACTTTAAAAAAGGTAATTGGTATATAATTCTCTGAAAAATTTTGGAAGTTCATCAATATTTTAGTCATTTTTGTAAATAATTTTATATATAAAAGAAAAACTCTGTTTGTACTGTGTTTAGACTAATAGAAGATTTTTACATTGGTAATTCACTGAACCTGTTTTGCCTTGCATAGATATTGGCCTAAAATAGGCATTCATTGAAAGAATACACATTTCAAGCAGATGTTCAAATACTGTTTTATGCTAACAGGACTAAGGCTATCTTAGGGTAACATTACTGTGAACAAATCCATTAGAATTGCATGATACTTTTAAACTTTGTAACTTATGAGTAGTTAATTGTGTGTTTAAATCACTTCTCTTTGACATAATTATCAGGTCATATTATTTAGTTGTTAATTTAAGTACAGAAACTGTCAGTTGCTCAGTTGTGTTCGACTTTGCAATCCCATGGACTGTAGCCTGCCAGGAAGCTCTGTCCATGGAATTCTCCAGGCACGAATACTGGAGTGGTTTTCCATTTCCTTCACCAGGGGATCTTCCTAACCCAGGGATTGAATCCTGGTATCTCACATTGCAGTCAGATTCTTTACATCTGAGACACCTGGGAAGTCCCAACCTTAGTAAATGGGAAAATAATTATTTCAAAAGCCAAAGAAATATTTACGTTCTGGAATGACTAGGCTTTTAACTGAGGAATATAACCATATTTTCATATACCTTATTGTTGTTCATGATTATTAATATTTGACAGATTTCCTCATGCATTTCCCCTAGGTGGTACTATTAGATTGCTGTGATAGTTTGGTTTTGTGTTCTGTTTTGTCCAGCTAACATTTAATACAAGCATTTTAATCATGTTACTTTTTAAAATAATGCTATAATACCTGAATAATCGATGTAATAGTTGTATAATTTCTCATAATTGATGGTTCAGTCAAATCATTAAAAGTTACAATCAATAAAAAGAAAGATTCATAGTGTAAAAAGGTGAATGACATAAAGATCTTAGTCGTGCAGTAAAGATATCATATAGTTTTAAAGCAGATAGTTACTGGATATTTAGGTGTGTGGATACTGGAACAACTCACCTTCAGTTGTCCATATTCTATTACTAGACAAGAGCTCACCCAGAAGTGGATTTAAGAAATCTGTGGTTGGTATGTGCATATCTGCAGATGCATGCAAAAATATTGAGAGGTGCAGCTATTATAAAGGGAGAGAGGGGAATAATTAAGTGAATTTAAATGTCGTGTGATCATTTGTGTTTTATATACACTAATAAGATTTCTACCCCAACAACTGTCCTCTTATGGCCACAGTATGGGACACTCTGCAAGAATCTATGTAGAAAGGCTATCATAACTCCTCTAAAATCATAACACATAAACCTGAACACTTCAGGCATCTCACCCTGTCAGAGTGTCAAACTTAAGGACAAAGCAATTAGATGTTATGAAATAATGTGAATAACTGTTTACAGTAACTTGCTGAAAAAATTACCCCCCCTCCCCAAATCTATTCATATAATACTACAAAGCTGCTTTTTTTTGGTGGGGGGTGCTCTGCTGGGTCTTCACTGTGGCATACAGGCTTCTCTAGCTGTGGTGCACAGGCTTAGTTGCTTTGTGGCATGTGGCATCTGAGTTCCCTGACAGGATTAAACTGGTATCCCCTGCATTGGAAGGTGGATTCTTTACCCTGGGCCACCAAGGAAGTTCCCTAATGCTTCTTAAAATGAGTTTTTATATGTGTCTCCCTCAAGATCTTTCTTGTCTTTCAGCAGCCACGGAATCTTTTTATTTACTTTCACATTCCTAAATTTCGTCTGATAATTAGTTTTTCTTCCTTCTCTCTTCACTTCTTTTTTTTTTTTTAATAGAATCACTTAACATAAAATATACCTTTCAGCAATTTTCTAAGTATACAATACAGTATTGATAACTATAGATAACTCAGTTTCACTTCATCTAATTGTTAGATTCTTCATAGTAAATGTCCAGACCCTAAAAGAATGATATGGGAGAGAAGAAAGAAATTTTGAATTCATGCAAATAAGATTCTATTCTGCTGCCCTACATTCCAGGAACTGATGAAAGGAACTATCACCTTACATACAAGTCGTCAAAGAGACCCATCCTTCTTTTCCTTAGAATGCTCATAATGATATGTATTTTAAAATAAATTGACAAACTAGAGAAATATTGGCAGCAAAAGTAAAGATGATTTTTCTAGATAGTAAAATATGGTTTCTTTGGTCTACAGCAGTTAATTTTAAGTTTCAGAGAAAAGAGTTGTTCCAAAGTCAATTTGCCCACAGAGTGCTGCGTGAAAATAAGTCCAGTCTCACCACTGCTGACCTGGTCTTCGTACGCTAAATACAATCACTTCTTTGTATCCGAAGGGATTAGTTCCAGCACCCACCCCCCTCCACAGATACCAGAGTCCATGCATGATTAAGTCTCTTAATATGAAATATTGTGGAATTTACATATAGCCTACCCCCATCCTGTTTAACTTGAATCACCTCTAGATACAATGTAAATGCTATCTAGATAGTTGCCAGCATTATTGGTGTGGCAAATTGAAATTTTGGTTTTTGGAGTTTTATGGAATTTTTCAAATACTTTCAATCTGCATTGGTTGAAACGGGGGATGCAAAATTCATGTATAAGGAGGGTCAACTGTAATCTATTTGTAGGTCCATATCTACAGAAACCAATTTAAACACGGAATTGTTTTTAATGGCTTCCCTCTTGACTCAGTGGTAAAGAATCCACCTGCCAGTGGAGGAGATGCAGGGACCCAGGTTGGATCCCTGAGTGGGGAAGATCCTCTGGAGAAAATGGAAACCTGCTCCAATATTCTTGCCTGGAAAATCATATGGACCGAGGAGCCTGTTGGGCTATATAGTCCATGGAGTCGTGATAAAGTTGGACACAACTGAGTGCCTAAACACACATGTTGTAATTAATACATAGGGCAATGTAAGTGAGCCCTCAGAGAAGTTTTTTTTCTTCTGTATGTGTGCTTTGTTTAAAGTGACTGGAAAATAAATGGTGCACACAAATATTTTCCATCTTGAAAGTTTAGATTTTAGGAATTTTGTGTTAAAACTAATTACTTAGAAAATGTGAACGTATAATAGAAGCTACTGGGAATGTCTTCCCCAAAACTGGTTAGTTTCTGAATTTTTTACATCTATTACTAAACCAGAGTAAATTTAATTTACCAATTATATTTATAATTATTTCAGAATTGCCCACAGTTAACTTCAAGAGAATTTAGAGTGAGAATGTTTTACTCACTATTGGACATGAAATCACTGCAGATGGTGACTGCAGCCATGAAATGAAAAGACGCTTACTCCTTGGAAGGAAGGTTATGACCAACCTAGATAGCATGTTGAAAAGCAGAGACATTCCTTTGCCAACTAAGGTCAGTCTAGTCAAGGCTATGGTTTTCCCTGTGGTCATGTATGGATGTGAGAGTTGGACTGTGAAGAAATCTGAGTGCCGAAGTACTGATGCTTTTGAACTGTGGTGTTGGAGAAGACTCCTGAGAGTCCCTTGGACTGCAAGGAGATCCAACCAGTCCATTTTGAAGGAGATCAGCCCTGGGATTTCTTTGGAAGGAATGATGCTAAAGCTGAAACTCCAGTACTTTGGCCACCTCATGCGAAGAGTGGACTCATTGGAAAAGACTCTGATGCTGGGAGGGATTGGGGGCAGGAGGAGAAGGGGACGACAGAAGATGAGATGGCTGGATGGCATCACTGACTCGATGGACATGAGTCTGAGTGAACTCCAGGAGTTGGTGATGGACAGGGAGGCCCGGCGTGCTGCCATTCATGGGGTCGCAAAGAGTCGGACACGACTGAGAGACTGATCTGAACTGATCTGATCTGAACATGAAATGGTTAAATATATATTCTGAAAGTCAAATAATGTCACTGAAATACCTCAACAATAAGAAGTTATTATTTTTGATTTGTATAGCTCTATACAGATAATTAAGGTGAATTTGTGCTTTGTCTTTCCTAGATATGATAATTAATTTACAGAAATAATTCTTCCCCAAAAAAGTTTCATGAGAGTGCAGAACTTTGGCATTGAGAGACATCATAAAATAATTGTAAAACTGCTTCATGCTAATAGTATTTACCCTACATGAAAGTTTTGGCTTCATTTACAGTGTGCAGCCATTTTAAACAGCATAACTTTGCTGTGCTATTAAAGTAATCATCCAATTTAAGAACATATTACTGTAAAGACATCATCTAGTATAGTACAGGATCTAGAGGGCAGGATTTGTTTTACTATGGGTTTTTAAAGGCTGTATAAAATAACATGGATTATCTGGTAAATAGCCCTGTATAGTATTAAAGCTTATTACAAGCCCAGGAGGCTAAGTAGGCACATAAGCACATTAAAGAATCTTTCTTTTAAATAAAAACTCATTCTAAAACTATGTTTACAGAAACCATACACTTACGTGGAAAATGGTCTACATGATAGGAATTTTTAAAAACTGTATTGCCTGACACATGTCACATGCTCAGTATTGTATCTGCATATTTCACTATAATTGACAAATGAGGATATTCTCCAAAGGAAAGTGAATAGGAGCAGAAACACCAGCCCAAAATATACTTCTTAAGGATTATCTCGAGCTGCTTATTTTTGAAGAAACAGAAGATGCAGGGGAAGCTCTGAAAAAGTCAGACGTTACCCTTTTGTATGATAAATTTACTTTTACAAGGAAAATCTCCATTTATAAGTTGTCTCCCTCTCTGTACCATGGAAAGGAGGAATACTAGATCTCTAGAAACTCTCATCAATGGAGAGGGCAGCTGATTTAAATCTGCTTCACAACCCTATCCTTGTTTACTGTATTTTTCCTATAATCTCCCACAACTGACTCCCCCCTCCCCCGCACCCCCCCGCTCCACTATGTCTTCTGATCTGTCTTTAGGAGAAAATGGTATTTAAGGTGAAGGCTAGGGCCATTTGTTAATACCATGACTCGCTGAAGACTCAGATGAAGGTTAGCATTTTTTAGCAATGAAATATATTTAATGAAGGTATGTGCATTGTTTTTTAGACATAATGCTGTCGCACATTAATACACTACAGTATCGTGTAAATGTAACTTTTGTTTGCACTGGGAAACCAAACAAATATGTGTGACTATTTTGTTATTCTCTTTATGGCAGTGGTCTGGAACTCTAGCCACGTGATCACTGAGGTATGCCTGTGCTCAGTTTCCTAGGTATCTGCCATGTGCACAGGAGGTATGCATGTTGTAAAACTTCTGTTTTTCTCTTGTTAATCTGTCTTCTATTCTCAGCCAACAACCTAGAAGTGTAGAGGGAAATTTATTTTTTCTCCCCTACAGAAAATAGTCATTTTATGATTCGATATGAAATGGCAACTTGCTTCAGTATTCTTGCCTGAAAAAATTCTATGAACAGAGCAACCTGGTGCGCTACAGTCCTAGGGTTGCAGAGTCAGACACGACTTAGCAACTAAATGACAGCAACGATATTATCATAAAATGATTTGCAAAAACTTTAAAGATAAAACCTATTTGCAGAGAAAAAATTAAAACAGGTATACTTGGATTAAAAGCTTATTTTATTTTATATAGATTATGAATGTTATTTTAGACATAATATAGCTACAGATATAGGAACTATAATCTTGCATAAGTCTCATTATTTTATACACATCTCAACCTCTCAGGGTACACCTTAGTATTTTGATTTGAAATTGTGAAAACTGTCATATACTTTTATGAAGATATTTTTTAAAGTAAGCTGTTTATTTCAAACACATCTACCTTATTGCTTTCAGCTCACTATTACTCTATTAAATGCACATTTTGATCACATGAACACAGCAGCTGCTTTCCATACAGTAAGTGTCAATGTTATACAAGCACACGGAAAAACTGCTGTGATCAGCATTAAAACTTTCAGTGTTTTCCAATATTTTGGCTTGTAATCATCTGCAAGTTTGAGGATCTCTATATTCAAGAAATTAATTGTTTTGCCTTTTGTTCAAGTATTTATAAATGATAGACTAGATGAATGGATGGATTTTTAAAAAATTCTTTTATTCTGCAAAATCATTTAATTGGCACGTCTTGAAAATGAATATAAATCACTATGTGGTATTACAAACTGACAGAATCTCTAATGTTTAACTTGTGAGGTTCAACATACTTTTAGTAGTTGTTTGTATCCCTCATACATATATGTTTATTCTTCTTGTTTTAATTTTACTTCCCCTTCTCAAAATTCTCAACACTTTTATATAAATTAAATTTAAGCTTAATGGCCTAAGCTCTGTACCAGGAAAAGGCCATTATAATCTTGGCTCAAGCAGCTTGTAGTAAAAGAAACAAACTAATAAAATGATGTTCATAAATTCTTAAAGATGGAACAAGAAATTACTTAGAATTTACATTCATTACCTTATATAAGTAAATGAAGTATATAGAATATATGCATGTAATACTTTATGCTCATTATTTAAATGAAGAGGAAATTATAGTCACTACATTTTAAAATAATATGTATGAGTTTGAAATCATGGTAAATCTAGAAAGCAGGAGAGGGAATTACAGATCTGATGGAATTACAGAATATTGAAAATCAGGCAAAAATCAGACAATCTCCGAATAAAGTCCTGTACAGAAATAGGAGAAAATATAAGATGATGAATGTTAAATAAAATTGCCTCAGAAACAACGCAAATTAAACAAGATACTGATATTGGTGTTGGAGAAAAAAAATTTTCCTTTACCCTTTGTTTTTTTGGCTGGTCTGATGGCATTAATATGAACTGGATTGACAGGAGAAATTCACATTTAATTTTGTATGTACAGGAACCCACATACATGATGGATTTTAAGACAGAAAGGTACAATGAAGTATATATATGTGTGTGTGTGTGTGTGTGTGTGTGTGTGTGAATATGTATATATGCCACTTGAATGGAAAGGATCCTGGAGCTTCAAAGAGGAGAAGGGCAGTTCGCAGGACAGTAAGGATAAGAGCAGATGTTTGGTAACTGATGTTTTTCCTGACAAACAGATGGGCCACTCAGGTCAAATTTATCTCTAGAAATAATTCTCATTCTGGGAAAGACTTCCAATTTAAAGTTTTCTAAATAATTAAGGGAGGGACAGAAGTTTCTTTGGAACCCACGGGTCTCAATTGCTTTAGTTCAGAATAATCACATGCCAAAGTGGCACATTTTGGGAAGGTTAGTTATCCTGGTCTATTGAGTCACAGTCAACATGGGGTCGCACAGAGTTGGACACGACTGAAGTGACTTAGCAGCAGCAGCAGCAGCATACCATGTTATTCACCAAACTCTTGCTAAAAATGTACATAGTACAGATTCTACAAATATGAATAGGAAGTAATTCTACTCTTAAGGGAGCTCTTATCTCTTCATAAAGGACATGTAAATAAATGAATTACAATACATTTTGAAGAATATTAGAAATGTATACTTTATAAAGGGATAACAGATAAAGAAGGGATGGAGGATATATAAGAGTTTTTCAGAAAGATAGGAAAATAATTTTACAATAAGGAATAAGAGTATTTAAAAAAATTCTAGTTAGAGAAATGTAAAAAGTGGTGGTTTTAGGGCACTAATGCAAAGCTTAAATTATATGATAAGAATAAAGTGAAACAGTACACATTTCTCTTTATACAGATAAATTTTTAAACATAAAATATATGGAATTTTCCCTAGGGACATTTATAAATTTTTAAGAATTAAAATGCTCATTACCATAGAAATACCACATGATGGTTAACCACTAGAATTATGGAATCAAACAGTGTTGATTTTGGATCTAGGGCTGCCTGTTAGAAATAAACTGACTTTTGGAAATTTCTTAGCTTTTAAAAAATTCACTTTCATCTTCTATAAAATGGGAACAACAGTATTTACCCATTAATTGGCTTCAGTTCATTTCAGTTCAGTTGCTCAGTCGTGTCCGACTCTTTGCGACCCCATGAATCGCAGCACTCCAGGCCTCCCTGTCCATCACCAACTCCCGGAGTTCACCCAAACCCATGTCCATCGAGTCAGTGATGCCATCCAGCCATCTCACCCTCTGTCATTCCCTTCTCCTCCTGCCCCCAATCCCTGCCAGCATCAGTCTTTTCCAATGAGTCAACTCTTCGCATGAGGTGGCCAAAGTACTGGAGTTTCAGCTTTAGCATCATTCCTTCCAAAGAAATCCTGGCCTGATCTCCTTCAGAAAGGACTTGTTGGATCTCCCTGCAGTCCAAGGGACTCTCAAGAGTCTTCTCCAACACCACAGTTCAAAAGCATCAGTACTTTGGCACTCAGATTTCTTCACAGTCCAACTCTCACATCCATGTATGACCACTGGAAAAACCGCAGCCTTGACTAGACAGACCTTTGTTGGCAAAGTAATCTCTATGTTTTAATATGCTGTCTAGGTTGGTCATAACTTTTCTTCCAAGAGGTAAACATCTTTTAATATCATGGCTGCAATCATCATCTGCAGTGATTTTGGAGCCCCCAAAAATAAAGTCTGACACTGTTTCCACTGTTTCCCCATCTATTTGCCATGAAGTGATGGGACCAGAGGCCATGATCTTAGTTTTCTGAATGTTTAGCTTTAAGCCAACTTTTTCACTCTCCTCTTTTACTTTCTTTCATCAAGAGTCTTTTTAGTTCCTCCTCATTTTCTGCCGTTACGGTGGTATCATCTGCATATCTGAGGTTATTGATATTTCTTCCAACAATCTTAATTCCAGCTTGTGCTTCTTCCAGCCCAGCATTTCTCATGATGTCCTCGACATATAAGTTAAATAAGCAGGACAATAAATAATATATTGTCATATTAAATATGACAATATACATCCTTGATGTACTCCTTTTCCTATTTGGAACCAGTGTTGTTCCATGTCCAGTTATAACTGTTGCTTCCTGACCTGCATACAAGTTTCTCAAGAGGCAGGTCAGGTGGTCTGGTATTCCCAAATCTTTCACAGTTTTCCACAGTTTATTGTGATCCACACAGTCAAAGGCTTTGGCATAGTCAATAAAGCAGAAATAGATGTTTTTCTGGAACTCTTTTGCTTTCTCGATGATTCAGCAGATGTTAGCAATTTGATCTCTGGTTCCTCTGCCTTTTCTAAAACCAGCTTGAACATCTGGAAGTTCACGGTTCACATGTTGCTGAAGCCTGGCTTGGAGAATTTTGATCATTACTTTACTAGTGTGTGAGATGAGTGCAATTGTGCAGTAGTTTGAGCATTCTTTGGCATTGTCTTTCTTTGGGATTGGAATGAAAACTGACCTTTTCCAGTCCTGTGGCCACTGCTGAGTTTTCCAAATTTGCTGACATATTGAGTGCAGCACTTTCAGAGCATCATCTTTCAGGATTTGGAATAGTTCAACTGGAATTCCATCACCTCCACTAGCTTTGTTCATAGTGATGCTTTCTAAGGCCTACTTGACTTCACATTCCAGGATGTCTGACTCTAGGTGAGTGATCACACCATCATGATTATCTTGGTCATTAAGCTCTTTTTTTGTACACTTCTGTTTATTCTTACCACCTCTTCTTAATATCTTCTGCTTCTGTTAGGTCCATACCATTTCTGTCCTTTACCGAGCCCATCTTTGCATGAAATGTTCCCTTTGTATCTCTAATTTTCGTGAA
Organism: Bos taurus; assembly: GCF_002263795.3. Lineage (NCBI taxonomy): Eukaryota > Metazoa > Chordata > Mammalia > Artiodactyla > Bovidae > Bos > Bos taurus. Next base: position 11,779,564 of record NC_037329.1, on the reverse strand, counting down.
GAGATCTCTAGTCTTTCCCATTCTGTTGTTTTCCTCTATTTCTTTGCGCTAATTGCTGAGGAAGGCTTTCTTATCTCTCCTTGATATTCTTTGGAACTCTGCATTCAGATGCTTATATCTTTCCTTTTCTCCTTTCCTTTTCGCTTCTCTTCTTTTCACAGCTATTTGTAAGCCCTCCCCAGACAGTCATTTTGCCTTTTTAAATTTCTTTTCCATGGAGATGGTCTTGATCCCGGTCTCCTGTACAATGTCACGAACCTCCATCCATAGTTCATCAGGGACTCTGTCTATCATATCTAGTCCCTTAAATCTATTTCTCACTTCCACTGTATAATCATAGGGATTTGATTTAGGTCATACCTGAATGGTCTAGTCATTTTCCCTACTTTCTTCAATTTGTCTGAATTTAGCAATAAGGAGTTCATGATCTGAGTCACAGTTAGCTCCCGGTCTTGTTTTTGCTGACTGTATAAAGCTTCTCCATCTTTGCTGCAAAGAATATATTCAATCTGATGTCCGTGTTGACCATCTAGTGATGTCCATGTGTAGAGTCTTCTCTTGTGTTGTTGGAAGAAGGTGTTTGCCATGACCAGTGTGTTCTTTTGGCAAAACTCTATTAGCCTTTGCCCTGCTTCATTCCGTATTCCAAGGCCAAATTCGCCTGTTACTCCAGGTGTTTCTTGACTTCCTACTTGTGCATTCCCGTCCCCTATAATGAAAAGGACATCTTTTTTGGGTATCAGTTCTAAAAGGTCTTGTAGGTGTTCATAGAACCATTCAGCTTCAGCTTCTTCAGCATTGCTGGTTGGGGCATAGGCTTGGATTTCTGTGACATTGAATGGTTTGCCTTGAAAATGAACAGAGATCATTCTGTCATTTTTGAGATTGCAATCAAGTACTGCATTTTGGACTCTTTTGTTGACTATGATGGCTACTCCATTTCTTCTAAGGGATTCCTGCCCATAGTAGCTTAATTGGCTTGCTGCTGCTACTGCTGGTAAGCTGCTTCAGTCGTGTCCCACTCTGTGAAACCCCATAGACGGCAGCGCATCAGGCTCCCCTGTCCCTGGGATTCTCCAGGCAAGAATGCAGGAGTGGGTTGCCATTTCCTTCTCCAATGCATGAAAGTGAAAAGTGAAAGTGAATCACTCAGTTGTGTCCAACTCGTCGTGACCCCATGGACTGCAGCCTACCAGACTCCTCCATCCATTGGCTTTTCCAGGCAAGAGTACTGGACTGGGTTGCCATTCCCTTCTCCTTAATTGACTTACTTAACCATAAAATAATTTAATTGGCTTACCCATAAATAAAATCTTCAAGAACTGAACCACAACTGTTCAAAAAACATGCAAGAACTGATACATGTTAAGATATAAAATTAATTAGCTATTTATTATTATTATCAAGAAAATGTTGAAAACATAATTCTGTATCTGCAAGCATCAGTATTATCTTCTCTCTTCTTCAGTAAAAATTAAATATCCTGAGATTATAATCATGCATGACAAGATATTTATTACATACTGAAGTAAAATGAGTTTAAATATAATGACACTGACATCAATTTGAGTAAACTTTGCCTGCCTAGTGGGATAATTTTCCACTGCCCACCATTTTTCAATGAGAAATTTTGGAAATGTTTATGTTTAAATATTTATATTCACAGGAAATTGCAAAACCAGTACAGAGATTCTCTATGTACTTTACACCCTTTTGCCCTTTTAGTAGCATCTTCTATAGCCATAGTATGATATTAAAACCAGAATATTACAAAAGCAAAATAGTTGTCTGAGGAGGCCTTATAAATACCTGAGGAAAGAAGAGAAGCAAAAGGCAAAGGAGAAAAGGAAAGGCATACCCATTTGAATGCAGAGTTCCAAAAATTGCAAGGAGGGACAAGAAAGCCTTCCTCAGTGATCAATGCAAAGAAATAGAGGGAAACAATAGAATGGGAAAGACTAGAGATCTCTTCAAGAAAATTAGAGATACCAAGGGAACATTTCATGCAAAGATGGGCTCAATAAAGGACAGAAATGGGATGGACCTAGCAGAAGCAGAAGATATTAAGAGGTGGCAAGAATACACAGAAGAACTGTACAAAAAAATCTTCATGACACAAATAACCACGCTGCTGTGATCACCCACCGGAGAACTAGACATCCTGCAATGCAAAGGCAATTATGCCTTAGAAAGCATGACATGAACAAAGTTAGTGGAGGTGATGGAATTCCAGTTGAGCTAGTTCCAATCCTGAAAGATGATGCTGTGAAAGTGCTGCTCTCAATATGCCAGCAAATTTGGAAAGCTCAGCAGTGACCACAGGACTGGAAAAGGTCACTTTTCATTCCAATCACAAAGAAAGGCAATGCCAAAAAATACTCAAACTACTGCACAATTGCACTCATCTCACACATGAGCAAAGTAATGCTCAAAATTCTCCAAGCCAGGTGTCAAAAGTATGTGAACTGTGAACTTCCAGATGTACAAGCTGGTTTTAGAAAAGGCAGAGGAACCAGAGATCAAGTTGCCAACATCTGTTGGATCATCAAAAAAGCAAGAGAGTTCCAAAAAACCATCAACTTCTGCTTTATTGAATATGCCAAAGCCTTTGACTCTGTGGATCACAGCAGACTGTGGAAAATACTTCAAGTGATGGGAATACCAGACCACCTGACCTGCCTCCTGAGAAATCTATATACAGGTTAAAAAGCAACAGTTAGACCTGGACATCGAACAACAGACTGGTTCCAAATTGGAAAAGGAGTACATCAAGGCTGTATATTGTCACCCTGCTCATTTAACTTATATAGGAGTGAATCATGAGAAATGCTGGACTGGATGAAGCACAAACTGGAATCGAGATTGCTGGGAGAAATATCAATAACTTCAGATATGCAGATGACACCACCCTTATGGCAGAAAGCAAAGAGGAACTAAAGAGCCTCTTGATGAAAATGAAAGAGGAGAGTGAAAAAGTTGGCTTAAAACTCAACATTCAGAAAACTAAGATCGTAGCATCTGGTCCCATCATTTCATGGCAGATAGATGGGGAAATAATGGAAACAGTGGCAGACTTTATCTTTTTGGGCTCCAAAATCAATGCCGATGATGACTGCAGCCATGAAATTAAAAGACGCTTGCTCTTTGGAAGGAAAGCTATGACCAATATGGACAGCATATTAAAAAGCAGAGACATTACTTTGCCAACAATAGTCCGTCTGGTCAAAGCTATGGTTTTTCCAGTAGTCATGGATGTGATATTCAGACTATAAAGAAAATCAGAGCCGAAGAGTTGATGATTTTGAACTGTGGTGTTGGAGAAGACTCTTGAGAGTCCCTTGGACGGCAAGGAGATCAAAACAGTCCATTCTAAAGGAAGTCAGTGTTGAATATTCATTGGAAGGACTGATGCTGTAGCTGAAACTCCAATACTTTGGTCATCTGATGCAAAGTACTGACTCATCGAAAAAGACCCTGATCCTGGGAAGGATTGAAGGCAGGAGGAGGAGGGGGTGACAGAGCATGAGATGGTTGGATGGCATCACCGACTCAATGGGCATGATTTTGAGCATGGTACTGGAGTTGGTGATGGACAGGGAAGCTGGCGTGCTGCATTCCATGGGGTCACAAGTAGTCGCACACAACTGATCGGCTGAAATGAACTGAACTGATGACAAAGATAGACGGAATAATTCTGTGTCGTTTTGCCACATGTGGGTAAATGCGTGTAACCACCACTTCAATCAATATGTAGTATCATTTAGTCACTGTAAGATCTCCCTGATGCTGACCCTTGTTGTCATGTTAACCCTTTCCCTCACCCACTATCCCTAATTCCTGGCAAGCAATCCCATTATTGTTCTTTTCCTTCTCTATCATTTATTTCAAGAATGTTATGTAAATTAAATAATATTTTATGTTACCTTTTTCATTCAGTATGTCTCTGAGATTTACTAAAGTTGTTGGTTTTTATTGGTAATACATAGCCTTCTTTACTGAGTAGTATTCCACTGTATGGTTTTACCACATTTTGCTTAACTAGGACATTTTGATTGTTTCCACTTTGGTGCCTATCACAAATGAAACTGTAGTTAACAATCATTTACGTGTTTCATTGGGCTTATGTTCTGTACATGCCTAGAAGTACAATTACAAGATTATATAAAATGTATATTTGTAGAGTTTTAAGAATTTTCCAAGTTACTTTTAGAGTGCTTATACAATTTTAAGCACATAAATTCGCACCAGCAATATATGGCAGTTTTTTTCATATTCTAACCAACATTTAATATTGTTACCATTGTTTTATTTTAAATGTTCTACTGTATGCTTTTTTATACCTCATTATGGTCTTAATCTGTTTTCTATCAAAAGAAAATATTCATTTTCATAGAAACATACTTCCAGATATGTAATAAATTCTTTGTCTCTTTAAAGTATAGAATTGACATTTGGGAAAAATGAGTGAATTTGCTATAAGTTATCAGGGAACTGAAGAAATACAAGAAAAAATAAAGACCTATTGATATCTCAAGCTGGTTGAGACTCAATCCAGACTTTGGGATTAGAGTGACATAATATTCCACATTCCCACGAGAAAATACATAATTTTATCAATTATCCTCAAGAAAAGCATTCACCAAAGGGAAAAAAGTGATGAACTTATCTCATTATGTGTGGAATCTAGAAAATGTCAAACATAGAAGCAAATGTAGTAGGTGGTGATTACCACGAGTGAGGAGGTGGAGGAAATGGGGAGATGCTGGTCAAAGAGTGCAAATTTGCAATTATTTTAGATCAATAAGTCTATAAAAGGTATAATGTTCAGCATGATTATTTTAGTTAATAATACTACTACTATTGAGGATATTGGAAATTTGCTAAGAGTATAGATTTCAAGTGCTCCCACCACACACAAAAAGCTGTGACTATATGAAAAGATAGGTGTGTTAATTAGCTTGGCTTTAGTAATCATTTCACTATATATGTATATCAACCCATCATGTTGTACACCTTAAAAAGTTGTTGTTCAAAAATACAGTTGTATTTCTTGTATATGACTGTCTTAAGTAGTATATGCCTAGTAACAGTTAAGAATTCTAAGGATCAATTTCATATTCCCTAATTTAAAAAAAAGTCTATGTGCAAAACATATTAAAAGTACAGTTACTTAAGAGATTTCCCTGGTGGTTCAGTGGTTAAGACTCTACCTTCCAATGCAGGAGGTGTGAGCTAAGATCCCACATGCCTGGAGGTCAAGAAATCAAAACATCACACAGAAGTAATATTGTAACAAATTCTTGAAAAATTGTCCACATTAACAAAATTTTTAAAGAACAATTGTTTTTATTATAGAATGTGTTAATATAACCTAAACTCATAATTTAGGTTCTCTAGCATTACTAACATTGAGAAATTACATGGCACTGGAAAATAGTTTCCTTGGTAATTTAACGAAAGTAAATCCTATCTGTAACTGAAATAGTACAAAAAAACCCACATAACATTTCCTTTCCATTTTTTTTAAAGGAAATTTTTTGGAACATATGTTAGCATTTAATTTAGGGTCTTATTAAAAATGCCCTGGCATTTCTGCTTGTCTGAATAGAATTTCACTACCTCACACATCTTGAGCATTATAAAATACCACATTAACCTTTCTAACAGAGCTTGATATGACACAGAAGATATATTTTTCCAGGAGAATGTATTATTCATTAAGTAAATAGTAGAAGCAGTATAAAAGAATTGTCTTAGTACTAAAATTTAATCATAGCAATTAAAGTCAAAGGTGTTAATATATAGCTAGACATATTAGAGTAATCAAATATTGTTGGACTTTTCCTTCAGAAATGAAATAGACTCCTACTTCAAGTACTCATCTGAACTATTATTATGTCTCATCATTTTTGTACTAACTCATGATACTAAATTTATTCCAATACTTGTGCATAAGCTATTGTGAATTTTATATTACTCTTCTATTGTGTCTATAGTTGATAAATCATTTCTAACTCACTTTATTTCAGTATTGCTTTAAAGACCTAGTATAATACTATACCAGAGGAAATATTTTAAGCATAAATAGAAGAGATTTTATATATGATATTAATAATTTTCAGAAAATAATTACTGCATGCAGTGTTTTAAGATGTTATAGTATAAATTTGAATGCCAGATGCTGTTTGTAATTACACTAAAGAGTTTTGCTTGTAATAAAATACAATGACAAGAATAATCAGTTTATGAACATGTACAATGTGTCATACCTCATGCTGGATAGTTTATATTCAGAATATCTTTTCATATTTATATTATTAGCATTTGCCAATTAAACTCAGAGAACAAGTTACCCAAGAACATACACCTAGTCAGTAACAAACACAGTCTGTGAATTGAGAATATATTAAAAATAACCTTGGATACTCATCAAATACTATGACAGGAAATAACCAAGATATACCAGTGAGAATTCCCATACCTAGAAGTATGCTGCTTTGAGTAAAGCTTTTGAATAAAGCCCTCAAATAAAATAGTCATTTTATAAAAGAGATGAATTTAGGAATGTATTTAAATACACTGCTCTTATGGACATGAAACACATGATACATGAAACCACCAGAAATAGAAATAATTAATTCAACAATTTTCTCAATACCAATATGAATAGGGATCTATCAATGTGATGCCAATATCAATAAAGTGTTATGTAGGGATACAGAAAGTTTAAAGCTGATTTCCCACTTGAAGCTATGCCATAGTTGGATATTTTTAATTGCAATAAATGGGAAAACCCAAATCACTAAGTGATCGAGATCAGTCAATCTGTATCACTGCTTCTATGGACAATCGGACTAGTTCCTAGTAATAAGAAGTATGCATTCTGCTCCCAGTTTTGCACCTGTTATTTGAGAGTGGGCAATGAAAAAGTTCAAGGACTGCTGGCTCACTGTCCAAACACAGTTCTAGGATGGGCTCTGTTGTTCCCAGATTTCCAATTAGGCTTCCTACTTGAACAGGAGTGAATGCTATCCAATCATTATGTTGTACATCTTAAACTAATGCAATACTGTTTATCAACTATATCTCAACCCAACTAGGAAAAAAGTGCAATGGCTTTGTCCCTGGAGATTTCTTCCATCTGACAAACTACTTTCTATAGATGGGTGTTGATCTGATCCTTCAGTGCATAAGTCTGAGCCATGTAGATAACTGTCATAACTTTCTTATTTTTTTTGTCACATGGAAAGAAGAGTTTCTTTTTTTTTTTTTAAACAAATAAATTGTTTAATTTGAGTTTCTTTCTATATAGATACGTGAAGAACAAACCAGCATAATTTCCAGAAAGTAATTGAGTAAATTAAATGGCTGTTGCTTTCTTTGTACTTCTTTATTCTTAGAAAGAGGCTTAAAGATCTTCATTAGTTTGTTTAAGAAAAATAGAAAATAATCACACTGCGTTCATCTCCTTTGTCCCTTTGATAAGATGTTAATTTATGGAATGAGAGGATTTCAGCCTAGGACACAGCACTTGATCTCTTGTACAATACATATTAGTAAATGTCAATTATGAAACCATCTTTAAAAAATAGTACATTTGAAATGGATCCATGATTTCAAATCACTCAGTTGGCTCAATTCATCCCTCAGCTTCTTGTTTTCAAAATTATTTTTAAAGTATTTTAATTTCCTCAATGTTCTTCTCTGTAAGCCAATTTTTAAAGCTCAAGTAATCAAAAAATCATGTTGCTGTGCAAAGTATTGAATGCAAAACTGCAAGAAGACAGATTTATTTGTCTGTCGGAAATGATATACTTAATTGAATGTTGAATGTAGAATATAGAAATAATTTCGTCATTGACACATTTTTTCCTCAACTTTATGTATTTATATACCACTTATTACTATAGTGTCTAGACATTGCGACAAATGTGTCATGCCAATATAAAACACTATATTCTTTGGCCAAACTTATAGGAATACCATATGGCATACTGAGTTGTTGAAAAGCAAACACAAAAATAAATCACCCTGCATGATCAGGCATTAGAAATTATTATTGGAGTTTGATGGTGTAACTTTCTCTTCACCTGTTTGTCTTAAATACTAATGTCGTTAAGATATTTTCATGGAAATTACTAGTATTGGGCCTGGCATATAAACAGTAACTTATTCTATTATGATAACTATCAAAATGGTTACCTTTACTTGTCCAAATTCCTAAAAATCTTGACATAAAATTCAGTTAAACTTCAGGAATTATTTAAGCTGCTCATTTTAAGAAGTTTATAGTTTCAGAAGCTTAAACTGTTTTCTAGCAAATTGACTACAAACGGTAGTTTTCATTAACCTGGTTACTTTTAAGTGCATTTAAAAAAATTATTCGTTCTTTATTCTATACTCCTGAAATCATGATTTAAATGCAATTACAGCCTGATCATTAAAAGGAATATTTTTATTATCTGCAAAAATAAACTTTATGACTTATGCACATAATACTAAGTAAATTTTAGTTTCAAAGTTGAAGGTAAAAAAAAATAATGATATTTGAAGACTGACTGGAGAAAGAAAGTGCTCAGTTTTCAGATTTAGTGCTGATTCATATATTTTTTCTAAGGAAATAAACTAAAATAAGGAAAGTAATGGGAATGTGCATGCATATTGTTACTGGCAGAATCTAGAACATTGAAGAAATTTGTGAGAAATAGAGAAGCAAAAGATCTTAAAATTTCTTTGTATGCTTTTAGCCTCAGCACAGGGACAGAAAGTGGTATGAATAAACTCTTTTACTCCTTTTTATGTCATTGTAGTTCACTGCATTCTTGTGAGATGTAAATAGCCTGTGAGTTGGGAAATATACCAGATTCTGAGTGAAAAAGCTTGACTGACTGATTACGTAGACTTTTCATGTCTTGCAGCTCTGATGCTCATCTCCTCTGATTGATTCCAACACATACATTTGCCCCTTGATGTCTAGGCTACACTTCAGCTTTTTATTGATTGCTTACAAGATGAAAAACACAGCCCAGGGCAACAGAGGTGATTCAGATGTAATCTGACCTTACAAATTTCGTGGTAGAGTGAGGGAGAGACAGTCTTGCCAGCTGTCCTTTCTTGGTGATATTTTGTTTGATATCTTATCCTTTCTAGTTTTGAAATTAAAATGACAAAATTTTTATATGCTTATTAGATATTTATTCTATATTTTCATAAAATAATACTTAATATTCTGGTACTACAATATAATTTTTATTCTAATACAGTGTAACTAATATAGTGATACTGCTGCTGCTGCTGCTGCTGCTAAGCCGCTTCAGTCGTGTCCAACTTTGTGTGACCCCATAGATGGCAGCCCACCAGGCTTCCCCGTCCCTGGGATTCTCCAGGCAAGAACACTGGAGTGGGTTGCCATTTCCTTCTCCAATGCATGAAAGTGAAAAGTGAAAGTGAAGTCACTCAATCGTGTCCGACTCTTCGCGACCCCATGGACTGCAGCCTACCAGGCTCCTCTGTCCATGGGAGTTTCCAGGCAAGAGTACTGGAGTGGGGTGCCATCTCCTCCTCCAGATAATGATACTAATAAGTAATAATACTTAGTATTCTAGAGTCTGTATTTTTAACTCAATATTCATTAATTTTCTAGAAAGACATTTTCATCATTTAAAAATCATAAGACATCTCTCTTACCTTCTAATATTTCAATCCTTTATTTCTTTTTATTTTTCTGTACAGTGATGACTAAGAACCTTATATCATATTAAACAGTTTTGGCATTAATGAATATCTTTGTCTTCAGTTACAGAAATGCATTAAACATTTATTCATTAAGCATAAGATTAGGTTTTGATATTACTTATATCAAATTGTGAAAAGTCCCATTTACTACTAGGTTAGCCCATGGCGGATTCATGTTGATGTGTGGCAGAACCAATACAATATTGTAAATTAAAATAAATAAATTTAAAAATAAATAAATAAATAATATAAAAAATGAGATATGTCAAAAAATTACAAAATTAAAAAAAGAAATTATTCAGTTCACTTCAGTCATTCAGTGGTGTCCAACTCTTTGTGACTCCATGGACTGCAGCACACCAGGCTTCCCTGTCCATCACTGGCTCCCAGGGTTTACCCAAACTCATTTCCATTGAGTCAGTGATGCCATCCAACCATCTCATCCTCTGTCGTCACCTTCTCCTAATGCCTTCAATCTTTCCCAGCATCAGGATCTTTTCCAAGGAGTCTGTTCTTCACATCAGGTGGCCAAAGTATTGGGGTTTCAGTTCAGCATGAGTCCTCCCAATGAATATTCAGGACTGACTTCCTTTAGGATGGACTGTTGGATGTCCTTGCTGTCCAAGGGGCTCTCAAGAGTCCTCTCCAACACTACAGTCAAAAAGCATCAATTCTTCAGTACACAGGTTGCTTTATAGCCCAACTCTCACATCCATACATGACTACTGGAAAAACCATGGCTTCGACTAGATGGACTTTTGTTGGCAAACTAATATCTCTGCTTTCTAATAAGCTATCTAGGTTGGTCATAACTTTTCTTCCAAGGAGAAGGGTCTTTTAACTTCATGGCTGCAGTCATCATTGGCAGTGATTTTGGAGCCCCAAAAGATAAAGTTTGTCACTGTTTTCTTTGTTTCTCCATCTATTTGCCATGAAGTGATGGGACCAGATGCCATGATCTTAGTTTTCTGAATGTTGAGTTTTAAGCCAACTTTTTGACTATCCTCTTTCATTTTCATCAAGAGGCTCTTTAGTTCCTCTTTGCTTTCTGCCATAAGGGTGGTGTCATCTGCATATCTGAAGTTATCGATATTTCTCCCAGCAATCTCGATTCCAGTTTGTGCTTCATCCAGTCCAGCATTTCTCATGATGTACTCCTATATAAGTTAAATGAGCAGGGTGACAATATACAGCCTTGATGTACTCCTTTCTCAATTTGGAACCAGTCATTGTTCCGTGTCCAGTTCTAACTGTTGCTTCTTCACCTGCATGTAGATTTCTCAGGAGGCAGGTCAAGTGGTCTGGTATTCCCATCTCTTCCAGAATTTTCCACAGTCTGTTGTGATCCACACAGACAAAGGCTTTGGCATAGTCAATAATGCAGTAGTAGAGGTAATTCTGGAACTCTCTTGCTTTTTCGATGATCCAGCATATGGTGGCAATTTGACCTCTGGTTCCTCTGACTTTTCTAAATCCAGCTTGAACATCTGGAAGTTCACGGTTCACATACTGTTGAAGCCAGGCTTGGAGAATTTTGAGCATTACTTTGCTAGCCTGAGAGATGAATGCAATTGTGCGGTAGTTTGAGCATTCTTTGCCATTGCCTTTATTTGGGACTGGAATTAAAAGTGACCTTTTTCAGTCCTGTGACCACTGCTGAGTTTTCCAAATTTGCTGGCAGATTGAGAGCAGCACTTTCACAGCATCATCTTTCAGGATTTGAAATAGCTCAGCTGGAATTCCATCACCTCCACTGCCTTTGTTGTAGTGATGCTTCCTAAGCCCACTTGCCTTCACATTCCAGGATGTCTGACTCTAGGTGAGTGATCACACCATCATGGCTCTCTGGGTCCTGAAGATCTTTCTTTGTATAGTTCTGTGTACTCTTGCCACCTCTTCTTAATATCTTTTGCTTCTGTTAGCCATACCATTTCTGTCCTTTATTGTGTCCATCTTTCCATGAAATGTTCCCTTGGTATCTCTAATTTTCTTGAAGATATTTCGAGTCTTTCCCATGCTATTGTTTTCCTCTATTTCTTTGCATTGATCACTGTGGAAGGCTTTCTTGTCTCTCCTTGCGGTTCTTTGGAACTCTGCATTCAAATGGGTATGTCTTTCCTTTTCTCCCTTGCCTTTTGCTTCTCTTCTTTCCTCAGCTATTTGTAAGTCCTCCTCAAACAACCTTTTTTCCTTTTTGCATCTCTTTTTTTCAGGGATGGTCTTGATCACTGTCTCCTGTACAGTGTCACAAACCTCCATTCACCGTTCTTCAGACACTCTATCAGATCTAATCCCTTGAATCTATTTGTAGATTCAATTCAATTATTGTAAGAGATTTGATTTAGATCATACCTGAATAATCTAGTTTTTTTCCCTACTTTCTTCAATTTAGGTCTATATTTGTCAATAATGAGTTCATGATCTGAGCCACAGTCAGCTCCCGGTCTTGTATTTGCTGACTGTATAGAGCTTCTCCATCTTTGGCAGCAAAGAGTATAATCAGCCTGATTTTAGGGTTGACGATCTGGTGATGTCCATGTGTAGAGTTGTCTTGTGTTGTTGGGAGAGGGTATTTGCTATTACCAGTGCATTCTCTTGGCAAAACTCTGTTAGCCTTTGCCCTGCTTAATTCTGTACTCCAAGGCCAAATTTGCCTGTTACTCCAGGTATTTTTTGACTTCCTACTTTTGCATTTTGCATATAATGAACAGGACATCTTTTTTGGGTGTTAGTTCTAGAAGGTCTTGTAGGTCTTCATAGAACCATTCAACGTCAGCTTCTTAAGCATTATTGGTCAGAGCATAGACTTGGATTACTGTGATATTGAATGGTTTGCCTTGGAAATGAACAGATCTTTCTTTCTTTTTTGAGATTGCTTCCAAGTACTGCATTTCAGAGTCTTATTGACCATTATGGCTACTCCATTTCTTCTAAGGTATTCTTGCTCACAGTAGTAGATATAATGGTCATCTGAGTTAAGTTCACCCATTCCAATCCATTTTAGATCACTGATTCTTAAAATGTTGATGTTCACTCTTGCCATATCCTGTTTGACCACTTCCAATTTGCCTTGATACATGGACCTAACATTCCAGGTTGCTATGCAATATTGCACTTTATAGCATCAGACTTTACTTCCATCACTAGTCACATCCACAATTGGGTGTTGTTTTTGTTTGGGCTCAGTCTCTTTATTCTTTCTGGAGTTATTTCTCCACTGATCTCCATTAGCATATTGGGCACCTACTGACCTGGGGAGTTCATCTTTCAGTGTCTTATTTAAAAAATCATTAAATAGTATTAAACTTTGTCATTTGAGTTTTCTGTACCAACTGATAAAGATAAATTGTCCTTTTTTTCTTCCCTAATTTATCAGGGCAATAAATTGCAACTTCCTTTAGGATTTAGGATTTACTGGTTTGATCTCCTTGCTGTCCAAGGGATGCTCAACCACCTTCTCCAGCACCACAATTTGAAAGTATCAATTCTTCAGGATTCAGGCTTCTTTATGGTCCAACTCTCACATCCATACATGATGACAGTAGCATTGACAATACAAACCTCTCTGATTTTAGCCACATTTTTATATGATCATCGTTAATAACTCTTCAAACTAAATTGAGTATGTATATGCTTTGATTACTCAAGTATAGCCTTGATTTTAATTAATAGTGGGTCCCTTGTTCTTCCTAATATTTACTTCAAATTTTATTGGTCCATGCCATATGTAATGACTAAGGTGGAATAAGCATTCACTCACAAATCTTGGGCATCCAGAGTGATTAAATTCATTTGTTTAGCCTAGATATAATGAATTTCTTGACCTGAATAAGTTTTGACTGGGTAAGTGTCTGGAATTGCTTTTGAGAAGAATATGTTTTTAAAACCAAGGAAATTAGATCCAAAGAAGAATGAAAGATAATAAAGTGTAAGTTATAATAGGAAAATAAGCAATAGAGATCCATAGCAAGGAAAGTTGAAAGAAGGGTAAAATAAATTTTGAGAAATTTATGAATGAGGAATATTGAGATGAAAACTCTATATTGGCTAAGTTGCCCGGATTCAGGAGTGGCTGTGATAGCTTTGATGAACTATGGTATGCATGTATGCGGCTTAGTCGCTCAGTCACTCAGTCATGTCCAACTCCTTGCAACTCCATGGGCTGTCACCTGTCAGGCACCTCTGTGCATGGGATTGTACCAGCAAGAATACTGGAGTGAGTTGCCATTTCCTCCTCCAGGATGTTCCTTACCCAAGAATCTTGTATTGAAGATGTCTCTTGCATTGAAGGTAGATTCTTTACTGATGAGCCATGGGGAAGTCCCTTTTAGGAACTATAGACACTGAAAATTCATGGACTATGTTGACATAAAATTGTCTCTGATGTCCTTCTATAGGCAAATTAGATTACCTAAGCATAATGAAGGATTCCCTGGTGGCTCAGACAGATGCAGTTTCAATTCCTGGGTTGGAAAAATCCCTTGGAAAAGGAAATGACTACCCAATCCAGGATTCTTGCCTGGAGAATTCCATGGACAGAGGAGCCAGGTGGGCTACAGCTTGTGGCATCACAAAGAGTCAGACACGACTGAAAAAAAGAATAATGATATGGTTATTATGCACAGGTTTGTGGCATTGTAGTAAATCAGAACATATTTCATTATGCACCCCTTGACCAGCTTAGCTTTAATGTATTCTTTTTAGTCCTTTTATGCTTCATTTGCAGCATTCACTTTCCTCTATGCATCTGAAGGATTGGTGATTCCAAGAATCCCACTTTTATAAGCACACTGAAGATTTATCAAGATAACAAGTGAAGTTCAGGAAGAGATTCAATCTAGGACTCCAAAGTGACTTTGAAAAGATTTGTCCATGCAAAATTTGGCAAACACTATTTGGAGAATAGTGACCAAAGAAATAAATAAGTAATAAAAACTGAAACAACACTTAAATAAAAATACTATGGGCTGGAAAAAGAGGGATCTGAGTCAGTTTTAATTTTATGTATGTTTTGCAGATGGAACATACAGAGACAAATTTATACAGGAAAGAAACAATGAAAATAATTGCTAATTGAAATTCAGTTAACATGTGTTATCAAAACACTCAATTTATTTATTTCCTCTAATTTGAAGGATCATTAATAAAAATTCAGAAATATGTGTCTAAAATTTTACACATGACTCTGCAATTTGATTATAGTCTAAATAATAAGAATTGATAAAGTAAACTTTTCATTGTGCCTTCTATATTCAAAGTTTGAAATCTTATTTTAGCTAACATGATTAACAGGAAAAATATTTGTATTAAAATATCAAAAGTTTTGTATCAATTTAATTAGGTTGATTTTTTCCTTGAATATATACAGTCATATAATTAATTTCAAGCTCAGCAAAAAAAAACAAAAACAAAAACAAAAAAAAAACTATAGCCATTTATTCATTCACCAAATAAGATAACAATTTACTCTGTGCTGTATTCATATGTTTTTTGATTACCAATAAGATGTAATACTTAACTATTCTTTGCATCAAAGTATTAAGTACAGAAATGTTAATACAATAGTCAATCTCCACCACAAACTTTGTATGTTTTAGCCTTTTTGTCTCTCCCTGAATGTGTCAGCCTTTTCTAAGCGAAGCATAATCAAACAACTGAAATCAGAATATTATTATAGCCAGTGAGGACGTCATCCGGCATCCATTGCCATATCCAAATATAATTTTCCTTTAGAACATTAACTGAGTTGTTGAATTTTTTTTTAACTAGGAGATGCAAAACAATTATTTTCTAAGATATATCACTGTTATTTTTTCTTTATTTTAGTCAACAATCTGTTAGAATTTTATTCATATTTTGGAAAATGAATTCTGCCATTCATTTAATATTTGTTTTCATGTCAATTTTTTGAGGGGCTCATTGTCTCAAACTGTTGATGCTATAGTACCATGAGTAGTAATTCTCAGTCAAATTTTAGGTGAAATTTCATATATAGTGCTTCCCTTGTGGCTCAGTCGGTATGGAATCCACCTGCAATGCAGAAGACCAGGGTTCAATCCTTGGTTTAGGAAGTTCTCCTGGAGAAGAGAGTGGCTACACACTCCAGTATTCTTGCCTGGGGAGTTCCGTGGACAGAGAAGTTTGGCTGACTGTAGTCCATGGGGTTGCAAAGAGTCAGACAACACTGAATGACTAAGCACAGAACAATATATATATGCATATTAGGACTCCTCTGGTTACCTCCTTTCAGAATAGGGCTCATGTGCATTCTGCTAGAGATATGAAATGTGATTAACACCAGGTAAATGTTTTTTAGAAATACCCAGTTGATTCACAAGATCACTATAAGGAAGGGAGATAAGGGAGTTATGAGAATGTTAAAAAGCATCTAGATGGTCCTTATGTTATATGTTTACTGAGCATTATCCAAAGGCTGTACTCTGACTTTCTGATGACTCTTGAGACAGATCTCAATACACCGAATATTTTAGAAGCCAAATCTTTTGATTCCCAAGCATAACACCAAGGTTCTATTTTTTTTTTTCTCAAAATTCTGTTCCCTTATGATTAAGTATCAGAAAACTTACTGTAAGAATGATATCTTTTTAAAGCACAGTTAAATCACATGTTCATTTCTTTATTAGGACAAAAGAGAGGAGTTTCTATATTAAAATCTTTTATTTTTTGTTTGTAAATTAAAAAATTTAGTAATATTCTATATCTTTTGTTGCTAAGTTATGTTTGACTCTTTTGTGACCCTTTGGACTGTAAATCCTGGGGCTTCTGTGTCTATGGGATTTTCCAGGCAAGAATACTCAAGTGGTGGCCATTTCCTTCTCCAGGGAATCTTTCTAACCCAGGGATCGAACCCACATCTCCTGCTTGGCAGGCAGATTCTTTACCACTGAGCCACTAGGGGAGCCATTCTATATCTTATATTTTACTTGTTCTGAAATAAGAGTTTCTATTATGTGAAGTAATAACATTATTAAGTTGGTATGGAGGATTTCAGCCACAAAACTGGTATAAATTATTTGGCCACTTCAGTTGCTTCATCTGTAAGATGGGCTCAATAATAACACTTAATTCAGCAGTATATTACAAGAATTAAATGATCGATTGATATAGTTAATAAACATTAGTTATATGATTATAAATATGAGAATTAAAGTACTTTTAATATTTGCAAAATTTAGAAACAATTTATAATACCATCCTCACCTCTGATACCCACTGCAAATTCAGGAATCCTCAAGATCACCACTTCTGATATAAAATGAAACTTTAGGGGTTCTCAGAACCACCCTCATTTTCAGTAATTTGTAAGAAAACTCACTGAACTGACTGAAAGCTGTAGAACTCACACTTAACGGTTTATTTCAGTGAAAGGATACAGATTAAAATTAGCCCAAGAGAAGGGATGTCTGAGGCCAAGTCCAAGAAGTAACATATATACAAGTAGAGCTTCCAGTTATCCTCTCCCCATGAAGTCATGGACAACACTAAATTTCATGGCAGTCATGGTTGACAACACTCAAAATGTCACCAACCAAGATAGCTTGCTGGAGCCTTGATGTCCAGATCCTTTAATGTAAATATGATTGCTCTTTGGAAAACAAAGGTGTGACAAACCTAGACAGCATATTAAAAAGCAATCATGTTAAGGGGCTGTGAAGAAAGCTGAGCGCTGAAGAATTGATGCTTTTGAACTGTGGTGTTAGAAAAGACTCTTGAGAGTCCCTTGAACTGCAAGGAGATCCAACCAATCCATTCTCAAGGAGATCAGCCCTGGGTGTTCTTTGGAAGGAATGATGCTAAAGCTGAAACTCCAGTACTTTGGCCACCTCATGCAAAGAGTTGACTCATTGGAAAAGACTCTGATGCTGGGAGGGATTGGGGGCAAGAGGAGAAGGGGACGACAGAGGATGAGATGGCTGGATGGCATCACCGACTTGATTGACGTGAGTCTGAGTGAACTCTGGGAGATGGTGATGGACAGGGAGGCCTGGCGTGCTGTGATTCATGGGGTCTCAAAGAGTTGGACATGACTGAACAACTGAACTGAACTGAACTGATTCTATTAAATAGTTAATAGTGTTTATCATATATTTTGCCTTGAAGTAAACTGGTAATATTTTTAGAAGAAAAATGTTAACTTGATGAAAATAGTTTTTGTTTTGGCTTACAACTAACCAGATTTTCATTTCCTTTCTGGATAATAAGTGACATTTTTCAAAGTATAGATGAGCCATATAGTTACCATTTTGTACTTATGTATAATAAACATATTAGAATGTCAATTTACTTGTTGTCTAGTTTTTATTTTTTAGTCTGTCTATGTTGAATTTTAGGTACTGATTTCTGTCAATAAGATCCAAACTGTGCTTTAAAAAAAAAGTAGCACTGTTGGCATAAAGTGCAAATGCAAAGTACAAATTTGCATATCATTCTGAAAGAAATAACCTTTCTTTTTAATCAGTTAGTCTCAGATATGCTGTGTAACTATACAACAAGTATTTTTGTGCATTCATTTCAATGATTATGATAATAAGCTTAAAGAGATAAAAGCTGTTGTATTTCTTATGCTGCATTGTTAAACCTGTGCAAGTGTTTCAATTACCATAATTCTGAAAAATTTTATGGCTTAAAATTTTAAGGTAATATAGTCTCTTGTATTCAATTTTATTTTTTGTATTCAGTCTAAATATCTGACAGCTGCTTTTGAATATGTTTTGTAGGTATTTGAAAAGAGTCAAGTGTAGGGTAGGACTGAAAAAAGGCTAGAACAAAGTTGATTCTGACAACCTATCATATGTTAAGAAAGAATAAGATATTTTTGCATATTACATGGTACTTTTATAAAAATAGCCTAAGTTTTAGTAAAATTACCTTATTTTTTTAGCATTTTTTTTTCCTCATTGAATTTAACTACCTCTGAACATGCTTGGTAACTGCTTGGTCAATATACATTTCTAAATATTTATTGATCAGAATCTACTAGGTCCTTGGAATCTAATGGTGGAGACTATAGACACAGTTTCCAACTTCTAGGAAGTTGGATTTCAGATAACCTGACGAGAGTGAGCCAAGTTGCATGCACATAGAAACTATTATTTAGCTCCCAGTTTCAGATTCATAGATGTTACTCTCTGCCAGTCTGTCTAATACTGAGTCTTTATGTTTGAAAGCTTTTCTCTTTGAGGCACCATCAATCTCCTGTACATATCTTTGCTATCTAGTTTGGATCTATGATCTATGGCTTGCAGATGCAGGCATCTTTTTGTCTGATTTACTAGTAATTACCAGACCTTAACATGACTGGCTCTCTTTCTCCTCTCCATACCACCAAATTTGAATGTTTCCAGGCTTCTTTAGCTCAGTAAGTTGCACCATTAATGATCCATTTGTTCTAAGTCTAATAAATCTATATTATCTTTAATTCTTCTCTTTCCATTATTCAACATATCCAGTAAATCAACAAGTTTTCCTGAATGTATCTGTTAGTTTTTATTTATCTCTAACAGAAATAGTGTTCCTGGCTTAGTTATTTATATTATTCATTGTCAGTGTCTCATTGAGCTATGGTTGCTTAGGCATTAATTTTGATAACTGGAAACAATTATAACCTAAATTCTTTCTTAGGGGCTTTCTAGGTGACACTACTATTAATGTCTTTTTCTTGTTGCAGTAATATTGGAAATAGATGAAGATGGAGAAAGTTAAGATAAAAGTAAAGAAAATATTTTAAAATCAAAAATTAAATTGAAACATTGGAATGCAACATATGGCACCATATTTAATAGCCTTAATAAATATCACATTAAAATATATGTCAAAACTTTGAATTTCTGTACATTATACTAAATTGTTAAATCTCTATATAAGCATATATTATATACATACATATTAAATAAAATGTTAAAATAAGAGAAATAAGAAGCTTCAAATCCCCAGAATTTAATTATCTTTTAATGACTGAAAAAGGTCAGTTTTCATTCCAATCCCTAAGAAAGGCAATGCCAAAGAATGCTCAAACTACCACACAATTGCACTCATCTCACATGCTAGTAAATTAATGCTCAAAATTCTTCAAGCCAAGCTTCAAAAATATGTGAACCATGAAATTCCAGAGGTTCAAGCTGGATTTAGAAAAGGAAGAGGAACCATAGATCAAATTGCCAACATCTGCTGGATCATTAAAAAAGCAAGAGAATTCCAGAAAAATATTAACTTCTGCTTTATTGACTATGCCAAAGCCTTTGACTGTGTGGATTACAATAAAGTGTGGAAAATTCTGAAAGAGATGGGAATACCAGACCACCTGACGTTCCTCTTGAGAAATCTGTATGCAGGTCAGGAAGCAACAGGTAGGCCTGGACATGGAACAACACACTGGTTCCAAATTAGGAACGGAGTACGTCAAGAGCTGTATATCGTTAACCTCCTTATTTTACTTATATGCATAGTACATCATGAGAAATGCTGGGCTGGATGAAGCACAAGCTGGAATCAAGATTGCTGAGAGAAATATCAATAACCTCAGATATGCAGATGACACCACCCTTATGGCAGAAAGTGAAGAAGAACTAAAGAGCCTCTTGACGAAAGTGAAAGAGGATCGTGAAAAAATTGGCTTAAAACTCAACATTCAGAAAATGAAGAACATGGCATCCGGTACCATCACTTCATGGCAAATACATGAGGAAACAGTAGAAACAGTGGCAGATTTTATTTTGGGAGGCTCCAAAATCACTGCAAATGGTGACTGCAGCCATGGAATTAAGAGACACTTACTCTTTGAAAGGAAATTTATGACCAACCTAGACAGCATATTGGAGAAGGAAATGGCAACTCACTCCAGTATTTTTGCCTGGAGAATCCCATGGGTGGAGGAGCCTGGTAGGCTACAGTTCATGGTGTCGCACAGAGTCGGACACCATTGAACGACTTCACTTTCACTTTTCACTTTGATGCATTGGAGAAGAAAATTGGAACATACTCCAGTGCTCTTGCCTGGAGAATCCCAGGGATGCAGGAGCCTGGTGGGCTGCCATCTATGGGGTCACACAGAGTTGGACACAACTGAAGCAACTTAGCAGCTGCAGCAGACAGCATATTAAAAAACAGAGACATTGCTTACTGACAAAGGTCATCTACTCAAGGCTATGGTTTTTCCAGTGTCATGTATGGATGTGAGAGTTGGACTATAAAGAAATCTGAGCACCAAAGAATTGATGTTTTTGAACTGTGGTGTTGGAGAAGACTCTTGAGAGTCCCCTGGACTGCAAGGAAATCAAACCAGTCCATCCTAAAGGAGATCAGTCCTTAGTGTTCATTGGAAGGACTGATGAAGCTGAAACTGCAATACTTTGGCCACCTGATGGGAAGAACTGACTCACTGGAAAAGACCCTGATGCTGGAAAAGATTGAAGGTGGGAGGAGAAAGGGATGACAGAGGATGAGATGTTTGATGGCATCACTGACTCAATGGACATGAGTTTGAGTAAACTCCGGGAGTTGGTGATGGACAGGGAGGCCTGGTGTGTGCAGTCCATGGGGTTGCAAAGAGTTACACATGACTGAGTGACTGAAGTGAACTGAATTAAACTTATGATGAAGTTTAAAAAAGTGACAAAAACTAGTTCACATTCTCTGCCATTTTCATTCTCTTAAAATCCTCCAAACATTTGGATACAAATAAATACCTGCATCAATACTGGATACCCAGAAACCCAGACAATGGGCTAAATATCCCTTATATTTTCAGATCTGCTACTGTAGTGAGATGTTACCAGGTGTGGAGGTTTTCCTAGAAGCATATTAGTATTTGACAGATTTAGAAAGGCTGATTCAAGTGAACATTGTCCAAAGAGTACTGGAGAAAAATAAATAAACAGATTTATATCCAAGAGAAGGAATTCCATTCCAAAATCATACTGCCTTATTCACCTGTTCAGCATTTCGTCTCGCCCACAGTGTGGGTTCTTCAAATGCATGCCTTACCAGTCCTGACCACTGAGGAGGACGCTGGCTTTTCTGAACTGAGTATTGAGTACAATGGCAGAATTTAATATTTAAGGATGACATATTATGTATATATTTTTTCTTAATTTATTATTAATGAAATCACTTCTAATTTTTAGTAGGATAAAATAGGAAATGCTGTGGACTGATGATATTTTGAGGAACAAAAATGCATTCTTGTGTTCAGTTGTGTCTGACTCTTTGCCACCCTATGGACTGTAGCCCACCAGACTCCTCTGTCTATGGGATTTCCCAGGCAAGAACACCAGAGTGAGTTGCCATTTTCTACTCCACAGGATCTTCCCCACCCAGGGATTGAAACTGTGTGTCTGTGTCTTCTGCTTTGGCAGGCAGATTCTTTACCACTGTATCACCATGAAATGCTGCAAATAGATAATGTTTTGAGAAACAAGAGTAGTAAAAATCAACATAGGCTAGGATTGTTAATATAAAGGTGAAGAGAATTTAGCAGGATAACTAGCTGCCTGAGGAATCCTAGAAGTGATGTGTGAAAGTGAAGTCACTCAGTCGTGTCCAACTCTTTGCGACCCCGTGGACTGTAGCCTATGAGGCTCCTCCGTCCACGGGATTTTCCAGGCAAGAGTGCTGGAGTGGATTGCCATTTCCTTCTCCAGGGGATCTTCCCAACCCAGGAATCGAATGTGTGCTCATCATTATTTTGGTATCTGTATACTAGTTTCAGAATGTGCCAAGAATGTAAACAACCAGAGTGAAACCGAACCATGGAACTGAGCTGCCCATAGTAATGTCAAAAGTGTATAGTAATATATAGTTATTAATATACATTATAGTGAATTTAATTTTGCTTGAAACATTCACCTGTTGTTATGATGTTGTTCAGTAGTTAAGCTGTGTCCTCTTTGTGACTCCATGAGCTGCAGCACGACAGACTTCCTGTCCTTCACTGTCTTCCAGAGTTTCCTCAAACTCATGTCCATTGAGTAGGGAATGCCACCCTGCCATCTCATCCTCTGTCGACCCCTTCTCCTGCCCTCAGTCTTTCCCAACATCTGAGTCTTTTCTGATGAGTTACCTGTTCCCATCAGGTGACCAAAATATTGTAGCTTCAGCATCAGTCCTTCCAATGAATATTTAGGATTGATCTCCTTTAGGATTGACTGGTTTGATCTCCTTGCTGTCCAAGAGACTCTTTTTTTTTTTTTTTAATTTTATTTTATTTTTAAACTTTACATAATTGTATTAGTTTTGCCAAATATAAAAATGAATCCGCCACAGGTATACATGTGTTCCCCATCCTGAACCCTCCTCCCTCCTGCCTCCCCATACCATCCCCCTGGGTCGTCCCAGTGCACTAGCCCCAAGCATCCAGTATCATGCATCGAACCTGGACTGGCAACTCATTTCTTACATGATATTTTACATGTTTCAATGTCATTCTCCCAAATCTTCCCACCCTCTCCCTCTCCCACAGAGTCCATAAGACTGTTCTATACATCAGTGTCTCTTTTGCTTTCTCGTACACTGGGTTATTGTTACCATCTTTCTAAATTCCATATATATGCGTTAGTATACTGTATTTATGTTTTTCCTCCTGGCTTACTTCACTCTGTATAATAGGTTCCAGTTTCATCCACCTCATTAGAACTGATTCAAATGTATTCTTTTTAATGGCTGAGTAATACTCCATTGTGTATATGTACCACTGCTTTCTTATCCATTCATCTGCTGATGGACATCTAGGTTGCTTCCATATCCTGGCTATTATAAACAGTGCTGCGATGAACATTGGGGTACATGTGTCTCTTTCCCTTCTGGTTTCCTCAGTGTGTATGCCCAGCAGTGGGATTGCTGGATCATAAGGCAGTTCTATTTCCAGTTTTTTAAGGAATCTCCACACTGTTCTCCATAGTGGCTGTACTAGTTTGCATTCCCACCAACAGTGTAAGAGGGTTCCCTTTTCTCCACACCCACACCCAAAGCAATCTATAAATTGCTTTGGGTGGTATACTCATTTTCACTATATTGATTCTTCCAATCCATGAACATGGTATATTTCTCCATCTATTAGTGTCCTCTTTGATTTCTTTCACCAGTGTTTTATAGTTTTCTATATATAGGTCTTTAGTTTCTTTAGGTAGGTATATTCCTAAGTATTTTATTCTTTCCGTTGCAATGGTGAATGGAATTGTTTCCTTAATTTCTCTTTCTGTTTTCTCATTATTAGTGTATAGGAATGCAAGGGATTTCTGTGTGTTGATTTTATATCCTGCAACTTTACTATAGTCATTGATTATTTCTAGTAATTTTCTGGTGGAATCTTTAGGGTTTTCTATGTAGAGGATCAAGGGAATTCCCATAAGGATAACAGCTGATCTTTCAATAGAAACTCTTCAAGCCAGGAGGGAATGGCAAGACATACTTAAAATGATGAAAGAAAATAACCTACAGCCCAGATTATTATACCCAGCAAGGATCTCATTCAAGTATGAAGGAGAAATCAAAAGCTTTTCAGACAAGCAAAAACTGAGAGAATTCTGCACCACCAAATCAGCTCTCCAACAAATACTAAAGGATATTCTCTAGGCAGGAAACACAAAAACAGTGTATAAATTCGAACCCAAAACAATAAAGTAAATGGCAACGGGATCATACTTATCAGTAATTACCTTAAACGTAAATGGGTTGAATGCCCCAACCAAAAGACAAAGACTGGCTGAATGGATACAAAAACAAGACCCCTACATATGTTGTCTACAAGAGACCCACCTCAAAACAGGGGACACATACAGACTGAAAGTGAAGGGCTGGAAAAAGATTTTCCATGCAAATGGGGACCAAAAGAAAGCAGGAGTAGCAATACTCATATCAGATAAAATAGACTTTAAAACAAAGGCTGTGAAAAGAGACAAAGAGGGTCATTACATAATGATCAAAGGATCAATCCAAGAAGAAGATACAACAATTATAAATATATATCCACCCAACACGGGAGCACCGCAGTACATAAGACAAATGCTAACAAGTATGAAAGGAGAAATTAACAATAACACAATAATAGTGGGAGACTTTAATACCCCACTCACACCTATGGATAGATCAACTAAACAGAAAATTAACAAGGAAACACAAACTTTAAATGATACAATAGACCAGTTAGACCTAATTGATATCTATAGGACATTTCACCCCAAAACAATGAATTGCACCTTTTTCTCAAGCGCACATGGAACCTTCTCCAGGATAGATCACATCCTGGGCCATAAAGCTAGCCTTGGTAAATTCAAAAAAATAGAAATCTTTCCAAGCATCTTTTCTGACCACAATGCAGTAAGATTAGATCTCAATTACAGGAGAAAAACTATTAAAAATTCCAACATATGGAGGCTGAACAACATGCTGCTGAATAACCAACAAATCACAGAAGAAATCAAAAAAGAAATCAAAATTTGCATAGAAACGAATGAAAATGAAAACACAACAACCCAAAACCTGTGGGACACAGTAAAAGCAGTCCTAAGGGGAAAGTTCATAGCAATACAGGCACACCTCAAGAAACAAGAAAAAAGTCAAATAAATAACCTAACTCTACACCTAAAGCAACTAGAAAAGGAAGAAATGAAGAACCCCAGGGTTAGTAGAAGGAAAGAAATCTTAAAAATTAGAGCAGAAATAAATGCAAAAGAAACAAAAGAGACCATAGCAAAAATCAACAAAACCAAAAGCTGGTTCTTTGAAAGGATAAATAAAATTGACAAACCATTAGCCAGACTCATCAAGAAACAAAGGGAGAAAAATCAAATCAACAAAATTAGAAACGAAAATGGAGAGATCACAACAGACAACATAGAAATACAAAGGATCATAAGAGACTACTATCAACAATTATATGCCAATAAAATGGACAACGTGGAAGAAATGGACAAATTCTTAGAAAAGTACAACTTTCTAAAACTGGACCAGGAAGAAATAGAAAATCTTAACAGACCCATCACAAGCACGGAAATTGAAACTGTAATCAAAAATCTTCCAGCAAACAAAAGCCCCGGTCCAGACGGCTTCACAGCTGAATTCTACCAAAAATTTAGAGAAGAGCTAACACCTATCCTGCTCAAACTCTTCCAAAAAATTGCAGAGGAAGGTAAACTTCCAAACTCATTCTATGAGGCCACCATCACCCTAATACCAAAACCTGACAAAGATCCCACAAAAAAAGAAAACTACAGGCCAATATCACTGATGAACATAGATGCAAAAATCCTTAACAAAATTCTAGCAATCAGAATCCAACAACACATTAAAAAGATCATACACCATGATCAAGTGGGCTTTATCCCAGGGATGCAAAGATTCTTCAATATCCGCAAATCAATCAGTGTAATACACCACATTAACAAATTGAAAAATAAAAACCATATGATTATCTCAATAGATGCAGAGAAAGCCTTTGACAAAATTCAACATCCATTTATGATAAAAACTCTCCAGAAAGCAGGAATAGAAGGAACATACCTCAACATAATAAAAGCTATATATGACAAACCCACAGCAAACATTATCCTCAATGGTGAAAAATTGAAAGCATTTCCTCTAAAGTCAGGAACAAGACAAGGGTGCCCACTTTCACCATTACTATTCAACATAGTTTTGGAAGTTTTGGCCACAGCAATCAGAGCAGAAAAAGAAATAAAAGGAATCCAAATTGGAAAAGAAGAAGTAAAACTCGCACTATTTGCAGATGACATGATCCTCTACATAGAAAACCCTAAAGATTCCACCAAGAGACTCTTAAGAGTCTTCTCCAGCACTACAATTAGAAAGCATCAGTTCTTCAGCACTCAGCCTTCTTTATAGTCCAAATCTCATATCCATACATGACTACTGGAAAAAAGCATAGCTTTGACTATATGGACTATTCACTTGTTAATGGGCAAAAATAACAAGAAGTAGACAACTTTTCTATTTGCGCTTTACCACTTCCTAGTCATGTGAGCCGAGACAAATGTCTTTTTCTCTCCAGTCTTCTTTTTCTTTCTCTATGAATTTCTCATATCTGCTCACAGATTATTGTAAAGACCAAATACAACACATTACAATTAACATTTTTAAGTGCAAAGCAATGTAATTGCAAATGTAAGGTATTATTATAGAAAATTTTCAAATATTGTATAATGGCTTCCTCTGAGTGCAGGTAAGTATTAATTTACAAGAATCTGTAAAGTTGAATTAAGTGACTGTAAATATGAAACTAACATCTTATTTCCAGCATTACCTATCCACCAAACAAATGTTTGTATAATTATGCATAGTTATTTTTTAAAAAACAATTCCTATATTTTTTTCCAAGTAAATTTGCCCTACAAAAGACATGAAATTAAAAAAAAAATGCTTACTCCTTGGAAGGAAAGCTCTGATAAAACTAGACAGCTTATTAAAAAGCAGAGACATCACTTTGCCAACAAAGATCCATATAGTCAAAGGTATGGTTTTTCCAGTAGTCATATATGGATGTGAGAGTTGGACTATAAAGAAAACTGACCACCAAAGAATTGATGCTTTTGAACTGTGGTGTTAGAGAAGAGTCTTGAGAGTCTCTTGGACAGCAAAGAGTTCAAATCAGTCAATTCTAAAGGAAATCAGTCCTGAATATTCATTGGAAGGACTGATGGTAAAGCTGAAGCTCCAATACTTTGGCCACCTGCAGTGAAGAACTGACAGCAAAAGAGACACAGATGTATAGAACTGTCTTTTGGACTTTGTGGCGGGGGGGAGATGATTTCGGAGAATGGCATTAAAACTTGTATAATATCATATAAGAAATGAATTGCCAGTCCAGGTTCGATGCAGGATACAGGAAGCTTGGGGATGGTGCACTGGGATGACCCAGAGGGATGGTATGGGGAGGGAGGTGGGAGGGGGGTTCAGGATACGGAACACGTGTACACCCATGGCAGATGCATGTTGATGTATGGCAAAACGAATACAATATTGTAAAGTAAATAATAATAATAATAATTTAAAAAATTTTTAATAATAAAATTAAAAACAACAACAACAACAACAACTGACTCATTTGAAAAAGCCCTGATGCTGGGAAAGATTGAAAGCAGGAGAAGGGGACAACAGATAATGATATGGTTGAGTGGAATCAGCAATTAGATGGATATGAGTTTAAGCAAGCTCCTGGTGTTGGTGATGGATAGGGAAGCCTGTCATGCT
The DNA here is from genome assembly GCF_002263795.3 of Bos taurus. NCBI lineage: Eukaryota > Metazoa > Chordata > Mammalia > Artiodactyla > Bovidae > Bos > Bos taurus. The sequence goes on along the minus strand of NC_037329.1, from coordinate 11,751,607 downwards.
GCAGTCCATGGGGTTTCAAAGAGAGGGACGTGACTGAGCGACTGAAATGAACTGAACTGAACTAACCCTATGCTTAAATAATCATCTGTGAGGAAGGAAAGTAAAATCGTTAATAGTTCAGTCAATACACTAAGAAACCCCTGTATTATAAATATAATTTTATGTCTACTATTTAAGTGGTTTTTGACTGTAGTCAGTTCAGTTCACTTCAGTCGCTCAGTCATGTCCGACTCTTTGTGACCTATGGACTGCAGAACATCAGGCTTCCCTGTCCATCACCAACTCCCTGAGTTTGTTCAAACTGATGTCCATTGAGTCGGTGATGCCATCCAACCATCTCATCTTATGTCGTCCTCTTCTCCTCCTGCCTTCAATCTTTCCCAGAATTAGGGTCTTTTCCAGTGAGTCAGTTCTTCCCATCAGGTGGCCAAAGTGTTGGAGTTTCAGCTTCAGCATCAGCCCTTCCAAAGAACATTCAGGACTGACTTCCTTTAGGATGGACTGGTTGGATTTCCTTGCAGTCCAAGGAGCTCTTGAGTCTTTTCCAACACCACAGTTTAAAAGCATCAGTTTTTCAATGCTCAGCTTTCTTTGTCATCTGACTCTCGCATTCATACACGACTACTGGAAAAACCATAGCTTTGTCTAGTGGATCTTTGTCAGCAAAGTAATGTCTCTTCATTTTAATATGCTGTCTACGTTGGTCATAGCATTTCTTCCAAGGAGTAAGCATCTTTTAATATCATGGTTGCAGTCACCATCTGCAATGATTTTGGAGCCCCCCAAAATAAAGTCTGTCACTGTTTCCATTGTTTCCCCATCTATTTGCCATGACGTGACGGGACCAGATGCCATGATCTTCATTTTTTAAATGTTGAGTTTTAAGCCAGCTTTTTCACTCTCCTCTTTCAGTTTCATCAAGAGGCTTTTTACTTCTTCTTTGCTTTCTGCCATAAGGGTGGCGTCATCTGTGTATCTGAGGTTATTGATATTTCTCCCAGCAATCTTGATTCCAGCAAGTTATTTCAAATATGTTCAGTGGAGATCTAAACATTGTTTTGCTTTTTTATTTTGAAGGTTATATTAATTTTTATGTAACATTTCATATTGCATCCTTGTGTCTGCTGCAAGAAGTATGCCTAGTATATTATAGCTGTTTTTATACCACTTTAGTATAAGGTAAGAATAACATGTAAGATGCATAGTATTTGCTATAAAATAATAGATATTGTTACCATATTATTATACAATATAAATTTACTCAATCTGACATTATGCTTTGTTCTAAAAGGAGAAGTAATTTTGATCCAAATGATGACACTAGGGCAATGATATGGATGAATATTCTATAAATATAAGTTTGGCTATATTACTTACCCGGTATACAAGGTAAAGTTCTCAGAATAGAAAGAAATTTGAAGATTCAATATTTTTTTCAAGAACAATAATTTATTTGTTTTAATATTATTTAATTCAAAGTTCTACTGACATTTTTTTTTCAAGAATGCAATTATCACTGTCCCTCAGGAATCATATTTAAAGTAACTTATTTGTGTTGAGACATCAAGAACAAAAGACTAAAATTTTATTCATATGAAAAAAATGTCCTCCAACCAAATGTCTTACAAACAGAACATAAACTCATGAATATTTAGCTTTTCTTCTTTTCTCTAGGCATTAGCAAATATCCCATTGTTATTAATAGAATGTTTCATTTACTTAGCATAATATGGAGCCAGTATCAGAAACAAATAGTTTACTTGGATTTCTACTTCTCATGGGCAAGACTATGACTTAATCATATTATGTTCTTTGTCACCAGGCATATCTATGACAGAGTAGATAATGGAATATTGAATAAATAAATTATAACAATGAGTAAAATCAGTTTATATCATATAAGATATCAAATGGTATATGCATTATTCAAAGTATATGTAAATAGTTTTTCTGTCACAAATATAAGAAACTCCGACAGAATTAAATTAAGATTTGTTCTCTTGCTTTTTAGAATGAGGTTTTTTTCCGAAAAAGATCTTAAATCCAAAAAACTGTATTTATGACGAATCAACCTGAAAAGATTTGATTTTATTTCATTCCAGGCAAGCACACAAAGGATTACCTGGCTCCTGAAAACTTGTCTGAATAAACCCAAATCCCCCTACCAGAATCATACAAGAATCTGTTTTTTTATAGCCTTTAATGTATTTTCAGTAACTTTCCTTTGTTAGCAAGTTTTTAAAACTGCCTCAGCAATAATGTAAGTAAAATTTAATTAGACTTTTTAAAGAGTGAACAACCTGCACTGCAATATTTTTTGCTTGTGTGGATGAATTATGAAATATATAGGGAACTAATTAGAAATTTGCATATATATGTAAATACTTTGAAAAAAGAATAGTACTCATCTTTCACCTTTTGAAACATAAAAAAGTTTATACTATGTATTCAATTTTTATGTTTAAAATAACTTTTCACATATGGAATATATTGATCATACCATTACATGTTTTGTGAACAACGTAATGATCTTTTACCTAATATTACTAGAAATGGAAAAGGGGAATAATGCTTAAAGATAGGTTTAAATTTAATATGTACATTCTTATTTATTTTAAGCACAAAATATTTTCATATCAAATAGTGAATGCTACTCATTTACTTAGGTACTTACCTACAGCAGCATACAGCCATTGTTATTAATACTTATATTGGAATAATTATTCTCTTATACTTTAAGAAGCTAATATATAAGTATCGTTCACAATTCTAATTATTTATTGACCTTTGAAAGAGACCATTTTTTGAGCATATGACATTTCTTGTATTTCATTTCTTTTATAGTTTCCACAGAAGTTAAGTAATATTGTATTCAAATAAAATACTGATTTTTCATATATTTAGCTTTCACTTGAGTTTCTCACTAATTGATTACTTTAATATTAAGTGACTCTTACAGAAGATATAAGATATCATAAAAATATAAAGAAGGTGTTAATTCTCATGGTTGACAGCGTTATTAGATTTTTTACAGAAGTAATTATTCTTCATATAATTTCTTAGTCCTGAAATTATTTTTAATACATGACGGTTAACTTCAAAATTGGTGGTTACCAAAGTTGGATACTATATAGAATGGGTTGTTCTTTCTTTTTATTAAGTTTTTGTTTTATACCTGTTTGTATGTTTTTAAGTGTTATTTTTGGAATTCCTAGATTAGTGATGACTTAGTCTTGTGAATTTCTTTCATTCTGTAAGCTAATGTGGATAGACGATGATGACAAAGATGATCTTATTCACAGTTTAGTATGGCATAGTTGTGTGGCTAGGCTCACTTTTGCTGTCACTGAATTAGCAATGCAAGTCTTATAGTGAAAAAAATATCTGTCCAGTAATGTCCTGTACTATGAAAATCACTACCTTATGTTTAATTTTGAAAAACTGATTGGGTTTTATCTGTGATCCATTGCTATTAGAGACATAATCAGGAAGATTAATTCACATAAGCAGTAATATAAATTATGGTATGAAGTGATGATGGCCTAAACTGGGGTTAAAATATAGATGGAGAGCCCCACAAAAGGAAGAGTCCACACTGTGTTCATTAGGTAGTAGTAATGATTCCATGATTCTGAAATCTGGGACAGAAGATTAACGGATGAAATTATTTAATTAGGATTCTGATATTTGTCCTTATAGGTGCAGACTTGTTTAATATCATGTTTTCTTGTATCAAGAAAAGTATTTTAAAATTTGATACTAATTATAAATTTGGGGCATGAAACTTCATGAGGTTTGCTTCTGAAGGCAACACATTGGAGAGTTCCTCCTTCCTTGGCCTCCTAAAATGAAAGCAGAATTTAAACATAGCCATAAATATAATGTGGAAAACAACCTTGAATGGTATGAGTATGCATCTCCCACAAGTCTCTTAGTCTTTGCAATATCAATCCTCTTTAAGTTACAAAATGTAGTTCTGTCCATCATTTTTAAAAATGTGATTAAAGCAGCTGCATATTATCTTCTGGGGCTAAACTTGCCTTTCTTGGATAGCATTGAGTACTCTACCATTACCACTCTGTTATCTCTGGTTGAAATCTACCATATGGCAGATAGGTGTCCTGATAGTTCAGTTTTACCTGTGGGAATGGATACCTGTCATGGATTGTTCATGTGATAAATCAGCAATGTTAGCAACTTCTCTTTGAATGTTGTCCTAAATCCACTTTAATAATCTCCAGACTTATTTTGATAGAAATTTTTGAAAAGGAGAAGATGCTTAGAGAAATATTATACTAAGTCCTCATGAAGGAAGTAAGTCTTAACACATGGAGGAAGGATAAAATTTTATTTTTTTCCTTATCAAGTATTCTGGGACTAGAGTTGCCATGTTATCAAATTAAAATACAGGATACCCAGTTGGATTTGACTTGTAGATAAACACATTTTAGTATATCTCAATTATAGGGCTTCCCTAGTGGCTCAGTGGTAAAGAAACGGCCTGCCAAGAAAGAGACATGATGAGTCTGATTCCTGAGTCAGAAAGATCTGCTGGAGGAGGAAATGGCAACCCACTCCAGTATACTTGCTGGGAAATCCCATTCACAGAGGAGCCTGGCAGGCTACTGTCCATGGGGTTGCAAAAGAATCGGGCAAGACAGCAACTAAACAACAACAATCCCAAATGTTGCATGGAGCACACCATACACACTACATCAATATCTATATTAATGTTGGTAGATGTTGATATAGGTATATGTGTAGATACATTTGTAGATGTAGATACAATATATAGATACGTTTCTGAATGAAATTTAACATAGTATTCTAAATTAATTTGGAATTAAATTAATTCTTACAGCCTTACTTGAGACATAAACTTGCATGGGTTAAGACTATTCTCAGTATCCTTTACCTTATGTCCTGTACCCAGTTTGTGTCCATGTCTTATGTAAGCAAAGTGCTCCCTGTGGAACACTGAAAAATAGCCTGGGTGGGTATCCAACAGCTCAGTTATAACGTTCCAACTTAGCACATTTTTGCCTAGCCATAATTTCATTCACTTATAGGCCAATACCAATCTGTGAACTATGATATGTGTGTGCTTTGTGCTTAATCACTCAATCATGTCCAACTCTGTGCAATCCCATGAACTTCAGGTTCCTCTGTTCATGGAATTTTCCAGGCAAGAATACTGGAGTGGGATTCCATTTCCTATTCCAGGGGATCTTCCTGATCTAGGGATCAAACCCACATCTCTTGCATTTCTGGCAGGAAGATTCTTTACACTGTGCCATCTGGGAAATCCAATCTGTGAAATATGTGGGATTAAAAATATCAATCTGTAAAGGAGTTAATGATTTGAAAAAATTATATTTATATCTGAACGCACTTACATTACCTTTATCTAACCCTTTCATCATTTTTTCTCCTTTAACTGTCTAGTGCCTTCTTCATGCACATTGTTGCTTCAGATATCTGTCATTCGCGGTCACTTATTCATGGATATTTAGAATAAATAAATTTCAAAAACATTCTCTATTTCTACTATTTATTTGCCTTTTAAGACTAATTTTCCCATAGTATAATAACATATAAATAATGCCAAATTTGTGGAAATGTCAATAGAAATAATTAATAGCTGAATTATCTTAGTGTTAAAGAGGACCCTCAGTTTATGTTAGGAAAAAATTGAAAGATAAGCCAAACCTAGTCTTTGAGATTGCTGTTCTCATCACATAAAATGGCCCTTCTTTCTGGGAAATATGAGTTGTGAACCATAGATCTATGTTGTGTGAGCATGTTCCAGAGATGTTTAATACTGTAAAGTATTAGTGACCTATTGGAAAATAAGACTTCCCCTAAGAATATAGAGTCAATTTTGGTGACCTTTCTATAATGGGAAGCCTTTCTTTGAATTGGGTGCCTGTCTCTTGTCTGTTTTCCTCCATAGTTCACAGGAGCCTCATGTAACTCCAGCAATTCACCTAACTATGTCCCCAAGGCAATCATGTTCATATTTTATATTTCATTGCCCACTTGTTATTTTTGTACTGTGTTCTCCCCATATTTATGAGGCTGTGGGATGAACCCTTATGCTTCCTGTATTGTTTTTCTTTTCTTTTTCTTTACTTGAATTTAAATGCTAAATTTTAGAAGGCAATAAAAATGGGTTGTAGTGTTCTTAAAATTATACTGAGAGATATAAGTGCTGTGATTTAAAGATTTATTGATAGGTAGCTACAGATTTGTAGATAAAAATCTGAACACACCTGATTCTTAGCACTGAATATTTTAAAACCTGGTATTAATATAAAATAACCAGTTCTGGATGCATTTGAAAAAAAATTGTGTACTCCCTCTGACTTTATTGACTTCAAATGCATTCCTAATTAGTGGCTTTGCTCTATAATGGCCTACAATGCTTTAACATAATTTTTTTAAATTTGCCCTTAGTAAAGGAAAGAGGCTTCTCCAGTAGCTCATCTGGTAAAGAATCAACCTGCAATGCAGGAGACCCCAGTCCATTCCTAGGTCTGGAAGATCCGCTGGAGAAGGGATAGGCTACCCACTCCAGTATTCGTGGGTTTCCCTAGTGGTGGCTCAACTGGTAAAGAATCCATCTGCAATGCGGGAGACCTGGGTTTTAATCCCTGGGTTGGGAAGATCCCCTGGAGGAGGGCATGGCTCCCCATTCTAGTATTCTGGCCTGGAGAATTCCATGGACTGTATAGCCCTGGCATTGCAAAGAGTTGGACACGATTTTCACTTTCAGAGGAGAGATTATATTTGAAACATCATGTCATTTATTTAAATTTTGTCATATAACTATTAAAATTCTTATTTTCTTCATATCATATAAAATTTATTTGATGTTTAAGGAGAGATTAATTTGTTCCACTGTATTTAACTTTTACAAAAAACAAACTGAGTAAACATAAGCACATTTTTACTAGAAGGCCAAGGCAAATATTGTTCTCAGAGTTTATGAGTATCCATTTCATACTCCAGACATATAATTCAACATATTTTCATGCTATATGTTTTACCTCTTGGTTAAAGCTGTATATTCATTATATAATAAAATATTTTGGTAAATTTGATATAATGACTATTTGTGATTATGATATATTGAACTTTCACTTAGATTGATATACCTGCAGAATACTTTAGTATGTGCCTTATCCCTTAAGATTTTCTTTTTCATTTTATGTATAAATTTCCCAGGTTTGCAGAGAAGTGCTACTTTTATTGTTATTTTTGGAGAAAGAATATGGTATTAAATATCTAATATCCATAAAAGGGGCTTCCCAGGTAGCTCAGTGGTAAGAAATTCACCTGCCAAGCAGAAGACACATGTTCCACCTCTGGGTCCAGAAGATCCCCTAGGGAAGGAAATGGCAACCCACTCCAGTATTCTTGCCTGCGAAGCCCATGGACAGAGGAGCCTGGTGGACTACAGTCCATGGGTTTGCAAAGAGTCAGGCACAATTTAGCAGTGAAACAGCAGCAGCAATCCATAAAAGAGTGCTTAAAATGAAAAACAAGGCTAAAATGTCCATGCATTATCTCATGTGTACAAACCCTCATCTCCATCTCTTGCCTCAAGAAACTGAAAGGCACATTTTATTACAGGGTGATTGCAATAAAGCAACAGCTTGGAAGAGGCAGAGATGACTGAGGCTAAACAGATGCTATAATAGCAGGTGTTTTTGCTGCATTTTGTTTTTTTGTTTCCATTTTTTTTTTCTTTTTGATTCTGTTTTTTCTCTCTGTAACTTGTTGATTGTCTTGGCTTCAAACCCCATGCTACTGCTGCTACTGCTAAGTCACTTCAGTCGTGTCCGACTCTGTGCGACCCCATAGACGACAGCCCACCAGGCTCCCGTCCCTGGGATTCTCCAGGCAAGAACACTGGAGTGGGTTGCCATTTCCTTCTCCAATGCATGAAAGTGAAAAGTGAAAGTGAAGTCTCTCAGTCATGTCCAACCCTCAGTGACCCCATGGACTGCAGCCCACCAGGCTCCTCCATCCATGGGATTTTCCAGGCAAGAGTACTGGAGTGGTCAAACCCCATAGTCTCATCAAATATGTGGGACCTTTTACTCTCCCAGCTTCAATGTTGTCACCTGTAAAGGGCTTACCTCACTGTCTAACACATGGCAAATTTGACCAAGGTTTCTATTTTTATAAATTAACTTCCATTTAATTTGCTTTTCTCTTTGTCATATAAATTAAACCATTTTTATTTTTGTGAATATCAGAGCAGTTAGTAAGCTTTAGTGAGCCAAATAATGTTTTCCTTTTTGAGTTCTTACTGGAAATACTTTTCACAGAAATTAAGTTTAATACTTCAGCACATTTTGCTAGAGGTATGTTTGAAAGTCAAGAGATAAAGCTGGTTTGTGATTTCTATAGAAATTTTGCCAAACATAAAAGGGCCATAAAAGCATTATGCACACAGGCAAGCACAGTTGGGATATTTTCAGTCTGTCAAGTTTGCATTTTTGTAAATGTAGTAAGGCTGTATGAAAAAAAAAAAAAAAAAACAACTTGTTTTTCCTCAGTTTTGTTATCTCTTTCTTTGAATGTCAGGATACATTTGTAAATCAAATTGTGCTCAGCCAGATAATGCTGAATCTTAAAGTTTTAAGAATGGTTTTTAGGCACTTTCATAGGTTAGTTTAATGTACAGAAAGTGATTAAAAAAGCATTGTGAGTTTTCAAGGCAAGATTGGAAATACAATTTACTAATAATGGTCTATTCAGGTACATATTTTTAAACATAATGGGAAAATCAATCCAGCAATTGTTTATTGAGTTCTTTAGATGCTAGTCACTCTGTCAGAGGCTTGGAAGGCAAATAGGGAATAGCAACATATAATTAGAACAAATGAAAACAAGTTATCCACTCTCCATATGTCACCCAAGTTGGGCAAGTAAACTTAAGGTAATATTTTTACAGGCCTCAATGAAAGTGTGTTTATGGACAAGACATATACAAGAGAATCATCTGAAATTGCTTAGGATGTCAAAGTCTTATCTGTTAACCAGAACACAGGATGAACTTCAGGTATCTTATGTGGATCTGAGAGTGTTCTTGGCTGCTAGTTATCCTGAGCCCAAGTGAGATTCTTAGACTAGAATTATGAGACTAAGCTTTTGATATGACTTTGTCATGAGGACTGTATCCTCAATCCTTGAAACCCAGCAGAAGCTTTTTCTGAAGGTGTTACTCCTCAAACTGCCAATATGAGGATTAGATGCTGAGAAGAAATATTTCTATTATATTCCATGATGTCTCTTCCTTTTATCACATTGTCTCCTTCAGTATTCTCAGTTTTTTTTCTCTCTCTCTCTCCTTTCCTCCTCTCTCCCTCTTTTGTATAACAATGTTGTTATTCTTTGCTCATAGTCTTCATTCATTCAACAAATTTTTATTGAGCATCTATTATTTTCTGAGCACTGTTCTCAGTACTAGTAATACAGTAGCATACAAAACATTATATATATATGTATATATATATATTTCTGGGTTTAAAAGAATACATCTCATAAGGTAATACAAGTTACAAAGAAAAAATCAAGGAACAGAGTTTGATTTTCTTTTCTCACTGATATTCTCTTTATTTTACAAGGCATCATCTACTTCAAGTTTAAAGTGTGTTATTTGTAAGAGAAGTTAATTTATTCAATCATCTGCTTATTAATTAGTTTTTGTATTAGATGTGACTATTTAAGGGCAAAACAACTTAAAGACAGGACTAAGCTTTAATGTTGGGTGCCTCAGTTTCTTTTTTATGAATTGTTTTGGGAGCCCCATAGAAACTGACTGAAAATATTAATACTTCACATGTATGGCAATAGTTTAATGAAAGATTCACACCTTTAAAACTATATTAGCCAAGATGGAGGTAATGTCCAGGGCAGTTACATAATTAGAGGAGAGAAAGACTTAAAAATAACTGGAAGATAGGAAGATAGGGTCTAACATACACAGAAAGTAAGGAATGCAAAAGATATGTGTAGTTGTAGTAAAGAAAAAGTGTCAATTCATGTGAAAGACCCTAATCATAGCTAAAGCTATGTTCATTTATTTGACTGGTAAATTGCTTAGTTTTCAGATTATATCTGAAATGTTGTGTTTATCACAGATCTTTTTGAGATTATCCCTTCATGAAACACTGGGACTGAGTGACAGAAAATGTGAGATATGATTCTTACCAAATAATTTTGTCATCTGCTGGAAAAGAGAAACTTATGAAACAAGTATTTTTACAGTATAAGTAAATCAGTATGAATTTAAATGAGCATGCATGCAAAGAGATGCAAAGGAAGGAAGTTATTTTGACTTGAGGTGTTTTTAAATAAATAAATTGGTACATAAATCTAGACTTAAAGAATGAATTTTTTTTCTGTTGGCAGGGAAAAAGACAATTTGAGACTTTTGTAATATCACATTTTAAGAATACCAACAGATCACTGAATTTTCAAATTGTGAGGAGTTGGGAAAGGGAATGACTGAGGGTGTCTGAAAATGTTAAGAAAGAAGAGAAAACTAAAAGGAGACTAAATAATTATATCAAATATTTGAAAGCTTTCTGTGCAGGAGAAGAAAGAGGTTGGGTTTCGTTATTTCTAACTTAGATTATTGGAGAAGAAATGGCAACCCACTCCAGTATTCTTGTCTGGAAAGTCCCATGGAAAGAGAAGACTGGCAGACTATATTCCATATGGTCACAAGAGTCAGACACAACTTAGCAACCGAACAACAACAACAGAAACAACTTGGATTATACAATACATGACTGCCAGGTCCTATTGTAAGACTGTGCCGTGTTTGTCCCTAGGAGCAGCACTCACAAAGATTGCCAAAGCAATATTGTCATGCAGTATTGTGTGATGCAGAATTCACCATGTGTGCAAGTTCCTTTGCTCTCCTAGACTGAATTAGATTAACTTTCTTATGTATTCCAATTAGGAATCTGTGCAAAATACATTTGTCACATTTTATTGCAAATTTTTATTAATCTATATTTCTCCCTTATTGATTCTGAGTTGGTAGATTCCTAATATTTACTTCTGCTTTATTGACTATGCCAAAGACTTTGACTGTGTGGATCACAATAAACTGTGAAAAATTCTGAAAATGATGGGAATACCAGACCACCTGACCTGCCTCTTGAGAAATCTGTATGCAGGTTAAGAAGCAATAGGTAGAACTGGACATGGAACAAAAGAATGGTTCCAAATCAGGAAAGGAGTGTGTCAATGTTGTATACTGTCACCTTGTTTATTTAAATTATATGCAGAGTACATCATGCGAAACACCGGGCTGGATGAGGCACAAGCTGGCATCAAGACTGCCAAGGAAAAACATCAATAACCTCAGATATGCAGATGACACCACCCTTATGGCAGAAAGCAAAGAAGCACCAAAGAACCTTTTGATGAAAGTGAGAGGAGAGTGAAAAAGTTGGCTTAAAGGTCAACATTCAGAAAACTAAGATCATGGCATCTGGTCCCATCACTTCAAGCCAAATAGATGGGGAAATAATGGAAACAGTGAGAAACTTTATTTTGGGGGGCTCCAAAATCAATGCTGATGGTGACTGTAGCTATGAAATTAAAAGATGCTTGCTCCTTGCAAGAAAAGCTGTGGCCAATTTAGATAGTGTATTAAAAAGCAGAAACATTACTTTGCAAACAAAAGCCCATCTAGTCAAAGCTATGGTTTTTTCAGTAGTCCTATATGGTGTGAGAGTTGGACTATAAGGAAAACTGAATGCCAAAGAATTTATGTTTTTGAACTGTGGTGTTGGAGGACTCTTGAGAGTCCCTTAGACTTCAACGAGATCCAAACAGCCCATCCTAAAAGAAATCAGCCCTGAATATTCATTGGAAGGACTGATGCTGAAGCTGAAACTCCAGTCCTTTGGCAACCTGATGCGAAGAGCCAACTCATTAGAAAAGACCCCGATACTAGGAAAGATTGAAGGTAGGAGGAGAACAGGACAACAGAAGATAAGATGGTTGGATGGCATCACCGAATCATGGACATAAGTTAAGCAAGCTCTGAAAGTTGGTGATGGATAGGGAAGCCTGGCATGCTGCAATCCATGGGGTCACAAATAGTCAAATACAACTGAGTGACTGAACTGAACTGAACTGAAACAAACAACAATCACATTATCATAAGCTTGTTTTTTTATTAACCATTTATTTTACATAAAGTATAAAATGCAACATAATATATATATATATATATATGATTGATATATATTATAGATATACACATAACATAAAAATAGCTCTCTTTAAAATCTAATATGTTTAGTCAATGACTTCCAGAAGGGAAATGCATTTTGAAATTAATAAATTCTAATACACTGTACAAGAGTTTTGTGTCTGGAATAGCTGGATTTTTTGACCAAGTATTCAAATTGTGGCCATTTAAGAGATATGTTGAATTTGAAATATTCCAAGCAGATCACTAAACATAAGGTAATAATATTTAATACTAAAATTTACTTTTTGTATTTTGTTTTCAGTTTGGGAAAGTGTGATGATAATATAAAGTTATTAAATGGTGTATATAGCATATGACCTTTCATATCTTTTTAGGAAACAGTTTAGAATTCACAGTATATGCTGAGTTGCCCAATATAGGTAGAGAAACAAGAATCAAAAATGATTGCTCATAAAGCTATAATTTTATAAAATCTGTTTTCAATTAAGATATCATGTAAGAATTATCAATAGCAAGATTGAATTGAGTTTAAAAATAGGAACAAAGACTCCTATAAAATTTTTGAAAAGTCTTGAAATTTTCTGAAAGTCTATAGTAATTAGCAATATATATATTTAGAATAAGAAGCAGGATTTCCAATTTACCAAGAAGTCAGGATATAGTCTGGATATTTACCAAGATGTATAGGATATAAGGTTTCAATCCAGAGGAAAAAAGCTACTAAAATTTTTGGTAATCAAAGTAAAATTACTTGGAGATATATAATTAAATTATGTCTCATAAATTAATATCATGATAAAGTAGATAAGGTAATAAATTAATAATTCATTGGAAGTATAATGTTTCTTTTTATAGTTCTGGTATTTTTTTAAAAATGCTATAGTTGTACATGCTTCCTCATAGCTCAGTTGGTAAAGAATCCACCTGCAATGAAGGAGAACCCTATTTGGTTCCTAGGTGGGGAAGATCCACTGGAGAAGGGATAGGTTACCCACTCCAGTGTTCTGAGGCTTCCCTTGTGGCTCAGCTGGTAAAGAATCTGCCTGCAGTGCGGGAGACCTGAGTTCAATCCCTCCGTTGGGAAAATCCTCTGGAGAAGGGAAAGGCTTCCCACTTGAGTATTCTGGCGTGGAGAATTCCACGGACTCTATAGTCCATGGGGTTTCAAAGAGTTGGACACAGAGTGAGTGACTTTCATTTTCATAGTTGTTAACTATTGCAAATTACATGACATTGAATAACAATTTAAATTATAAATGTAAGCATACTCTTTTTCACCACAGTAGAAGTTTATAACATATAGAATAAGTAAATTATAGAATTATGTATAGCTAAGTTAAGGAACTTTCAAATAGAATTTTCAAGAAAAAGAAATGGCAATTTTTAAATTAAATGACTATTATGTAGTTAATGTTTAAACTTGCAGTTGTTTTCCTAGTGATTATAATTCATTTTATTTTATTAATTTTTATTGGAGTGTATAGTTGCTTTAAAAAATTGTGTTAGTTTTTGCTGTACAGCAAAATGAATCAGTTATATGTGTACACTTAGCCCTCTTTTTTTGAATTTTCTTCACATTTGGGTCACCATAGAACACTGAGTAGAGTCCCTGAGTTATAGAGAGGTTCTCATTAGTTGTCTATTTTATACATAGTACCTGAATTCTTATAAATGCTATGTTATTAGTGAGGGAAAATATGAAAAATCAAGGCTTACACCCTTACTCAATGTATCTCCTTAATTATTATATTTCAAGTCTCTCCCGTGAAATACATTTTCTCTAAACATCAGTCTTAGGCCTTTCTTCTCTCTCATTTTCTCCAAGCCATCTAAAATCAAGCTTTTCCTAGGTAAACCCACCACTTATTAAATTCATTAATTTACCTTTCCTGAATATTTAATATAAGATACCTCACCACAACTATCACTTTTTCTTCAAAAAGCTTTTGCCTTTTCTTGTATGTTTCTTTAACTCATATTTATCTCCTCCCACAAAACTGGGTCTTTTTTTTTTCACTACTTTAAATCTCTATCCCTGAAACTTGTAGTCAATGCTCAATTATTTTTTGAATGGTTCAGTGAATCTGTGGTATAAAACCCAATTAAATACAGGACTGTTATTAAAATCAAAACACCTTTTGAATAAATAAAAACAAAAGCCATGTAATTTTTTTTTCACTTTTTCTGGTCTACACACTGAAGGGATCCTTGTTAAAATAATCATTAAACTATCTTTGGTTAGGGTTATGTGAGACAACATTTGATCAGTTGGCTCATTAATTATAGCCAAAGTTTTGTCTAAATTGATGATCTGAATTAAAAGACTCATAAAATCAACTCAAGGAATTTTGGTATTCTGTGTCATGTTTCTTATTTTCTCATTATGAACATGCCACCTTTATTTTCTTGAGCCATTAACCATCAAACATAGTCTTGGAGAAAATTGTGACTTGATTTTCAGGTTTTAAGCTGGACATAAAAACTGGCCAGCAACTGGGCTTTGCACCTTCCATGAATCTGAAAGCAGTGCTTTATTAGCTATTTGTCATATAATCCATATGCATGATTTTTCACTTCCTTTTAGGAAAGAGCCACAACCCTAATTTATATAGGTGCACCTACACTGCCAGTCACAAACATCACATCTGTAAATAGACTATATACAGTATAAAAGCTTAGACAATAAGGCAGTTTTCATAGCACCAAGTCATTCCTTGAACGTTTGTCGATTATAAATGAGTTGAAATTAAATCAATGTAATAATTTATCTTAAAAAGATATACTTAATTTATGCTGTTTCAAATGTCTGAATTTTATAATTCATATAATTTATGTTAGCCATTTTAAAATATAACTGTTTCAAAGAACTTATGAAGCTACTAGAGTAAATAGGTGACATTTTAATCTAGGAAAAACAAAACTGTCAAAATTGTTCTTGCTTTAAGAAAATGTCTGAAAGTTGAATTTGATTTTGAAAATACAAGTGTACAAGTAAGTGATTTTAAGCCAGGGTTAGAATTGTGTGTTTTCAACATATTTATAACATTATAATTATGCTAATGTCATTGCTTTCTGAAAATTTTTTTGTAGAGTCATTAAACAGGTGTGAATAATCCAATTTTACCTCTTATCTCAGTAGCTTGTGAATAGCTGACTTGGTGGAACAAGGAAACAGGGTTAAATTGGAATATGCTGCTAAACAACATTGCCACAGAGACTGTTCCTGAATGAGAAGTCAATTCTTCCACTTCCATCATTTTCTCATAATTTAAAGGGACCCAAAATATTTCCCACCAATAATAGCACCCATAGGTCTCTGTGTATTTAACAATTTCAAGCAGAGTTATGTATCTGTTGTATACTGAAACATTACTTAGAAAAATCAATATAGCACTTGCCTGTATGTTATTTGTCCAGAACAGCAGAACAAAATTCTTCTTCTAGAAATGAAAGGGCATGTTTCTAATTTAGAGGAAAGTGGGCCATTATTTTTCCCCAAAAAATACATGATAATATGAAATATATCACTTAAAAAGGATTTATACATATAAACTTACTTATTAACTTCTTGTTAAGTTTGATTTATTAGAATTCCTACATTGGCAAATCAAAATTATTTTTCTGGTTTAATATCAAATCAACTTTTTGTTATAAGATAGCCATTCAGAAGTTTTGAATCTTAGTAGCTAATGTAGTTAATATCCTGAAGCCATTGTTTAGAATCATCATCACTTAGATAATAGTTTCTTGATTCTAGGACTAAACATGGTTCAAAAGCTGTAAATAGACTCAAAAGGTTTTTAAGATTATTTTTTTCTGATATGATTTTTGATTAGTAAACATATAAATATTGATGAAGAGGCTAATCAAAGCTTCATTTTCAAAATGAGTATTTAATCTTATCTTGGAGTATTTGGGAACTAGTAAGTTTACCCAACTAAATGCATCATATAGTGACTATCAAGTAATACTTGAGCAACATCAACTTAATTGCTATGGACATTTAATTTTATTCACAAAAACATACTCTATCTTAATGTAAGCCTTGCTGATATTTCTGTGATTAATATTAGAGCACTTTTGAATAACTGATGAAAAAATAAAATAAAAACCCTTAATTTAACACATGCGATGACAGCTGTTTAGAAACTGAAGAATTTATAAAATGAAGCAGAATCCTTTGAAGAATATTATTTATGCTCAAAAGCATGAGTAACAAAATGTAATTAGACACAGGGTCCTAAACAAAGACTAAATAGGTTTCGACTAAAACTGCTATGCATATCCTATGTTAAATGTTCTTTAGGTGATAAAAACGTCAATTGTACCTAGCGTCTCAGTCCTCACATACCACATACATACACATACACACACACACACAAAGTTGAAAGATACATAATTGGGTAATATGGTAACTGAAAATGAAAAAAATATAAAATTAATCATTATTTGATGCTGCTGCTGCTAAGTCACTTCAGTCGTGTCCGACTCTGTGTGACCCCATAGATGGCAGCCCACCAGGCTCCCCCGTCCCTGGGATTCTCCAGACAAGAACACTGGAGTGGGTTGCCATTTCCTTCTCCAATGCATGAAAGTGAAAAGTGAAAGTGAAGTCGCTCAGTCGTGTCCGACCCCATGGACTGCAGCCTACCAGGCTCCTCCGTCCATGGGATTTTCCAGGCAAGAGTACTGGAGTGGAGTGCCATTGCCTTCTCCGTTATTTGATGCTGCTTCTGCTGCTGCTGCTAAGTCGCTTCAGTCGTGTCCGACTCTGTACCACCCCATAGACATCTGGCAGCCCACCAGGCTCCCCCGTCCCTGGGATTCTCCAGGCAAGAACACTGGAGTGGGTTGCCATTTCCTTCTCCAATGCATGAAAGTGAAAAGTGAAAGTGAAGTCGCTCAGTCATGTCCGACCCTCAGCGACCCCATGGACTGCAGCCTACCAGGCTCCTCCATCCATGGGATTTTCCAGGCAAGAGTACTGGAGTGGGGTGCCATTGCCTTCTACTACTCCTTTAATTTTCTTTATTAATTTCATCTGAATTTTCTTTATTGACTAAATGAAAAATTATATCTCTGACCTCTTTCTGTAAGTCAATCCATTATTTCTTTTCTCAATTGGATATTATATTTACATATCACTTTTGGGGGAAAGTTAATTCAAATATAAGAAACTTTGTAGCATGCTTAAACAGCATAAAATGCTGATTAGATCTACATGTTTAAACTATATTGCAATTAAAATTTCTATGTAACCAGCATTTCATTAAAGACAATATTTTCACATAGATTATAAAATAGTCTATGGATTCTAATTATCAAA
Organism: Bos taurus; assembly: GCF_002263795.3. Taxonomy (NCBI): domain Eukaryota; kingdom Metazoa; phylum Chordata; class Mammalia; order Artiodactyla; family Bovidae; genus Bos; species Bos taurus. The sequence goes on along the minus strand of NC_037329.1, from coordinate 11,734,031 downwards.
TTCAAAAGTTATCTTTAATTTACAAATAGAGCTGATAGATGAGACATGGTCTGTTATGTTAACAGACTCGTTATGCTTAATTGCAACTCAAAATTCTAAAGTGCTACAGAAATCAATATCTATTTAAAATGAGAAGCAGAATATAAGACCCATTTTGAAGTAACTCAAGAGTTTTGCTTCCATTTCAATACAGATTAAGAAAAAAATCCAGAGGCTAGTAAAACTTCTTGGTAATTTAACTATAAGAAATGATGCTAATGGCATGGATTCAGTGTAGGTTAGAAATTGAAGTTTCCTGAAGGCATTCTTCTAGATGTGTCATGCTCACAACAAAGTTTATACTGAATTCAGTACTTTCACTGCTGATGAAATCAATTCACAGTGAGCTGCATAAAATACTGAATTTTAATTCAACGCAATTATCTTCATTTGACAGTGGCAACAATCACTCTTTCACTTTATTAAAGTTCAGTAAAATTGTTTTTCAAATGGGTACTATTTTAGGAAAATGCAAAGTAAAACCATAATAAGATATCACCTCACATCTATTAGGTTGACTAATATCAAGAAATAAAAACTAAAGCAGAAAGCAACAAGTGTTGTTTAGATGTAGAATATTGGAGCGCTTGTGCACTGTTGGTGGGAATGTAAAAGGTTGAAGTCTCTATGGAAAACACTGTAGATTCCTCAAAAATTTGAAAATAAAGTTATTATATGATTCAGCAGTTCCACTATTGGTCATGTACCTAAAAGAATCAAATAATAACTTTAAAAGAATTTAAAATAACTTGAGTGTTATTTGCATGCTCACGTTTGTGTGTATGTGTTATCGTTCAGTTATGTCCGACTCTTTGCAACCCCATGTACTGCAGTTTGCCAGGCTCCACTGTCCATGGAATTCTCCAGGCAAGAATATTGGAGTGAGTTACCATTTCCTTCTCCAAGGGATCTTCCTGACTCAGGGATCAATAGCAATATTATCCACAATGACCAAGTAATGAAAGTATTTGATAATGGACTGATACATGGTTCACCAAAATTCATTGGCTAAAACCTTACCCCCTACTGTGACTGTATTTAGAGACAGGGCATTTAAGAAGATAATTAAGATTAAATGAGCTTACAGAATGGAACTCTAAACCAATACGCCTTGTGTCTTATAAAAAGAGGAAGAGACACCAAAAATGTATGCATGCAGAGAAAGGCCATGTGAGGACACAGTCAGAAGGTGAGGGTGTGTGGAAAAGAATGCTCAGAGCAGCATAACTTGAATACTGAAAGCAGATCTTCTTTAAATAATAAATAAGCTAGATAAAGTATGGTATATTCACACAGTGGAACACTATATGGTAATGAAGATGAACAAGGTAATACGACACACAGGAAAAGGCCACACTATCAAGATGTTGAGCATGGGAAATCAGGCAGAAAGTTATTTATACTCTGATTCCAAACATATGAATTTAAAATAGGCAGTACTGATAGACAGAGTGTCTGATGAACTATGGACGGAGGTTCGTGACATTGTACAGGACACAGGGATCAAGACCATCCCCATGGAAAAGAAATGCAAAAAAGAAAAATGGCTGTCTGGGGAGGCCTTACAAATAGCTGTGAAAAGAAGAGAAGTGAAAAGCAAAGGAGAAAAGGAAAGATAGAAGCATCTGAATGCAGAGTTCCAAAGAATAGAAGGGAGAGATAAGAAAGCCTTCCTCAGAGATCAATGCAAAGAAATAGAGGAAAACAACAGAATGGGACGGACTAGAGATCTCTTCAAGAAAATTAGAGATACCAAGGGAACATTTCATGCAGAGATGGGCTCGATAAAGGACAGAAATGGTATGGACCTAACAGAAGCAGAAGATATTAAGAAGAGGTGGCAAGAATACACAGAAGAACTGTACAAAAAAGATCTTCATGACCAAGATAATCACGATGGTGACCACTCACCTAGAGCCAGACATCCTAGAGTGTGAAGTCAAGTGGACCTTAGAAAGCATCACTACAAACAAAGCTAGTGGAGGTGATGGAATTCCAGTTGAGCTATTTCAAATCCTGAAAGACGATGTTGTAAAAGTGCTGCACTCAATATGCCAGCAAATTTGGAAAACTCAGCAGCGGCCACAGGACTGGAAAAGGTCAGTTTTCATTCCAATCCCAAAGAAAGGCAATGCCAAAGAATGATCAAACTACTGCCCAATTGCACTCATCTCACACGCTAATAAAGTAATGCTTAAAATTCTCCAAGCCAGGCTTCAGCAACATGTGAACCATGAACTTCCAGATATTCAGGCTGGTTTTAGAAAAGGCAGAGGAACCAGAGATCAAATTGCCAACATCCGCTGGATCATCGAAAAAGCAAGAGAGTTCCAGAAAAAAAAAAAAAAAACTATTTCTGCTTTATTCACCATGACTAAGCCTTTGACTGTGTGGATCGCAATAAACTGTGGAAAATTCTGAAAGAGATGGGAACACCAGACCACCTGGCCTGCCTCTTGAGAAACCTATATGCAGGTCAGGAAGCAACAGTTAGAACTGGACATGAAACAACAGACTGGTTCCAAATAGGAAAAGGAGTATGTCAAGGCTGTATATTGTCACCCTGCTTATTTTACTTATATGCAGAGTACATTATGAGAAACACTGGGCTGGAAGAAGCACAAGCTGGAATCAAGATTGCCAGGAGAAATATCAATAACCTCAGATATGCAGATGACACCACCTTTATGGCAGAAAATGAAAAGGAAATAAAAAGCCTCTTGATGAAAGTGAAAGAGGAGAGTGAAAAAGTTGGCTTAATGTTCAACATTCAGAAAATGAAGATCATGGCATCTGGTCCCATCACTTCATGGGAAATAGATGGGGAAACAGTAGAAACAGTGTCAGACTTTATTTGGGGGGGGGGGTGGAGCTCGAAAATCACTGCAGATGGTGAGTGTAGTCATTAAATTAAAAGACTCTTACTCCTTGGAAGGAAAGTTATGACTAACCTAGATAGCATATTGAAAAGCAGAGACATTGCTTTGCCAACAAAGGTCTGTCTAGTCAAGGGTATGTTTGTTTCCGGTGGTCATATATGGATGTGAAAGTTGGACTGTGATGAAAGCTGAGTACCAAAGAATTGATGCTTTTGAACTGTGGTGTTGGAGAAGACTCTTGAGAGTCCCTTGGACTGCAAGGAGATCCAACCAGTCCATCCTAAGGGAGATCAGTCCTGGGTGTCCTTTGGAAGGACTGATGCTAAAGCTGAAATTCCAATACTTTGGCCACCTCATACGAAGAGTCAGCTCATTAGAAGAGACTCTGATGTTGGGTGGGATTGGGGGCAGGAGGAAAAGGGGATGACAGAGGATGAGATGGCTGGATGGCATCACCGACTTGATGGACATGAGTTTGGGTGAACTTCAGGAGTTGGTGATGGACAGGGAGGCCTGGTGTGCTGTGATTCATGGGGTCCAAAAGAGTTGGATACGACTGTGGACAGGACTGGCTGTTTCAACATGTTAGAAATTAAGGCACTGGCTACTTTTGAGAATTGGGCTGTAGTGCCTAGAAGGGGGAAAAGGAATCTTCTCAGACAACAGTGTGAGTACGTTCCCTCTGCTATATAACAAATCACCATAAACTTAAGTGGGTTAAGAAAAAAAAAAACAATTAAATATCTCAGTTTCTGTGAGTAACAGGTGTGACAAGGTTTAGCTGCAGTCTCTGCTTAAGAAGGTAACTTGGCTACAATCAAGGTGTCAACTGAATTGACTTCTCTTTTGTAGGATCAGTTAGGGAGGAGTCTACTCAAGCTCACTCAAATTGGCAGCATTCAGTACTGTACGGTGGAGGACTGATCTCCTCAGCTCCTACAGAGCCTATAGAAAATGAGAAAACTTTAGCAAAATAGAGTAACAGTATAATCAGTGGAATAATACCCCATCACTTTAATCATAAAATATAACCAAATTATAGTCACATCCATGTACAAGTTTTTTTTTTTTTTTTTATGTATGTGTGGGCTTATGTTGACATTTTTCTTGACTATATTATTAGAAGGAAAATTTCTGAGTCATATGGTAAAGCTATGTTTAAACTTCTGAGGAACTGTCATACTATTTCCAAAGAGGCTGCGTCATTTTGCATCCCCACTAGCAATATGCAGGGATGCAATTTCTCCATATCCTTGATAATATGTGTTATTATCTGCCTTTTTGGTTATAATTGTTTTAGAGGGTATGAAGTGAGTCTCATTGTGGTTCTAATTTGTATTACCCTGATGAATGATAATTGTTTTAAATATGGATATTTATGAGGTGAAAATTCATTGTGATTCAACTACTCTTCTGTATGCTCTTATTCATCACGTTATTTTAAAAAACAGCATCAGTGAGACTGCACTATGATGTGCAGATTGGTTGTGTGATATTCAGCAACCAGTAGCCTTATCTCATCTGTGCAATGTGAATGCACTACTTCAAATGGAAATCTTAGTGAATCATTGTACCCAGTCTCTTTTCCAACTGATGCTCCACCAGAACAGACAGATAGAGACAGAGTATGCATGTGCGTATGTATGTGTGTATGTGTATGCGTGTGTGTATGTGTGAAAGACAGAGAGCAAGAGGAGAGAGAGACAGAGAGAGAACTGGAACCTGCATTACTACCTATCACTTAGTAGGGCTTAGGGAGGGTAAACCAAGTAACTGATCAAGACTTATAGCTGTAACTATGTAGTCTGGAAGCAGGTGGGAAAACACTTTATCTGAGTTTACTATTAAATATTAACACAAATTCAGGAGGAAAATGGAAGACTCTAGGGAATTATTGATCATGCAGTTCATATATGCATATTGAATCTGTATAGAAAGCTATATCAAAATGAAAAAAAATGCTTACATGGTCTGTGGTACTCCATAGATATTTATTCAGAGCTCTCTGTGCAATCAAATTCTCTGAAATCTTGCTTCTTTAATGTAATCTGAGTATTGGGTAAATGTTAGGAAGGTAGTCCTACGTTTTCATAAAGTAAATGCTATGAAAAGTACATGAAATTTAATTCTGTGGCTTTGCTGGTGATAGCTAAACATTTTTTTTTTCTTTTTGCCAGTGAATCTTAAACAAGTAACATCTACCCCAAGGTAATTGGTAAACTATATAATGCAGTGGCAACTAATGTCAGGGGTGGCAAATGAAAATCTTGTATGCAAATATATCTTGCTCTTGTGGACAAAAAGTAAGAACATACAATGTTAACAGTATGCTTTTTTTACTGGGAGTATATAGGATTGTGTTTTGAAAATGTTCTTTCTTTCTTTGTGGATGGTTCTCAAGGGTAAGAAAAAAAAAAATCTTGCCAGAAAAAAAGTGGAGAAGTAGAACTTTTAAAGTTTTTTTTTTTTTTTTTATTGATTTGGTCAGAGATTGTGAAAGGGGAATCTTTCCTGCTTAATACATGCTTGGACTTGAGCATCTCTAGTCTTCTTTTCCCCATCTGTGGCAAAATAAACTCTATTAATACATCTCTCCAGGTTTATTATTGCAGTTCATAAAGGCAGTTTGCATATTAAGATGAATAAAAAGCACCTATCATTTTATCACAGGAATTTGAGCAAACTCTGGGAGATAGTGAAGGACAGGGAAGCCTGGTGTGATGCTGTCCACCGGGTCACAAAGAGTCAGACGTGACTTAGCAGTGGAACAACAACAACAAAATCATTTCATCATTCATAAAGTTTTTGAAGAAGGATAAGTTCTATTTTTAATTCCTTTATTCAAAATGCTTGCTCTAGAGACAGATCTTACATCTGATCTCAGCAGTTCATTTTTGCCTGATTTGAGGTGGTGTTAATGAAAGAGTAAAGGGTCAGTGAGTATAAACGTATGTGGAGGAAATCAAAGAGTAAGAAAGTTAAAGCACTGCAGCACGTGCCTGTTGGATGTCAATAATATTATTAGTGATCCTTAAATGTGATGTATAGTCAAAAAGAAAGTGACTAAACACTATGAGGTAAGGGATTGATTATTCTCTCTTTTTATCCTTAATACCAGATTTTTTTTAACATTCTACATGAAAGCAAAATAAAAATCTATTGATTTATTTTACAACAGAATTACCTTACTATCTGGGAAATATTAATTTTGAGATAGTTTAATCTGCATTTCCTAATATTTCCTTCTTGTCTATTGTAAAACATACATAAATGTATAATTCTGAGCTTATTTAATGTGTACAGTTTCCTCAACAGTCTCTAAAATCATTTTTAAGTCTGTATGAACTCTAAGCATGTACTTAGGCAAAATTTCTAAAATATTCAAATGGATAAATAGCTCACTAAGCATAGGTTCTTTTGAAAATCAAGTTGGTTATGATTGTCTTAAGAAAGATTATTTATCTAATTTGGTAAGCCATGATATGAAAACATGATAATCAATAAGAAAGCAGAGATTCTTAATTTTCGTAAAATAGGGCCAAGTGTAGAGATGGTCTTTGGAAGCAATGTCACAGTTTAAATAGTGAAACCATGTTATTCTCCACATCAGTCTTAGTTGCCTGCTATGAGTCTGTGCAGTGGAGGCTGACACTCTTGGGTCCTAAACTCCTACTTGAGAGAAAGCAGAGTTATCCTATTTGAATGTTATACTATCACAAACTCCTGAATTGGTTTTGTAAATGTTTACTGTACAAGAAACTTTTCTACTTTTGGAGTTAGGGATATTAGTAAAAAACAAATTGTTTTTCTTTCCATATTCTCAGATTACTTCCCTCAGGCTATTCTCTGTAATTTAATTCTCCACAGAAGCTTTAATGCTTGTTTATCTATAGTGACATGGTGAAGGATTTGTACTACTAAAGCATTTCTTAGTCATGAAGCAAGATAAAATGGTACTAATTCTCATTACCAAAAATGAAGATGGGTAAATAGTGTGGAGCAGTAGATGTTTGGGTATGAGAGCAAATCTTTACTTAGAATTACTTTAGTATTTCATGGATGAGTCATCAAATGCAAAAATTGTAAAACTAATGACTCTCCAGAATATTTTTTTGAAATATTATTACATTTCATTGTAATCATTAACTGTGTTTAAAGTGAAAGTCGCTCAGTCATGTCCCACTCTTTGCAACCCCATGGACTATACAGTCCATGGAATCCTCCAGGCCAGAATACTGGAGTGGATAGACTTTCCCTTCTCCAGGGGATCTTTCCAACCCATTGATGGAATCCAGGTCTCCCGTGTTGCAGGTGGATTCTTTACCAGCTGAGCAACCAGGGAATGGTGTTTACAGAAGTAGTACATCTAGAATAGTTCCTTTTTCACAGATATTTATTAACCTTTTTCTCTGTGTCAGGTATTATTTTAGACAACACTGGAAATACAGTGGGAAAATAAGAGAGAAAATTGGTATGCTCCAGAGTGGTTTACTTTTAGGGGAGTGAGGAGAACAGTTAAACAATAAATAAAGAAATATACACACAAATGGGAAAATATATGGTAATATGTGCAATAAATAAAATGAAACAGGGTTTTGTGACAGAAAGTGCCTAGTGGATACATAGTAGTTCAAAGGAGGTTTATTTGAAGGAAGAATAAGAAATTAGGTCTTGAACAAATTTTGAAATGAGAAGAACCAATAGAGAATGAGTTAATAGTAGATTGTAGAAGCAGAAATAGAGATAATCTAAAAATTTTGTTAACTTCATTCTATCAACAAGCTCTTGTCATTCAGGGTGAATAGATGACACTTGTGAGGTTCAAGTTTTGTTGGCTGTTTTATATAAACTTCATTGTCTTTTTTAGACTGCTATATAAAAGCTAATTCTTCAGAATGAATGTTTTCTCTAATTGTCAAAAAGTTATTCATACCTCTTGAAATAAGACATATTTGGGAGACACCTCCCAATGTCATAAAAGAAGAAAAAGTCACCTGAGGATTATCTAGGAAATGTAATTAGTTTACTCATTATTGCTATTGATTAAAGGATCTAGACTTTGTGAAGTTGTATACTAATTTGCATATTTCTCCAGATGGAACTGACAACACCAGAGATTAGAATTTATGGCTCTATTGAACATTACCCCGTTATCCTAACATTGCCTAGCTTTGTAAATGCTATTTGAACTGGTTATAACAGCTGTTTCCCTGATTCATTAATGAGTATAAAAATTATGTGATGCTTATTTATTTTTATTGGAGCTGGAGTCATGTTTTAATTTTTTAAACATATTTTATTATGTGAGACACAACTAAATCTTGGTTGCTACGGTCAATGGCATCCATAGCTCCCTCCTTTCTTGCTTATCTAAATGTAAGAGAAAACAGAGAACTCTCTGATCTAAGAATTATTCCAGTATATTTGTAAAAAAAATGTTGATATTTGGTTTTGTCTTCATTTCATTCCTTTTGCTGACTGCTTTCATGGGGCATTCTCATTTCTTCCTAATTCCTTCATCCCCTAAACTGCAATAAAGTCTACTTCTACATCCTCAGTCACCCATTCACATAATAATCAACTAGTCCCAATGATGTACTAACTCGTAAATCTTAAAGTCATTCATCCTAATTTCTGGTTCTTCTTCTGATAATTCTTATCCTTCATAGCCTCAGTTTATAGTGCCACTGTACTTGCTCCTGAATCTCAGAAAGACTTCAACACCTTAATATTTTCCGACCAGGTTATTGACTCTCTTTTAGTCTTTCTGACGTGTTTTCTATCTCTACATTGTTGAAATGATGATAACGTGTCTGAACTGCTTTCTCACAATCATCTTAATTTCCTTTCTTGTACTAGTAGCTTTTCTTCATACCAGTGGGCAAGAATGATGACCGTATTCACTTTCTTTAGTGCTATGTAAAGGAAGCTAATTCCTAATTTAAAAACAATTAAAAAACACATCCTACAACTTATTTGATTAGATGAGAATCCACATGAGCCATGCATTTGTTTATAAATTTCTATTCAGTTCAGTTCAGTCATTCAGTTGTGTCTGACTCTTGGCAACCCCATGAATCTCAGCACACCAGGCCTCCCTGTCCATCACCAACACCTGGAGTTCACTCAAACTCACGTCCATCAAGTGGGTGATACCATCCAGCCATCTCATCCTCTGTTGTCCCCTTTTCCTCCTACCCCCAATCCCTCCCAGCATCAGGGTCTTTTCCAATGAGTCATCTCTTCGCATGAGATGCCAAAGTATTGGAGTTTCAGCTTTAGCATCAGTCCTTCCAAAGAACACTCAAGGACTGATCTCCTTTAGGATGGACTAGTTGGATCTCCTTGCAGTCCAAGGGACTCTCAAGAGTCTTCTCCAACACCACAGTTCAAAAATTCTCCAGCACTCAGCTTTCTTCACAGTCCAACTCTCACATCCATACATGACCACTGGAAAAACCATAGCCTTGACTAGACGGACATTTGTTGGCAAAGTAATGTCTCTGCTTTTGAATATGCTATCTAGGTTGGTCGTAACTTTCCTTCTAAGGAGTAAGCATTTTTTAATTTCATGGCTACACTCACCATCTGCAATGATTTTGGAGCTCCCCCAAAATAAAGTCTGACACTGTTTCCACTGTTTCCCCATCTATTTCCCATGAAGTGATGGGACCAGATGCCATGATCTGTTTTCTGAATGTTGAATGTTAAGCCAACTTTTTCGCTCTCCTCTTTCACTTTCATCAAGAGGCTTTTTAGTTCCTCTTCACTTTCTGCCATAAGGGTCATGTCATCTGCATATCTGAGGTTATTGATATTTTTCCTGGCAATCTTGATTCCAGCTTGTGCTTCTTCCAGCCCAGCGTTTCTCATGATGTACTCTGCATAGAAGTTAAATAAGCAGACAATATACAGCCTTGACGTACCCCTTTTCCTATTTGGAACCAGTCTGTTGTTCCATATCCAGTTCTAACTGTTGCTTCCTGACCTGCATATAGGTTTCTCAAGAGGCAGGTCAGGTGGTCTGGTATTCCCATCTCTTGAAGAATTTTCCACAGTTTATTGTGATCCACACAGTCAAAGGCTTTGGCATAGTCAATAAAGCAGAAATAGATGTTTTTCTGGAACTCTCTTGCTTTTTTGATGATCCAGCAGACATTGGCAATTGATCTCTTGTTCCTCTGCCTTTTCTAAAACCAGCTTGAACATCTGGAAGTTCACAGTTCACATATTGCTGAAGCCCGGCTTGGAGAATGTTGAGCATTACTTTACTAGCATGTCTGTTTTAATCTATAGTTTCATTCTCTATCCTTCCCTCTTCATTATGGCAGTTTATTTGTTGAATAATTTAATAACATGTATTTTATCTTTGAGTTGTTTATCCTACAGTTTTCCATCATCTTTTTTCCTTTCTTTTTGAATGACTTCTGATATATCATGGTATTGTTTAACATGGTCCCCTTTTCACTGTGTTATAAGTTGAGTGTGAAGATTTGTGGTTCAGGTTACTTCACTCATGTGTGTTCCATCAGGAGGCACATGGATTATGTTTCACAACAGTAATATTTTGTTTTTATCATTACTTCTTCATTTATTATAAAACTAGGATATTGCCATTTTGAAGCCCCTAGTTAATCGGTATATTTTGAAAGTCATCATCATGGTACAACTACACAGAAAGACAGACACCATCCAGGGGCCTCCTGATGCTTCCACCAATGAAACACCTCAATGAAGTATTCTTGAACCACAAGCCTTCACATCTAACTTGCAACACAGTGAACAGGGGATCATGCCTATCAACACCATGAAATAGATGTAAGAGATGCAGGCTCAATTCCTGGATAAGGAAGATTTCCTGGAGTAGGAAATGGCAGTCCACTCCAGCATTTTTGCCTGGGAAATTTCAAGGACAACGGAGCCTGGTGAACAACAGCCCATGAGGTTGTATAGAGTTGGACATGACTGAGTGACTATGCAATACTAGTGCTCCTCTTCATTTATTACTTGGAATACTTTCTAAAAGGAAACTTTCTTCACCAGCTCTTTTGCTACCTAGAGGCAGTTCAAATGGAAAAGGTGGAATAAATGCAATATTTTCCCCTTTATTTACCAGTTTCAGAATTATCATTTGGTTCCTTGAATCCTTCAAAGGGATAATGGGGCTATGTATGTGTGTACATGAATTTACCATTATGAACTCATGAATTTATACGTATATGATATGCTTAAATCCATCAAAGCTTTCATGCTCATTTAGAAGATCTTTGGCCAGTGGATATTCTTTAAAATGGCTGTTGAGTTTTTTTTGAGATGACCTTGGTAATGCTTTATAACTTTGCTGTTTCTGCTATTCTGATATACTTACAAACTCATTCTTAGGTTATTATTAATGGAAATAATGTTTAAAGACCACAGTCTGTGACTTCAGTGGTGCTGATTGCTACTTGCATTTTTAAAATTGTTTCTAGGTCTTTAAGTGGATAGAGTTAGCAAATATGTATTATTTGATTTCTTTTTTAAAATTTCAGGGTGCATTCATACTGATAACTCATTCAACTCAGAACTGCAGATCTTAAACTCATAGAACTTAAACACTCAACATTAGCTGCAAAACTTTGTTAAATACACAGTGGAGTATTACTCAGCCATTAAAAAGAATACATTTGAGTCAGTTCTAATGAGGTGGATGAAACTGGAGCCTATTATACAGAGTGAAGTAAGCCAGAAAGAAAACACCAATACAGTATACTGCTGCTGCTGCTAAGTCGCTTCAGTCATGTCCGACTCTGTGCGACCCCATAGACGGTAGCCCACCAGGCTCCCCCGTCCCCAGGATTCTCCAGGCAGGAACACTGGAGTGGGTTACCATTTCCTTCTCCAATGCAAGAAAGTAAAAAGTGAAACTGAAGTTGCTCAGTCGTGTCCAACCCTCAGTGACCCCATGGACTGCAGCCTACCAGGCTCCTCCATCCATGGGATTTTCCAGGCAAGAGTACTGGAGTGGGGTGCCATCGCCTTCTCCAATACTAACGCATATATATGGAATTTAGAAAGATGGTAATGATAACCCTGTAAGTGAGACAGCAAAAGAGACACAGAAGTATAGAACAGTCTTTTGGACTCTGTGGGAGAGGGAGAGGGTGGGATGATTTGGGAGAATGGCATTGAAACATGTATAATATCATATATGAAACAAATCGCCAGTCCAGGTTCGATGCATGATATTGGATGCTTGGGGCTGGTGCACTGGGACAACCCAGAGGGATGGTATGGGGAGGGTGGAGGGAGGGGCGTTCAGGATGGGGAATACGTGTATACCTGTGGCAGATTCATGTTGATGTATGGGAAAACAAATACAATATTGTAAAGTAATTAACCTCCAATTAAAATAAATTTATATTTAAAAAAACCTTTGTTAAAGCTTCACAAAATGAAATACATAAACCTAAAATTAGTTTTCTCTAATTTGAGGAAGGAGAGTATCTAATTTTAGGGAAAACTGATACCCATTTGTGTTTAAACTTTCCCTTTGAAAAAGAAATATTTCCAAAATCTCAGCCAGTCATTTCCCTAAAAATGATGTTGATGAGTTGTTTAAAATAGTAGCTAAAAAAGCTGAAACTCCAATACTTTGGCCACCCGATGTGAAGAGCTAACTCTTTCTAAAAGACCCTGATGCTGGGAAAGATTGAGGGCTGGAGGAGAAGGGGATGACAGAGGATGAGATGGCTGGATGGCATCACTGACTCAATGGACATGAGTTTGAGTAAACTCTGGGAGTTGGTGATGGATAAAGAGGCCTGGTGTGCTGCAGTTCATGGGGTTACAGAGAGTCAGACACAACTGTGCGACTGAACTGAACTGAAAACTTTTGAGTATATTCAGTGAGCATCAAAATACAATAGATGAATAGCATATTGTGATGTATGTGATTAATAATTCATTTACAAAATTATAATCAAAGTACAGTGTTTTACAGGATTATGTTAGATTCTCTAGTGTGACTTTACCCTACAGTTTAGAGGAATCTACATTTGAATAAAAATATGCACCCTTTGCTTCCAAGTAATTCTAGCATTAAGCTGCCAAGAAACTATGTTAAAGCTCCCATGACTCCTGAATATTTTCTTGCTTTGTCTACAGATAAAAAGCTTTTGACTTGAGCAAATTACTGGTAGATTCTTTTTGTTATAGTGATTTATTACTTTCACATTATATAATTTTTCATTTGATAAATATTATTGGGCACATAATTTCCAGGAGGCACTGTTCTAGATGCTAGGGAAATTATAGCACAAAAGCCTAATAATACCCCACCTGCTATTGGACTTAATGGAGAGATGAAAGTCTGTCAACCATCTAACTCATATGTGTCAGCTGTTTATAAGACAAAATAGAACAGAAAATGGGAATGAGAGGGACTAGATTATGGGTGTTACGCTAGATAGGGTGTCAGGGAACACATGATATTTGTATCACCTTCATAATTCTAATACCATTAAAAAAAAAAACTCAAAATCAGCAAGAGTCTAGCTGGCAAATATCCACCTAATAGCTAGGATTCCTGCTAGTTAATAAGAAACACTATGGCAAGAGTTTAGCTTTCAAAGTATAACCTGCTTCTCAGGCCACATGAGATTTGAATAATGTGCTTCTATGTATAGTCATTGTACAAACATTGTTTGGTATGTGGAATGTGCTGGACACTGTGATCAATGCTAGAAGCACAGAAAAAAACAATATAAACCTTAAACTTAAGTTCAGGAACTGAACAGTTGGACAAACCTGCCATGTGCATCTTAGGATCCCAAGTCTACTGAATAATCTTTGGGAAAGAAGTTAACACTTTTATTAAACATTTTCAAAGTCCCTGTAGATTATTTTAGTGTGGAGTCAGTTAAGAATGAATAACTGGGAGAGGAATGCAGTTGTAAATTACTGTTTCAGCATCTACCAACACAATTTCACCAGTGTTTCTCACTTGTAGTTCCTAAGGCTACCATAACACAACATTTTCCTTTCTCTTGCTCTTCCAAAAATATCCTCACAGTTTTCAGGTCACTAGAACACAATATTCTGAAGCTGCAAATGAAAGTTTTATAGACAGGCTTTTTGTATGTGACCTGACAACCTGTATGACTCTGAATTCAGATTGGCCTTTCATCTATGGTTTCTGAGCCACAGACCTCTTCTGTTGCCACTCTGTTTTCTTTTTCAAGCAAGAAGTTTAGTTTCATAGCAACTGATATATTTATTTGTTGCATTTATTCTCTTTTTCCTAAGATTCTTCCACAAGAGTAAGGAAGAATGACTCCTCATGATGCCTACATCTTTACTGCAAGTACCTGTGAATATGGACTTCCCCAGGGCTCAGTGGTAAAGAATCCACCTGCAGTGCAGAAGCCATAGGAGACACAGGTTCAGTCCTGGGATCTGGAAGATCCCTTGGATGAGGGCATGACAACCCACTTCAGTATTCTTGCCTGGAGAATCCCATGGACAGAGGAGCCTGCTGGACTACAGTCCATGTGTGTGTGTGGGTGCTAAGCCGCTTCAGTAGTGTCCAACTCTTTGTGACCCTGTGGATTGGTAGCCTGCCAGGCTCTTCCAGGCAAGAATACTAGAATGGGTTGCCATACCCTCATCCAGAGGATCTTTCCAACCCAGAGATCAAACCCATGTCTCTTACATCTCTTGCATTGTCAGGTAGGTTCTTTACGAGTAGCACCACCTGGGAAACTCCAGGCTACAGTCTAGAGGGTCGGGAAGAGTCTGACACGACTGAAATGACTTAGCATACCCACATGCACTTGTGTATATATTAGGCTACTTGGCAAAGGGAAATGAAAATGGCAAAGGGAAATGAAGATAGCAAATGAAATTAGGTTGCTAATTAGCTGACATTTAGATAGGGAGATTAGCTTGTATTATCCAGTTGAGTTAATTGTAATCAAAAGGGTCCTTAAATGTGGAAGGGGAAGAAGAAGAGTCAGAGTGGTGTCAAGTGAGAAATACTAGAAAGACCTTTGCTACTTTTGAAGGAATGCAGCCATAGCCGAGGAATGCAGGGAACCTCTAGAAACTGAAAAAGATAGAGAACTGAAGTCTCAGTTAGAGCTTAAATAAAGGAACACAGCTCTGCAGGCACCTTTATTTAAACCTGGTGAGACCCATTTTGGACTTCAGACCTCTAGACCTGTAAGATAATACATTTGGTTGCCTCAAGCTACTGAATTTATGGTAATTAGTTATAGCAAAGGCAAGGAAACCAATGCATTACCAAAGGTTTTCTGTTTATTTGTTTGTTTTTTAATTGAAATATAGTTCCCTGGTGGCTCAGAAGGTAAAGAATCTGCCTGCAGTGCTGGAGACCTGGGTTCGATCCCTAGGTCAGGAAGATCCCCTGGAGAAGGGAATCACAACCCACTCCAGTATTCGTGCCTAGAGAATTCCATGGATGGAGGAGCCTTGGCAGGCTACAGTTCATGGGTCCCAAGAGTAGGATATAACTGAGTGACTATTGCTTTAGTTCTCATAATAGCTTTACAATGTTGTGTTGGCTTCTGCTATACAACAATGTGAATCAGTCATATGTATATGTGTAACCCCTCCCTCCTGAGCCTCCCTGCACATGTCCTACCCCTCTAGAACATCACAAAACACCAAGCTGAGCTCCCTGTGCCAGATAGCTTCTCACTAGATATTTTACACATAGTAATATGTATATGTCAATGCTACTCTCTCAGTTCATCCCACCTTCTCCTTCCTATCCTGTGGACTGATTCAAGGGTCTTAATTCAGGGAAACTGCCTCCAGTGTAAATAAATTTTGTAATAATTTTTCCTGTTAGATACAGTGGTTCATCAAGTAAGTAAGCCTCCATAGGTTCATTCATCACCTTTCTGCTGCTGCTGCTGCTAAGTCGTTTCAGTCGTGTCCGACACTGTGCGACCCCATAGACGGCAGCCTACCAGGCTCCCCCGTCCCTGGGATTCTGCAGGCAAGAACACTGGAGTGGGTTGCCATTTCCTTCTCCAATGCATGAAAGTGAAAAGTGAAAGTGAAGTCGCTCAGTCGTGTCCGACTCTTTGCAGCCCCATGGACTGCAGCCTACCAGGCTCCTCCATCCATGTGATTTTCCAGGCAAGAATACTGGAGTGGGCTGCCATTGTCTTCTCCGTCATTACCATTCTAGACATCCCTAAATGTGGATGTGTTCACAGTGTGTGTATAGTTTAGACTGTGGCATATCCATTATATTACAAAATCGAGTTTAATCCTGATTAAGAACAAGTCCAGTAAACGATTCCCACATAGTGTGTCAAGTTTTAGAAGAACTGGTGATATTATGTCATATCCGAGAAAAAATTTCATGCCAAAAGTCATGTTGATACTGCCAAAGGCTGTATTAACCAAAGTTGCTGACAAAGCTAAGGCGAAGTCATCACCAAAAGGATTTAATTCTTAGCAGAATTAGCAGATTATAGTTTATGTACTGAATTTTAAAGCTTTCTTATTTAACTAAAATAGACTTAGATGATGATGAGGTTGTCCATTATTATCTCTGCTTTAAATGTAAAAACATTGAGGAATAACTCAGGAGAGTGCTTCCTGTATTTATTTTCCATTTTTGCTTATTGCTTTTCAGAGAAAAATCAAAGCTTAATCATAGATTGGAGTAATGGAATCAAAGAAAAGTGAAAAAATGACTCAAAATTCAGAGGTGAAACATTAATAGGATCCAAGACAAACTCTGAGCAAGGTTTTAACTCCAGAGCTTCTGTAATGACTGAAGTAGAACTAAGAATATTTGTGGTGGAGAAACTGTGCCTTTCCCCAGTCATCATGAAACCAGTAATCCAGGTCCAAAAAGTTTGTTATGCTTTTAAAATTCTCTTCAAGGGTGGATTAGGTACAAAGGTAATATAATGAAACGAGACCTAAAAGGTAGAGATTTTAATCATAGCTCTGGCCTTCTCTCAAACACAAATTATCAATGTTTTTCATTCCCTGCATCTCAAATTCTTCCCTAGGAGAGGACTGGTCTTCTGAAATCTGGAAATTCCAGTTGCCTATGTTCTTTTCAGATGAAGCTTGCAGGGGAAAAACATAACTTCTGTGAAGTTTGATTGAGTAGGTATTTTCCATGTCCTTTGTCTTCTCTTCCTGAGGATCTAGGAAATATACAGCCACTCATCCTTGAGGATAAGTAGCTCCTCCTCCTCACTAAGGCTTAGATCTTGACAGTCAAAATACACATTTTCATCCCCCCAGAATGCTAAGGATTTTGAGAAAACAGAGATGTCATTACAGGAAATGAACCCATGCATGTGATCGTGCACTAATTTATCTTAATAACTTAATGGGCAATTTCTATTATATTTTGATTCTGTAATGGTCCAAGTAAATGCTGCTTTATTTTCTCTTGGACACAATGCCTCTGTCATTCAATGCCAATTTGGGGCAATAAGGGACAACTGGCTATGCTTTTCCTTATGAGAAAATAACTGTTAAATAATATTTAATACATACTTCATTTACATTTTCCTACAAAATTGCACCTTAAAAAAAAGATAAACTACCACTTCAGTAAATTTCAACTATTAATGATCTCTGATAATACCACACTGGTTTAAGTACCATTCTGTTTTAAGGAAAACTTTTAAAATCTTTTTTGGATATCTGTGTTATATAAGTTCCTAGGGGTACCATGCTACACTTTGGCTGCCTGGAGTTGAGAGTTGAGAGGTTTTCTATTACTGTCTATTTTCCCTGTTAAACTAAGCTCATCAGTGACTACATCATAATACTTTTAAGAAAGACTTTAGCTTACTCTAAATTCTTCCTTGCATCATCATTGTACAAGAGAAATATCTTTCTGAAATGTTCCCTTTTCATAATCAGAACAGAGAGGGAAGAAACATGAAAGCATTTGTGTTAGCTTTCTAGGGCTGCCGTAACAAAGTAATAGACACTAGATAGCTTAAACAGTAGAAGTGTATTTACTTAGTTCTAGAAGTTTCAGGCCTGAGATCAGGTTATCCGTAGGATTGATTTTTTCTGAGGCCTCTTTCCTCTTGTTTAGTTAGCCATCTTCTCCTGTGTCTTCACAGCAGCTTCACTTTGTGCATGTCTGTATTCTAATCTCCTCTTGTTAAAAGTACATCAGTACTGCTAGATTATGGCCCATCCCTATGAGCTACTTAATTTTAATAAACTCCTTAAAGGCTCTGTCTTCAAGGTCACATTTTGAGATAAAGAGGGTAAAACTTCAACATATGGGTTAGGGAGGTTGCACAAGTTAGCTTATAACAGAATTCTACAAAAAACTTTTACCATTTAGTTTTATAGCCAAAGAGATTTTTTTTCCTGGACTATTCTCCTTCTTTCTAGTCTTGGTCTCAATTGTAGAATAAGCATACAAATTAGAATTGCATTGATTACCTTGTAGACAATCTAGCACATTCCCCAACTACCTCATTCTATATTTTGTTCAAATTTGTTTTTACAGTATTACTGTTTTTTTCCCAAACTGTGATATTTGTGTGCAAAGTCTTAATTTTTGAAATATATATATATAATGACTTATTCCATGCTTTCAAAAAGCTTTCTGTAAGTAAATTGATTTTCTTAAGGTAATACATTTTTAAAGATGAATGATTCTACCCCACAGGGCTTCCCTTGGGGACTCACGACTAAAGAATCTACCTGCTATACAGGAGACACAGGAAACCCAGATTTGATCCCTGGGTCAGGAAGATCCCCTGGAGGAGGCCATGACAACCCACTCCAGTATTCTTGGTAGGAAAATTCCATGGACAAAGGACCCTGGTGGGCTACAGTCCATGGGGTCACAGGGTCGTCCACAACTGAAGCACTGAGCACACATGCATGCATGCACGCAGCTCTACACTTTATGTAGGTGAACTGCCACAGCTGTGATGGGGGGTGGAGACTTCAAACAAGATGAGTCAGAAAAATACCATAGCCCCAAAAGTTCAAGAAATCCATATAAAAATTAATGAGGTAAATGGTTATCACAACGTTCCAAGTTTTTCATGTTTTATCCTATATGTTAAATTTTAAGTATCCTTTAAAATATAACCGCAACAATTAAAGATAATGCATATCTAGGAATTTTTTCTTGAAAAGCAATAGAAATTTTATCATATACTAAACAATCACTATAAAATAAATTGTAAGTTTTGTTATTTTTATCTCCCTCCCTTTTACTCTGTAAGAAGATAGGTCTACAGAGCTACAGGTTCTTATTACGTAATAAATACACTTAAATTTGATAACCAGTCTGTATCCCTTTCCATTTCTTTTCTCTTTTCAATCTTTTGCTATGATTTTCTGATATCTCAAACTAGGAAACGTTCGCATGAGTCAACTTCTCTGTTTTCCTCTGTAAATCAATAAAATCCTGCCTTAGAATGTGAGAATCCTTGTTATTCTGTCAGTGCCACAGTGTCCTCAGCGTGACATGCCTCCGCTCTGGAGTCAGAGTCTCTCATTTATTTTCCACAAGTGGATCCTTAAGAGATGACATCACTATTGCTCCTCCTCCCATTGGGCAAGAAGCTGTCTGTACCTGTTGAAATTACAAGAGATTTGTCAGTTCCTAAAATAGCAGGCTTCCTCTTCCGCAGTGGTATATTGCCTTAAGAAATAATGTTAAAATAACTATTTCATTTAGATGGAATAGAGTATTAAATGTTTTTTCATATGACTGCCAGATCTAGGATGTCATTGTTCTAGTTTTCTTTCAAAATAGTGTTTATGAGTGAAATTCTCATTATGAAAATGTCTAGTTCGGTTATAAGAAAGTTAGTATAATACTGATTCACAAAGAAACACAAATAAGGTGCTCAGAAATACTTCATGTCTTCCAAGTGGCGCAATACAGGTTTGGAAATGTGTTCTATATTGACTTTTAAGCATTGAAGACAGTCTTAACCTGAATGACTTAAGATGATAACTCTAAAAATGTATTTGATTTCAAACTTCTTTTTAGCAGCAAAATATTTTTGCTACATGAAATCTTAAATGTATACATGTTCTGTTGCTTCAGTTGTGTCCAACTCTTTGCAACTCTATGGACTATAGCCCAACAGGCTCCTCTGTCCTTGGGATTATCCAGGCAAGAATACTGGAGTGGGTTGCCATGCCCTCCTCTTGGGGGTCTTCCCAATCCAGGAATTAAAACCTGTCTCCTGTGTCTTCTGCATTGCAGGCAGATTCTTTACCACCGAGTCTCTGGGGGAAGTTCCAAAATCTTAAATAAGTAGATATTCATGTCTCTATCCTTTTCTATAGGAATACATATTATATTGTGTATTTCACTTATAATAAAAATGTGGGGTATTCTTGAAGTTCTGCCTTATGCTTACTACCCTGTTCTTTATTTCACTCTTCATTGTGATCTCTGAAAAGTATTTTTTATTTTAAATATCTAAGGCTGTGGGGAATAGGTTTGATTCTCAGCAACTGAAATTACGTGTTTTAACAGCTTGTATGAAAAACCATTGTCCTAACATAGTAGCATGCCCTTGTGATTCTAAGTTGGAATCAGGCAAAAATGTAGAATAAGAGAAAGTTTCTCGGTACCCCAGTGTTCCACTTTTGTGAACTTCTGGTATTTTCCTCTAAACTTTGCCCTCCTGAGACACATGTTGTCAGATTTTTGTCTTTGAAATGATTGGAATTTTTTTCCAGTTTCTTAACTTATCACTTTTGACAAATTTCTGCTAAATATGACCCTTATCAAGAATATTTGTATTTGAAAAGCAACAGTATCAGACGTTCTAAGAGTAGAATCCAACACCTCCATCAGTGGTGGATAAACGTGGAGTTGGGTGTTAGGTAGAAGCTTTCCTGGTGATTCCCATATCAAGTTGCTGGAGATGTGGGCTTCATTATCTGTTCATTGCCCTGACCTTACCCATCTCCTCGCCTTTGCTACTTTTATTCTACATATGCTACGTATGTAAAAGTTGTTGCCACATAAAGATTTGAATTGCTCATAAAAATCTGGGAATCATTGGATAGTATCCCTACAAAGTTGCATTCTTAGAGTTTCTGTCCCCATAAACAAAACTCCATCTCAGTTCAGGCTGCCACACAGAACACAATAGACTATATGGCTTAGACATTAGAAATTGATTTCTCACATTTCTAGAAAAAAATGTCTGCATGGTCAGGTTCTGGTGAGGACACTCCTCCTGGTTTGTAGATGGTCATCAAATCGCTGTGCCTGCACAGAGGGTAGTCAAGTATCTCCTCTTTTTATAAAAGCACTGATACCACCATAAGTGTCCCACTTTCATGACCTAATCTAACCATAATTACTCCCAAAGTCCCCACCTCCAAATATCACACTGAGGGGTTAGGGCTTCTGTATATAAATCTTGGCAGGGATACCACCATTCAGTACATATATTCTCAAATATCTACAATTGACCCTGCTGCTGCTGCTAAGTTGCTTCAGTCGTATCTGACTCTATGCGACCCCACAGATGGCAGCCCAGCAGGCTCCACCGTCCCTGGGATTCTCCAGGCAAGAACACTGGAGTGAGTTGCCATTTCCTTCTCCAATGCATGAAAGTGAAAGTGAAGTCGCTCAGTCGTGTCCGACTCTTAGCGACCCCATGGACTGCAGCCTACCAGGCTCCTCCATCCATGGGATTTTCCAGGCAAGAGTGCTGGAGTGGGGTGCCACTGCCTTCTCCACAATTGACCCTAGAGACTGCTTATCTCCTATTCACTCATTTACTTGTCTCAGTGTTTTGAGTTTCTCCTGCGGAGGCATGGCTCAGCAGTGACCTGCCATGGGGACAGGAGCTCTGGCTGCAGCAGACCTGGGAAGCAAGGTGTGTGGCATAAATAATCTTGGAGGAGGTTGCCATTAGCCCAACTATGGAGTCACCGAGCAGATGACCCACAATCTGCAGAACAATTATACCAAAGAAGTTCTCAAAGTTGCAAAACTTCTAGGGCCCACAACAGATTTTCCAACCTAGGGATCTGGCAAAAGGACTGAAAACACCCAGGGAAACAGACTCTTGGAGGGCACAACAAAACCATGTGCACACCAGTACCAGGAGAAAAGAGCAGTGCCCCCACAAGAGACTGAGCTAGACTTGCCTGTCAGTGCCTTGGAGTCTCCAGCAGAGGTGTGGGTCAACAGTGGCCTGCCATAGGATCAGGGGTGCTGACTGTAACAGTATTGGGAGCCACAGTGTGCTAGCATAAGTCCTTTTGAAGGAGGACACCATTACCCCAATAACCCCTACTATAGTGGCCTCAGGCAAAACTACAGGGAGAGAACACAGCCCCATCCATCTCCAGAAAATTAAAGATTTACTGAGCCTGGCCCTCACACCAGACAAAAACCCAGTTTTACCTATAGCTAGTCCCTCCCACAAGTAAGCTTCCACAAGCCTCTGATACTCATCCATCAGTGGGCAGGCAGAATGAAAAACACAATCACAGAAAACTAACCAAACTGATGACATGGATCACAACCTTGTCTAACTCAATGAAACTATTAGCCAGGCCATGAAGGGCCACCCAAGATGGATGGGGCATGGTGGAGAGTTCTGACAATACATGGTCCATTGGAGAAGGGAATTCACTTCAGTGGTGAATGGGATTGCTGAATGATGAAAAAGCCACTTCAGCATTCTTGCCTTAATAACTCCATGAACAGTATTAAAAGATAAAAAGATGTGACACTGAAAGATGAACTCCCCAGGTCAGTAAGTCTAAATATGCTAAGGGAAAAGAGTGGAGAAATAGCATCAGAAAGAATGAAGAGTCTGAGCCAAGGTGGAAACAACACCCAGTTGTGGATATGACTGGTGATGGAAGTAAAGTTCAAAACTATAAAGGACAGTATTGCATAGGAACCTGGAATGTCAGGTCCATAAATGAAGGTAAACTGGAAGTTGTCAAACAAGAGATGGCAAGAGTGAGCATCGACATTTTAGAAATCAGTGAACTAAAATGGACAGGAATGGGTGAATTTAACTCAGATGACCATTATATCAACTACTGTGGGGAAGAATCCCTGAGAAGAAACGGAGCAGCCCTCATAGTCAATAAAAAAGTCTGGAATGCAGTACTTGGATACAATCTCAAAAATGATCTCTGTTCGTTTCCAAGGCAAACCATTCAATATCACAGTAATCCAAGTCTATGCCTGGACCAGTAATACTTAAGAAGCTGAAGTTGAACCATACTATGAAGACCTACAAGAGCTTCTAGAACTAATACCCCAAAAGATGTCCTTTTCATTATAGGGGACTGGAATGCAAAAGTAGGAAGTCAAGAAATACCTGGAGTAATGGGCAAATTTGGCTTTGGAGTACAGAATTAAGCAAGGCAAAGCCTAATAGATTTTTGCCAAGAGAACACACTGGTCATAGCAAAGACCGTCTTCCAACAGCACAAGAGAAGACTCTACACGTGGACATCATCAGCTGGTCAATACCGAAATCAGACTGATTATATTCTTTGCAGCCAAAGATGGAGAAGCTCTATACAGTCAGCAAAAACAAGACTTGGGGGTGACTGTGGCTCAGATCACGAACTCCTAATTGCCAAATTCAGACTTAAATTGAAAGTAGGGAAAACCACTAGAGCATTTAGGTATGACATAAATCAAATCTCTTACGATTATTCAGTGAAAGTGAGAAATAGATTTAAGGGATTAGATCTGATAGACTGAGTGCCTGAAGAACATTGTACAGAAGGCAGTGATCAAGAACATCCCTAAGAAAAAGATATGCAAAAAGGCAAAATGGTTGTTTGAGGAGGCCTTACAAATAACTGAAAAAAAGACAAGTGAAAGGCAAAGGAGAAAATAACAGATATACCCATTTGAATGCAGAATGCAAAGAATAGCAAGGAGAGATAAGAAAGCCTTCCTTGGTGATCAATGCAAAAAAATAGAGGAAAACAATAGAATGTGAAAGACTAGAGATCTCTTCACGAAAGTTAGAGATACCAAGGGAACATTTCATGCAAAGATGGGCGCAATAAAGGACAGAAATGGTATGGGCCTAACAGAAGCAGAAGATATTAAGAAGAGTGGCAAGAATGCACAGAAGAACCATACAAAAAAGATCTTCACAACCCAGATAATCAGGATGGTGTGATCACTCACCTAGAGCCAGACACCCTGGAATGTGAAGTCAAGTGGGCCTTCGGAAGCATCACTGCAAATAAAGCTAGTTGAAGTGATGGAATTTCAGCTGAGCCTTTTCAAATCCTAAAAGATGATGCTTGAAAGTCCTGCACTCAGTATGCCAGCAAATTTGGAAAACTCATCAGTGGCCACAGGACTGGAAAAGGTCAGTTTTCATTCCAATCCCAAAGAAAGGCTATGTCAAAGAATATTCAAACTACCACACAATTGCACTCATTTCACACACTGGCTAAGCTAGGCTGCAAGAGTATCTGAACCGTGAACTTCCAGATGTTCAAACTGATTATAGAAAAGGCAGGGGAACCAGAGATCAAATTGCCAACATCCATTGGATTATAGAAAAATAAGATAATTCCAGAAAAACATATACTTCTGCTTCATTTACTATGCTAAGACTTTTGACTGTGTGGATCACAACAAATGGTGTAAAATTCTTTAAGATTTGGGAATACCTGATCACCTTACCAACCTCCTGTGGAACCTGTATGCAGGTCAAGTAGTAACAGTTAGAACCTGACATGCAATGGACTGGTTCCAAATTGAAAAAGGAGTATGGTAAGGCTGTATATTGTCACCTTGTTTATTTAACTTATATGTAGAATATATGTGAAGTCATGCAAAATGCTGGGCTGGTTGAAGCACAAGCCAGATTGAAGATTTCCAGGAGAAATATCAACAACCTCAGATATGCAGATAACACCACCCTTATGGCAGAAAGTGAAGAGGAACTAAAGAGCCTCTTGATGGAAGTGAAAAGTGAAAATCCTGGCTTAAAACTCAACATTCATAAGATGAAGATCATGGCCTCCGGTTCCATCACCTCATGGCAAATAGTTGGGGAAACAATGGAAACTGACAGACTTTATTTTCTTGGGCTCCAAAATTACTTCAGTGATTCTGGGTAAAAGGAAGAGGTTATGTAGATGAACACAGAGGAATTTTTAGAGCAGTAGAATGATTCTGTGTGATAGTGTAACTGTGGATATATAGCAATATGCATTTGTCTAAACTCATATGTTTGTATAGCACAGAGTGAACTTTAATGTGTGGTAATAGAAATCTTAATTACAAGATATGACCTTATAGGAAAAAGAGTCTTTGCAGATGTAAAGATCTTTTTCCCCATATCTTTTTGGGGAACAACCATTCAATCCACGCTAGATAGTATCATTTGGTTTCACTGTTTAAACACTTGTTGAATTGTATCTAGATGTATTAGAAATAATTTCTCTGCTATTCAAAGTCTGGTCTTTGTGTCAGTAGCATGAACATCCTCCAGGAACATTTTAGAAATGCAGAATCTCGGGTCCCACACTTATGTAATTGAGTCCAATCTGTATCTTAACAAAATCTTTACTTGTTAATATGCACATTCAAGCTCAAGAAATCATGATTTCTCAAATGTAGAAAAGAGTGGAACAGAATCTAGATAAACAGAGAAATTAGATATCTATATAAATTGGAAACAAAAAGAAGATAAGTGTTACAAGTCTTATGAAAATAAGTGGCAGGCAATTTACATAAATTGAAAAGCAAAGGAAGGTGAATAGTTTAATGAATTCAGAGCACAGAACTCTGGCAATCTATAGAGGAAGGAAAACTTGATCAAGTGAGTTATACAAGAACAAGAAACCTATCCTATAAACAAAGCAGTGAACTTTCCTGGGGTCAGCTGCATCTTCTTAAACTGCATTCAGATCTGAAGTGCCTCAGAATCACCTGAAGATCTTGGTAAATGAGATATTGCGATGGGCACCCTCAGAGTTTCTGATTTAGTAGGTGCGGAGCAGGCCCCATAAGTTTTAGTACTAACATGGTCCCAGGTCAAGATGTGTGCAGGGACCACACTAAAAAAGTTCTGCTGAGATTTACTTAAAGCATCTAGATAAACATGCTCATAAAGGAAAAACAGCTAAGTTTCTTGAGTTTCCAAAGTTCCTCAAGTACCTCCTTCTTTTCATATTTCTTTTAAACAAAATATGACATATAAATATTTTCCTACTTATAAGAGAAATTGATGGTTGTAGAAATGAAAGCAACGTTTAGATGTGGAAGATTTGGGCTGAAAAATGTAGGACTTTCTTGAGCGATCAAAATTGTTAATATTATTGTTCAACAGTGTTTTCTGTCTTTCATTGTAAGAACTGTCATGATGTCTTGGTAAGCACTTAAATAGTATTTTCAGATACTTATAAATGGGGACCTAGCCTTGGAATGTGGCTGTTAATGAATGGTGCTGAATATAATTTTAAATCACCTACCATAGCTTAGTTGGTCATAGCAGATAATTCAAGCCTTCAGAGATATATTTCGAGATTTTTTTCTAAATATTTCAAAACCTCCTTCAAAGATGTCCCTAATAGAAAGTTGAAGAGATCTCAATGGGGGGAATGTAGGCACTTCATTATTTTGGTCAAAATATTTGAATTGTTTTGAAGTCAATAAGACCTTCTGTTTTTCTAAAATGTTTTAGCCTTTACTTCAATAAGGGTATTTCAGACTTCAGGATAAGAAGCCATTAGAAATTGAACTATGGAGAGATGTGGAAATACTTGTTGAATTTGAAGTTTTGACCTTTATTTATGGTCAAGAATTCAAAAAGTAGTCAGTGAATTTTCAAGCCAAGAAATTTGCTTTCTCTGAAATATCCAGGAAGCAAATGTCTCTTATAAGAAATCATGTTTCCAGCTGATATATAGAAGTATATCAATAAATAGGATTTTTAGTATTTGCATATATCATCTACAATTCTCTAGAGGCTCAAGAAGCTGAACAAAGGATTTGAAATTTTTAATCATTTCTGAACCAAACAGACATAGAAGATATATTCATATAAAAAGGAATTAGAAAATGTCCCCTTGGTTCCCTGGAATATTTATAGTACAACTAGTGATAATTTTGTGTATCCATCACTAACAGGTTTAGAAGGCACTTAATAAATGGCATTGAATAAGCAAGTAAGCAATTTCTGAGCAATTCAGAATAGAGTGAGTTCTCCAAACCAGTACAAAAAAGAAACACTTATGAGGCCACTACTGCTAGCAGAGTAGCTCCATTCTTTTATCCATTCCTAAGTCCCTTTTTTCCCTGACTTTATTTTCTCCAGTGGGGGATTATTAATAGAAATATTTAAATTTAATATTGTTATCCATTATAATACACTAAATTTTAGTGAAATAAATAAACGTGTGTATATGTAATTTGGATGGACTTTACCAACATTTTAGCGATTTTTAAAAATCACATTTCACATAGAAATAATTTGTGTGATATTTTGATAAACACTACTAGTTGATGATTATGATCAGGATGATGAGCAAGGATTACAAACAAGATTTTTAAAATAGGACAGATTGCCATGACATATATGTAATAAGAGCAGCTATGTTCTTTAACATATGCTGTATATATAATATAAAATATATGTGTATATGATACACCATCTTTATAGTTGATGTACATTTAGGCAAAATTGTTATTTCTATTTTTTTTTAAAGTTTAGAAAAAAGCAAGCTTATTGTACTAGCCTGGGTTCTAATGTAACCAAAAGTGGAGTCTGGCTGCTTGCCACTCCAAAGCCAGTAAAGAGGTAAGGTTGGTGGAGAGGAACGTTTGCTTTACTCTGGACATCAGCAAAGGGGGAGGTTTGGGGAGGGGGGATGCAAAGGGCAGACTCCTGTCCAAAGACCCTTAATAATCAGTGGACAAGAGCTTTTATGGGCTGAGGGAGGGGACTATATGCGGAAACAGTACAGTCATCTCTGACTGTCAGGAAGTTGTCATCAGTAGTCTGACCAGCGTCATCTTGATTTCTTACATACAGCTAATATTAAGTTCCAGGGTTGATTTGTTTCCACTTCTTGAGGCCATTTCTTGGAATTGTGGTAGCTTATATCATCGCTACAGTCTGGTCATCATGTAGTTAACTTCTCCACCAGGTGGGGGTTTCAGTATCTATAAAATAGCTCACAAGATATACCTCAGAATATGATCTGAGAAGAAGCTGAAGGCCCCTGACTTCACTTAATGACTAAACTATTACTATTTTGTCCCTTTAACTGTTTCCTTTATTTCTGCATTTTGTCACTTCCCTGATTAAACTTATTCTTTGACCTTAGTTTTTCTATAGACAAAAGGCAGGTGAAGGACTTGGGGGCAAGTGCACTAGGGACCTGCTCTATTTCACTAAAATGGTTAAAAAAATTTTTTTCTGAATGAAAAATAAAAATTTCCCATAGGATTATCAGTGACTAAAAAGGAAATTAAAGGTCAATTATATTAAAACCTTTATTTAAATAGAACAAAATTACATTGTTATGTTCAAATGAAATTCTAATTATCAAAATCATGAAGGAAATCATGTTTATATGTTTTGCTTTCAGTAATGAGGAAACAATACTTTGAGTAGTCTTATAACAAAATATTACCTGTGTTCTTTACAGATAGTCCATTTCCAATTTAATACATGTTTTACCTTGAATGTCTTGAAAAAAATATATGCCACATTTGTATATCATATCTAAATGAGATGCAAATAAAACATCTTCACTCTAATCATATTACTGTTCCTGTAGTGTAACAATAGAATGCTAAAAAATAAAATTGCAGGACACAAACCTCAGGTGTCAACTTGTCACCATGTTACACTTGAAGTAGTTATTAAAATCATTAAGCTATCAACTCCTGAAGTTTGGATGCACCAAATATAGAAACTTGATTTAATTGCTCACAATTTTATTTTGAGTGAAAGAAAAGGACCCCTTGTAAAGATACTTGTAAAGTCCTCCTTCTATCAAAATTAGATGAAAAAATAATTTTCAACATAAATATTGAATATATGAAATCTTGTTTGTTGAACTTAGCTTTCTTATTGTCTTCACATATGAGGCAAAAAAATAAAAGTACCTAATTACCTACACAGCTTGAAGGAAAGCTCAGAAAATACTAAATAAAAAGTGTAAAACAGCTGTCTTGATATTGTACAATGTTTCTACTTTTAAAATTAAACCAAAAAAAAAAAAACATAGTTTATTATTATTTTTCTTTTTGTAGTCTATTTCCATGATTGATGAGTAGGATTGTCCCTATAGAATATAACTTGTGCTGCTTGTAATTAAGTGTCCAATATAGCAGTGCAACCTAGGAAAAACACTTATTAAAATCATTCAATTTTCCAGCTGCCCCTTTTGGCCTTGAATATTTGTGCAGAAATCAATGTTACTTAATGAGAAGGAAAAGAAATAAACTTGAATTCAGTGTTAGATTTAGAATATAAGTATTGGAATTATTATTTTTTTATTCATCTATATTTTCATTTTAAAGTGAAAATTGGTATTTTATAATTATATATATGTAAAAATTAATTTTCTAAAAATTGCAGAATTACCAATTGAAAGGTCACATACCTTAATTTCACGGGAAAAGTTTAAATCAATATTAATGTTTGCAGGTAATATGAAGCTATCAGGTAGCCAGTTCCTCTATTTTATTTTTCACATTTTTATTGGTGTATAGTTGCTTTACAATGTTATGTTAGTTTTTCATGTACAGAAAAGTGAATCTGGCATACATATGCATATACACTCCTCTTTTTCTCGAATTGCCTTCCCATTTAGGTCACCACAGAGCACTGAATACAGTTCCCTGTGCTATACAGTAGGTCCTCATTAGTTATCTATTTTATTTTATTTTTTTATGTATTTTTTTTTCAGTTATCTATTTTATACATGGACTTCCCTGGTGGCTCAGAGGTTAAAGCGTCTGCCTGGAATGAGGGAGACCCGAGTTCGATCCCTGGGTCAGGAAGTTCCCCTGGTGAAGGAAGTGGCAACCCACTCCAGTACTCTTGCCTGGAGAATCCCATGGAGGGAGGAGCCTGGTAGGCTACAGTCCATGGGGTCACAAAGAGTCGGACACGACTGAGCAACGTCACTATCAATAGTGTCTATATGTCAATCCCAGTCTCCCAATTCATCTCCCAATTCACCACCCCCTCTTTCCCCTTCGGTATCCATATGTCGAGGGAGTGTGTAATTTCCTCAGTCCCGTCTCATCACAACAAAAATTCGAAGCGACGGACCAGTGTTACAGCCCTTGGACAATCCACAGTTACAGCCGTCAGACAGAACACTGTTACAGCTCCGTGTTACAGCTCCGTTTTATTTAGAAAATAAAGGAAAATACATCCTTGAGGCATGAGGGCATGCGATCCAAATACGCGAAGAGAAGAGAGGGACCCCCGGCCTTTTGGCTCCTCTTTTTGTATGTTTTTTCTTCTCCCCTTGGGCCTACCCTGTGTAAATTGTGCTAGCCAGGAGTGCTGCTTCTATTACCTGAGGTCCTCACTCCAGTCCTTGGACCTTCCTTTGTTCTATTTTCGCAGGCTGTTAGCCATCGCCATTCTGGGCTCCTTTTTCCTATTCTATAACTACCTAACACATACATTTTTTCTCATCTGTGTCTCTGCTTTTGCTTTGAAAGTAGTATCATCTGTACCAATCTTTTTCTGATTCCACATATATGTGTTAATATATGGCATTTAGTTTTCTCTTTCTGGCTTACTTCACTCTGTATAACAGTCTCTAGGTCCATCCATATCTCTACAGATGACTCAATTTATTTCCTTTTTATGGCTGAGCTATATCCCTTTATATATATATATATATATATATATATATATATATATATATATATATATATATACATACACACACACACACTACATCTTCTTTATCCAGTCTTTTGTTGATGGGCTTTTAGGTTGCTTCCATGTCCTGACTATTGTAAATAATGCTACAGTGAACGTTAGGTTGCATATATCTTTTTAATTATTAAATTTGTTTAATTTTAATTGAAGGATAATTGTTTTACAGTACTGTGCTGGTTTCTGCCAAACATTAGCATGAATCAACATAGATATACATTTCTGAATTGTGATTTTTTTCTGGGTATATACCCGCTAGTGGAGTCACTGTGTCATATGGTAGATCTATTTTTAGTTTTTTTTTAAGGAAACTCCATATTGTTTTCCTTAGTGGCTATAACAATTCACATTCCCACTAACAGTGCAAGAAGATTCCCTTTTCTCCATGCTGTTTCCAGCATTTATTGTTTGTTGATTTTGTGATGATTGCCTTTCTGACTGGTGTGTGGTGATATCTCATTGTAGTTTTGATTTGCATTTCTCTAATAATCAATGATGTTATGCCTCTTTGCATAGTCAGTTATTTATGTAAATATTACAGAATTATTAATAATGTGATCACATATTATATAATTATATGTAATCTCATATTTTTCTACAATATTTTATAATATAGATTATTCTTTTTTATCTCACAGTATACTTTAGAATAGTTTAAGTATATGTTTCCTCTGCTCACTGACAGCTTAAATTTTTATTTTCTAAAAACTACATTTTATTTTTTGTCTAATTTTTATTTGTTGGAAGATTGAATTGATTTGTCCTTTTTTTTTTTTGGCAGAAGTGATGCTAAATAATTAAAATTTGAAAAGCTAAGTGACTTTCAGGGAAAAGTGTGAAGCCCATATAGTTAAAGCAAGGTATAAAGTTTAATTTAATATCCAGGTAAAGCATAATGCAGGTATGAAATTTTGAATTGTAGCTTGTTTTAGCTTCGTACTAAAACATATATTGCATGTTTCACAAGTTATTTCAAGTGTTTTAAGTTATAGCTTAAAACTATAACATTTTGTACATTAATAAACTTTTATGATTAAAGGGGCATTAAATACCACTTGGAAAGTTAAGTAGAAATGTGAAGCCTACATATTTGTTGTTGTTTAGTCTTTAAGTCATGTCATAGAGTCTAAGTCTGACTCTTTTGGTACCCTATGAACTGTAGCCTGCCAGGCTCCTCTGTCCATGGGATTTCCAGGCGAGAATACTGGAGTGGGTTGTCATCTTTCTCTAGGGTGTCTTCCCAGCCCAGAGATTAACTCAAGTCTCCTGCACTGGCAGGCAGATACTTTACTACTGAGCCACCAGGAAAGACCCTAAATATTTTGTAAAGACCTATTTTAGAATTCAGAAATAAGCATTAAAATTTAACAAAATGCTTTACAAAATGTAGCACAGTGACTTTTAAAGTTTAAAACATTATTTATAATAATTAATTTTTATCTTCCACCTCTGGCATATATGTTTATAAGAATGTTCCTTAAGATGATCTGCTCTAGACCTATGTCTTTCTCTGGAAAAAAATAGTACTCAGAATTCCTGAAGTTTGAATGTTTTGGGGGGATTATAAAACAAATGTATGTTGTTTTAGATACCATTTAGTAACTTAGAAGAAACACCTAAAGTATTCTACAAATATCAAGATATAGCCATTTAATTTTCTTCTACATATCAATATTGTATTTATAAATACTATGCTGAGGATTTTTAAAAATATATATATTTAATATATAAGTATATATATTCATAGTAATATAGTCAATTGAGTGTATAGTTTTTAAGGTGAAGGTTAAAAATATGCTGATAAAATTATCACTGTGCATATACACATGTGTATTGATTTGCATAAATTTATTTAAATACACATTATATAAGCTATTAAAATAACATCAATACTTTGATTCTTCAGGTATCTTTTGTATTTTTAATTTATGTGTCAGAAATATAATATAAATGCTTAAAATCCCAATTCCTTTTGCAAAATATAAGCAGGTTTATTTTTATTTTTAATTGGAAAGTATTTGCTCTACAATGAAGTGTCGGCTTCTGCCACACAACTGCCATACAACAGGCTCCTTCCTGTTGAGCCTCCTCTCCCCACCATCCCACCACTCTGGGTGGTCACAAAGTGTGGGCTGGACTCTCTGTGTTATATAGCATCTTCCCACTAGCTATCTATTGATTTTCAACAAATCCCTCATTAAATTCCCCAGTGAAATAAGGTAGTAAAGTAGATTAAAATGATCAGTTCTTATAATTATTCAGCTTAAATCATTTGTTAAGTCAAACACGTATTAGCTTTTCTGTTCATAGTTCAAGAATGGGCAAACTTTGGCTCATGAGTCAAGACCAACCTGCCAACTGTTTGGATAAATAAAATCTTATTAAAGCACAGCCATACCGGTTTGTTTCTGTATTGCCTATGAGTACTCTTCCCACGACAATAACAGAGTTGAGGAGTTGCGACAAATACCATATGGTCCATAAAGTCTAAATGCTTACTATTTTTACAGAGCTTGCCAGCCTCTGCTATAGATGATTAGCATACAGGGTTGTAAGATTTGTCTGCTTTTTTAGGTTATTAGTAAGCCAATTATATATGTTCACAGCTGTTTCTTATACTCAGTATACACATTCATAGACATAGTCACACAGTCACAAGAACAGAAACGTGCTCTTTAATTTTTTTCCTTAACACTCAAATTGTGCAGACATATAACTATTTCATTATAATAATAAGCATTATCACTTCAGTTCAGTTCAGTCACTCAGTTGTGTCCGACTGTTTGCAACCCCATGGACTGCAGCGTGCTAGGCCTTGCTATCCATCACCAACTCCCAGAACTTACTCAAACTCATGTCCATTGAGTCGGTGATGCCATCCAACCATCTCATCCTCTGCTGTCCCCTTCTCCTCCCACCTTCAATCTTTCCAGGCATCAGGGTCTTTTCCAATGAGTCAGTTCTTTGCATCAGGTGGCCAAAGTATTGGAGTTTCAGCTTCAGCATCAGTCCTTCCAATGAATGAATATTCAGGACTGATTTCCTTTAGGATGGACTGGTTGGACCTCCTTGCTGTCCAAGGGACTCTCAAGAGTCTTCTCCAATACCGCAGTTCAAAAGCATCAATTCTTCAGTGCTCAGCTTTCTTTATAGTCTGTCTCTCACATCTATACATGACTACTAGAAAAATAATCATTATCACTAGTTCTCCCTAAAATTGGAGATATTCTTTCCCCATAAAACTGACTGAATATACTGAAGATCATTGTACTATGTAAATTTCTAAAAGAATAAGAAATGTAGAAATAGTGTTTACTGCAAAAAATCTCTGAAATGTGCCTTCATATGCAAAGGAAACTTTCATTAAGTGTCAAATGTTACTAGTACTTTCTTTACAATATAATTCTTTCCTCTCTTAGGGTTATTTTTTCCTAAGTGCTTTTAAATTAGAAAATATTAAGATATTGGATTTGCAAATAAATTTCCCAATGATAGGTATTGAGGTGTTACAAATTTCCAGTAAAAAAATCTGCTTTTGCATTTGTTGGATGTTCTATTTTAAGGATGGCATACTATAGAGCTGGCAAATTATGATTACAATTAAATGTTAAATGTTTTGGATTCAGCCAAGCCCATCACTTACATAAAATCAAAATCATTGACGAGGGAAAGACACATTATCATCTGCTTACTGCATACTAATATCACACTCTTTATTCCTTTATATTGTCAATAACCTCATGTTGTAATTTACTTTCTATATTATTCAAGTATAAAATCATTTATTGTTCAATTTATTAGTAAACTGACTCAAGAGCAAATGGTAATCATTTGTTTTCATTTTTTATAAACCTGTCGTGTGTGTGCATGTGTTACTCACTCAGTCGTGTCCAACTCTGCGACCCCATGAACTGTAGCCTTCCAGGCTCTTCTGTCTATGGGAATCTCCAGGCAAGAGTACTGGAGTTGGCTGTCATTCCCTTCTCAAGGGGATCTTCCCAACCCAGGGATCGAACCTGGGTTTTCTGTGTCTCCTGCATTGCAGGCAATTCTTTACCATCTGAGCCACCAGGGAAGCCCTGGTATATATATAGACACACACACATGCATATTTTGCTGGGTATACGAGTATCATGATTTTCTAGATATGTAATCTACTATCAATGCTTTTTTAAAATTTTATTGTGATTTATAGAGCACAATATTATATGCATTGTAGTATCATGATTATATTAGAAATAAAATAGCCAAATTTAATATATCTAAATCTGTATGGAATGTCAGCATCTAAGTTAGTTAATATTTAATAAGAAAATTTTGCAAAATATGGCAAGGGTATAGAGAAAAACGAACCCTAGTTGGTAGGAATGTAAATTGGCACAGCCACTATGGAAAACATTATGGATGTTCCTCAAAAGTAGAACTATCTATTATATGTTTTAGCATATAATAGCTAATAGCTAATAGCATATAATAGCATACTCCTGAGTATACATCCGAAGAAAATAAAAACACTCCTTCAGAAAGATACATGCATCCCAGTGTTCTAGCAGGACTATTTATAATAGTCAAAATATTGAAGAAACCCAGTGTCTACCAAAAGATGAATGAATAAAGAATATGTGACATGCATATGCAATGAAACATTATTTAGATTAAAAAAAAATGAAATTCTGTCATTTGTAGCAATGTGGATGGACCGACACAATATTATCCTTAATGAAGTCAGACAGAAAAAGACAAATACTATGTGATGTTACATATGTGGAATCTAAAAAAATGAAACAAATGAATGTATATAGTTTAATATTGGGTTGGTCAAAAAGCTCATTAAATTTTCCCATAACATTTTATGGAAAAACTCGAATGAACTTTTTGGTCAGCCCAATTGAGGGAGATTCACACATACAAAGAACAAACTAGTGGTTACCAGTTGGGAGAGAGAAGGGAGGCCGACCGAGACAGGGATAGAAAATTAAGAAGTACAAATTACTATGTACAAGCTAAATAAGCTATAAGGATATATGTTATACAGTACAAGGAGTATAGCTAATATTTTCTAATAACTTTAAATGGAGTATAATATGAAAAAAATACTGAATCACTACATTGTACCCCTGAAACTATATTGAAAATCAACTATGCTCCAATTTAAAAAATTATAACATGGCAGTCAAAATAATCATCTTAGGAATTTGCATTCTAGCTTTGCAGAGTAATTCAGCAGAGAATTACAAAAAAGCATTACAAATAGATTGCTATTCTTTTAGAAGAGATGAGAAGCCCTCTTACACTGTTGCTGGGAATGTAAATTGGCACAACCACTACAGAGAACAGTAAGGAGATTCCATAAAAAACTAAAAATAGAGGTACTTTATGATCCAGCAATCTCACTCCTGGGCATATATCCAAAGAAAACCATAACTCAAAAGGGTTCATGCAGCCCCGTGTTCATTACAGTGCTATTTACAATAGCCACGCATGAAGGCAACCAAAATGCCCATCAACAGAAGAATAGATAAAGAAGGTGTGGTACATATAGCCAATGGAATATTACTCAGACATAAAAAAAAACAAAATAATCCCTTCCCTCTTAATAGTTCTAGCTCAGACGAAGGAAAAAGCACAGTGGAGGCACTTCCTTGGCAGTCCAGTGGTTAAGACCTTGCACTTGCACTGCCAGA
The DNA here is from genome assembly GCF_002263795.3 of Bos taurus. NCBI lineage: Eukaryota > Metazoa > Chordata > Mammalia > Artiodactyla > Bovidae > Bos > Bos taurus. The sequence continues at coordinate 11,697,512 of NC_037329.1, read as the reverse complement.
AATGCAGGTTCCATCCCTGGTTATGGAACTAAGGCTAGCCCCAAAAGATAAATAAATAAATTTATATTAAAAATAAATTTTGAACCTCTCAAAAAAAACCCAATGGAATGAATTTTTTTTCCTTCTCTTTTCTGACAGCTCTCTGTCAGATTTGACCTTGGGATATCAAGAGGGAAAGTCTAGAACAATACTCTTTAGGAAACGTTGTAGGCAACAGCAAGCAAAGCTTTCAGTTGCAAGGAACAAAAGGAATACAATTTCTAGCAGCATCATCCAAAATCAAGACAAGACATGGTTCCACTTTCTGGAAGTGAGTCTGTCCTTTATATTCTAAAGTAATTTTTTTCTAGGAAAAAGAGATAAAACTATATTAATATGAAAAAACTAAGAAAAATATTGTTGATTATGAGGCTGTTACTCTGATTATACTGGAGGCTGCTTTGTTTCTGTTTTCCAGAAAATGCAAGCAGCATTGATCTTTTTATACTTAGTATCATTGGTGGATTAATAAATAGAAACAAATAAGTAATAAAAATAATAACGTGTTTAAAATGAAACACTAGTGTTTATGCCAAGCAACACATCTTGCCAATAATGTACATGAGGACTAATATAAATATTTAGTCATATAAACTGCATGTTTCTATTATTGTGAGCTAAACAACATCAGTGAAGTGAGATGAAAGACCCAAAAGTCTGAGAGTCAACTGACACGGAAAGCACATTATTGTTGGGTTTTACCACCGAGTGAGCCGAAAGTTTCATTTAGTTCATTCTGTATGCTGGCGCTAGTAGTGCTTAGTTGTCTTTCAGTTCAGTTCACTTCAGTCACTCAGTCGTGTCCAACTATTTGTGACCCATGGACTGCAGCACACCAGGCTACCCTGTCCATCACCAACTCCTGGAGTTTGCTCAAACTCATGTCCACCAAGTCAGTGATGCCATTCAACCATCTCATTCTCTGTCGTCCCCTTCTCTTCCTGCCTAAAATCTTTCCCAGCATCAGGATCGTTTCCAAGAAGTCAGTTCCTCACATCAGGTGGCCAGAGTATTGGAGCTTCAGATTCAACACTAATCCTCCCAATGTATATTCAGGACTGATTTCCTTTAGGATGGATTTGTTTGATTTCCTTGCAGTTCAAGGGACTCTCAAGATCTTCTCCAACACCACAGTTCAAAAGCATCAATTCTTTGGTGTTCAACTTTCTTTATAGTCCAGCTCTCACATCCATACATGACTACTGGAAAAACCATAGCTTTGACTAGACGGACCTTTGCTGGCAAAGTAATATCTCTGCTTTTCAATATGCTATCTAGGTTGGTCATAGCTTTTCTTCCAAGGAGCAAGTGTCTTTTAATTTCATGGCTGCAGGCACTATCTGCAGTGATTTTAGAAGCCCCCAAAATAAAGTCTGTTACTGTTTCCACTGCTTCCCCTATTTGCCATGAAGTGATGGGACCAAATGCCATGATCTTAGTTTTCTGAATGTTGAGCTTTAAGCCAACTTTTTCACTCTCCTCTTTCACTTTCATCAAGAGGCTCTTTAATTCTTCACATTTTGCCATAAGGGTGGTGTCATCTGCATATCTGAGGTTATTGATATTTCTCCCAGCAATCTTGATTCCAGCTTGTGCTTCATCCAGCCTGGCATTTCACATGATATACTCTTAAATAAGCAGGGTGACAATATACAGCACTGATGTACTCCTTTTCCAATTTGGAACCAGTCTATTGTTCCATGTCCGGTTCTTAACTGTTGCTTCTTGACCTGCATACAGATTTCTCAGGAGGCAAGTCAGGTCGTCTGGTATTCCCATCTCTCGAAGAATTTACCAAGGTTTGTTTTCCATGAGGAAAACAATAGTTGTCTTTAACTTCATTCAAAACAATTTTGTTGGAATGTATTATGACAGCTTCATATCAGCATGCATTTTTTAAAAATGATCAAAATTGGTAAATTTTTGTGTAAGCATTTTAATACTGAAGATGGGAAAAAAGCAACATTTTCAGCATATTAAGTGTCGTTATTTTAAGAAAAAAATGCAAACTGAAATGCAAAAAAAAAAAAAAAAAAGATTTGTTCTGTTTACGGAGAAGGTGTCAAAAATGTTTTGCAAAGTTTCATGATGGAGATTTCTTACTGGATGACATTTCATGGAGGGGTAGATCCATTGAAATCAATAGTGATCAAATCAGGACATTGAAAACAATCAATGTTATACCATGTGGGAGATAGCTGACATACTCAAAATATCCACATCAAGCACTGAAAATCATTTGCACCAGCTTGGTTATGTTAATCACTTTGTTGTTTGGGTTCCACAAAAGTTAAGTGAAGAAAAGCTCTTTGACTATATTTCTGCATGTGATTCTGTATTGAAACATAAGGAAAATGTTCTGTTTTTAAAACAAATTGAGAAGGGTAACTAAAATTGGATACTGTATAATACTATGGAGTGGAAGAGATTGTGCAGCAGGCAAAATGAGCCACCAACAACCATACCAAAGGCCAGTCTTCATCCAGAAACTGTGATGTGTTGCATATGGTGGGATTGGGAGGAAGTCCCATATTATTAGCTCCTTCTAGAAAACCAAATGATTAATTCCAACAAGTACTGCTCCCACTTAGACCATTGAAAACAGCACTCAATGAAAAGTGTCTGAAATTAGTTGACAAGAAACACATAAACTTCCATCAGGATACTGTAAGACTGCATGTTTCTTTGATGACCAGGCAAAAACTGTTCCAACTTGGCTGGTAAGTTCTGGTTCATCCACCATATTCACCAGACATTGAATCTTTGGATGTTCATTTCTTTTGGTGTTTACAAAATTCTCTTAATAGAAAAAAATTTTAATTTTCTGGAAAACTATAAAATGCACCTGGAATGGTTCTCTGCTCAAAAAGATTAAAGAAAAAAAAAAAGCTTTGGAAAATTAGAATTATGAAGCTGCCTGAAAAATGGTAGGAGGTAATGAAACAAAACAGTGAATATGTAGTTCAATAAAGTTCTTGGTGAAAATGGAAAATGTGTCTTTTAGTTTTACTTAAAAAACTAAAGGAACTTTTGGCACAACCCAATTTGTTTCCATGTGCATTTTGGCCAGTAAATTATTCATAGAGAGGAATTACTTGCTTTTTATTTTTATTTTTTAATCGTTATAGGACACTCTGGTAGCTCCTATGAGAATGCATAAATTAATGTATAAGATTAGTTTTCAATTTCCTTGTGCTTATAATTTATTTGGGGAAGTAAAGATAACCAATATGAAAAGACCTATAACAAAACTGCCAAATGCTAGTTTCTGAATGGTGAAATCAGAAATTCTGGGAAAACTGGGTGTGAGTTGGCTGTTGAAAATTTGGTAGAATTTAAATTAACAGAAGGTAGAATGTTTCTGGAAAAAGAAAGGACAAATTTTTGTTGGCCACCTTATACTAGATTTTGCCTAAATTGAGAGGGTGTTAATTTAGTGATGTAGTAAAAACTACTAGGGGAAAATTAAAGGGGCTGAGCAAAGATAATTTTTATTCTCATTGAATGTAAGTTTATGAAGTGAATGAAACTACGTAGTTTACTTTCTCATTTATCATTGTATTTAACCATCTGTGGTGTGCTGCATTCCATGGGGTCGCAAAGAGTTAGACACGACTGAGCGACTGAACTGAACTAAACTGAAGAACTTTTTAAAGCAATTTTAATGGTATGTGACATCTGCCTAACTCTACAGGTCTATACCCAGAATCCTCCACTTTCTCCCATGCTAACCTCCCCAAAGTCCCAAAACATACTTTGTTCTTCCTAGCTTTGTTTTGTTTCTTCCTAGCTTTGCTTTTATTTAGGTTATTTTCTTCTTTTAGCCTCTATTGGTCCAACCAAGATGAAACTTTTCTCTGACCCTTTCCTTTCTCAGATGCTAAAGTATATGGGGGTTCTTTACCTCTATATGCTTAAAACACTTAATGTACACTTTAAATATAGGATCTTTTGCACGCTTGTAATTATTGGCTATGCTCAATAAGAAAGGCAGATTTTTTTGTCTTCTGCACTGCTCTATGCCCAACACCTGAAATGGTACTTAAACACAGAAATTTCTCAAAATTCTATATGTCTTGATTGAGGAACATGATTTCTTTGAGGGAGTATTTTTAATCTCTGAAAAGCTAGAAACTGCCATGCAGGTTCAGGTTTGGGATTTGCCTCACAAACATCAGTAAATTGCTGTTAGGTGAATGAATGATTAGAAAGACAAAGAGCTAACTTGAATCACTTGAAAGTACAAAACTAACATTTTGATGGAAAGATCACTAGACTGAGAGTTTAACTGTCAGTTCTAGTATTATTCTGACTCAAAATTGCTGAGTTACACTCATCAAGTCAGTGAAGTTATTTGGACATCAGTTTTTCTCATTTGTTAAATTAAGGAACTGGACGTTGTACAACTACGTTACTTGTTAGGAGCTATTGTTACTCGTTCACCCCATACATTCCTTAGCAAAACCTTTGCTTCAAAGGTTGCTTCTTTGCTCCACAAACACGTAATTTAACACCTAATTGTCTCCACATTATAGGAAATGAGAAAACTGTCATGGAAAGGTCATTGAGGAGAATTTATTCAGCACAGCATGGCAGTTTCTGGCTTTCAAGTGCTGCCTGGGATATAATCACTTGTCTAGTAGCTGAGAGGCCCTTCTAAACTTGAGTAGATTTTCCTGACCTATTTAAAACTCACTTAAATTTCTGGCATCTTTTTTGGAACACGGGGACTTAATTTGACATATGTAAATGAGATCTCCTTCACCTGGGTAGTTGCTCTTGCATAACTGTTGGTTTAATAGGCATGGCTTTGAGCATTTCTTTTGTTTAAGTAGAATGCTGAATATAAAGGATAATCTCTTCTATCAAGGACCTAACATTTTAAAGTCCTGTCTACACTAGATCATTACTATAAAGGACAGATATTTATTAGTCTCAGCTCTGAATTCCACTTTGGGGTGTATGCTGCTGCTGCTGCTAAGTCGCTTCAGTCGTGTCCGACTCTGTGCAACCCCATAAACGGCAGCCCACCAGGCTCCCCTGTCCCTGGGATTCTCCAGGCAAGAACACTGGAGTGGGTTGCCATTTCCTTCTTCAATGCATGAAAGTGAAAAGTGACAGTGAAGTCGCTCAGTGTCCAACTCTTAGTGACCCCATGGACTGCAGCCCACCAGGCTCCTCCATCCATGGGATTGTCCAGGCAAGAGTACTGGAGTGGGATGCCATGGCCTTCTCCAATCGGGTGTATAGGAACTTCTTTACAGAAAATTAAAATTATGCTTGAAGAAATTTTCCAATCCAAACAATGTAACATTTTAAAGTGTTTTAGCATAAATGTTAGTGGTCAGATTGTTGTTGTTGTTCAGTCGCCAAGTAATAGCCAGCTCTTTGTGCCCCATGGACTGCAGCACACCAGTATTCCCTGTCTTTCACTATCTCCTGGAATTTTGTCAAATTCATGTCAATTGAGTCAGTGGTGCTATCTGACCATCTATTTCATCCTCTGCCACCCCCTTCACCCTTGCCTTCAATCTTTCCCAGCATTAGGGTCTTTTGCAATGCATTGGCTCTTCACATCGGTGGTCTGATAAGCAGTTACTAATTTGTAGAATTCAAAAGTCACTAACATATATTTAAAATGAATAACCAACAAGGACCAACTATACAGCACATGGGAGAAGACTATGGCACCAATACAAAATAAAAAATTAAAAATAAAAATAAAAATCACGGACACAGTTCAGTATTGTAAGAAGTCCAGAGATTCATATAATCCACAGCATGCGTGTGTGCTCAGTCATGCAGTCATTTCCAACTCTTTGCAACCCAATGGACTGTATCCCCAGGCTCCTTTGTTCACAAAATTTTCTGGTCACAAGTACTGGAGTAGGTTGCCATTCCTACTCCAAGGGATCTCCCTGACCATGGATCAAACCCATGTCTGTCTCTTGCATCTCCTGCATTGGAAGGCAGATTCTTTACCACTGCACTGCCTGGGAAACCCATATAACCCATACAAAACAATTATATATGTTCATATTTTTTAGATATGTATAGATGCTATTTTACAATGGTAAAATACATAATTATTATTAAATCTATAATAGATCTTGTCATCTAATATTTTCTCAAATAGTATGTGGTAAGAGTAAAACCCTCATTTGGAGTACACAAAATGTTTGTTATTCCTAGATAGTCCTTACTTTATTTTAGAGTATTGCATTCATGAGAAAAGTTAATAAATAATGAGGATATTTTGCTATGGTCATAATTATATACATGTTATTATATATCAGAGTAAGATAGAATTACAGATTAAGATATACGGCAGTAAAGTGTTATCAAAATAAGAGCAATATAATATACAGGCATACCTCTGAAATTTTGTGGATTTTGTTACAGAGTACTTCAATAAAGTGAATATCGCAATAAAGCAATTTACAAATTACTTTGGTTTCCCAATGCATATAAAAATTATGTTTACGCTGTATTGTAGTCTGTTAAGTACGTGATAACATTCTGTCCAAAAAAGCAATGTATATATCTTCACTAAAAATACTTTATTGCTTAAAATTTCTAGCCATTAGTCTGATCCTTCAGTAAGTCATAATCTTTTTGCTGGCACAGGGTTTGAAAATTACAAGAATTACTAAGTGCAACACAGATAGGAAGTGAACATGAGCTGTTAGAAAAACTGAGCCAATAAACTTGTTTGATGCAAGGATGCCCCAAGCCTTCAATCTGTAAGAAGCACAACATCTACAAAGTGCAAAATAACAAAGTAAAATGAGGTATGCCTGTATTGCTACTTGATATTATTTTCACAATTCATATTTCAAAAATATTTCTAAAATAAGGATGTTATAAAATCATAGTATATGGTAGCTTATTTTCTAATATCTAATGTAAAAGCAGTTATTAACTTGTTCATTTTAAAGCAGTCATTGATTTGCTCATTTATTTTAAATTTGCTTGTGTCCAATATGTCAGGATACAGTGATGAGTCTCAGGAATAGAAACCATAACAGTGTCTGCTATATAGAGTAATGTAATCTTAAAATAATTATACCATGTAATACAGATAGCCAACACCTTACAGTGAATGAAGTGCTGTCACCTTGACTTTACCAAGATGAAGAAATGAGATCTGGGTGCATGTAAAAGAAAGCCAGACATTTGCTTTGATTTTTGTTGTTGTGTCACTATAGCATGTTAGTTTATGGCCCCTTGTCAATTTTTCTTGTTTTGATACATATGAACACCGAATGCCTTAAATCTCTAAAATGTCATTTTAAAATATACAAGTACAGTACACAAGCTGTCATTTGATAAATGCATTGTGAACACAGAGCCAGGAACATAACATCTTTCACCATCCCATTTTCCTCACTGCTGATTCTAGGTCCCCTTAGGCAATAAAAGACTCTAGAGATTCCTTAATGGAATACAACTTTAGGTCACAACTTTATTAGCTTAAACAAAGAACATGGAAATTGTCCCCGGATGGATTCACCAAGGCACTAGGCAGCAATGATACCTAATTCCCCCAAGTGATTGTTTGATGTCTCTTTTAAGATAAAATTGCCTTGTACACAGGGAAATGGGCTATCAGTCCTGTCTTACAGTTCTACCCTTGGGAGAGCAGCAGCTACAATATAGTGGCATTTTCAGCAGGGGATTTCAAAACTTAAGAGAAGTGAATTCTGTTTCTTTTTAGGTATTTGTAAGATTGCAAAAGCATAATAATTTACTGTTCTTTCATAAATTAAGAAATTTCTGTTTTTTCTATTTATTTTTCAATTATTCAGTCTTCAATGCACAAAACAGTCACATAACATACTTGTGCGTTGGCAAACATGTTCTTTCTTACATTCTTCATGACTTCTCTAGAATTTGATTTTTAAATTGATTAATTTATGCCCAGATTCAACATGTTCAGATTTGTCTCATTTACCAATCAAGCTCTCCTTAGAGTCCCAGTGTTACTATTTTACCAAAGTTTTATGAAAATTTTGAAAATATTGTCTCCCGCTGCCATGTCTTGTTTTATTCCTGTTGTTTTGTTTCATTTTTAAAATCTCTTCCTCACTCTTCTACTTGGATGAGGATATTATGGATTCATAGATCATTTTGAGTAGCTACAAGTACATTCTTACCATTTGAGCATAGTTAGTGTTGAGAGGGAGAAGGTGATGGCACCCCACTCCAGTACTTTTGCCTGGAAAATCCCATGGATGGAGGAGCCTGGTGGGCTGCAGTCCATGGGGTCACGAAGAGTCAGACACGACTGAGCGACTTCACTTTCAATTTTCACTTTCATGCACTGGAGAAGGAAATGGCAACCCACTCCAGTGTTCTTGCCTGGAGAATCCCAGGGACAGGGAAGCCTGGTGGGCTGCCGTCTATGGGGTCGCACAGAGTCGGACACGACTGAAGCGACTTAGCAGCAGCAGCAGCAGCAGTATTTAGAGGGTGTGTTCAGACCAGGAGAGGTGAGATTATAGACTATTTTTGCGATAAACTAATGATCTTGGGCTTCCTTGGCGGCTCAGATGGTAAAGAATCTACCTGCAATGCAGGAGACCTGGGTTCTATCCCTGGGTCCTGGAGAAGGGAATGGCAACACACTCCAGTACTCTTGCCTGGAGAATTCTATGGACAAAGTAGCCTGGCAGACTATAGTCCATGGGGTCACAAAGAGTCAGATACAATTGAGAGACTAACAGAAATAAACAACGATCTTGAAAATGTATTCTAAATCTTGAAATCTATTCTAAATATTTTGGGTAATTAAAAACATTAGCTCAGTGGATAATTAAGATTTGCAGTTAAGAAAATGCACTGTCAACATTGCTAATACTGTGTTAGGAAGAACAAGAGAGAGATTATATATCAGTTAATCCATGAGAGAAGTAGAAAAATGGCCATCACAAGTAGGGACTGAAAGGAGGAAGTTGAGTGGGAAAATGTTGCATAGGTTGGGTATACAAAATCCTATTTAAAGAAGTAAGCGAGAAAGTAATAGCTATCATTACTTCCTGATTCTTGCTTAAACTCTTGGGCAGATTTTTTGCATTTTCATTAAAAAATGTATTTTAGAGGATGAGATAGATATTTGGATGAAGGAAGGTGATAAATTCTAGTTAGAGGATTTATACTTAATAGTCGTGTGGAACATACAAATCTAAATATTTAGCAAGCAACTAGATATATCTGTGCATTTCATGATAAATTCATTGCTGCTTCAACCTACTGTTATATTTCAGATTATCAAAAAGTCACAGTAAAGATTATATAAGATAATTCAGCTTGATCCAAAGAAAGTGTATGTGTTCCTGTTCTGTAGTACACAAAAAAAGAATACATGTGTTTTAGAAGAGCATAATGATTGAAAGTCATAGAAGTCCTCTGATCAGAGAGCCATAATTCTCAAATTTCAGGAGTTTCTGAACACCTGATGCTGATTATTCCAACACCTCACTCACAACCATTGGGATGTCCCAAAACTATTGATATGTAAAACCAAAAGGAAAACGCTACACTGTAACATGTGATTGATTACCCATGTTTATTAAATTCCTTATTTTCCAAATATATGTATATATATATATCACACTAATGGGGTATTTATTGCAGACAAAGTATTTTTGTTCTTTTGTTGTAAAGAGTCTTTGAATGAATAAAAGGAAGGAAACATACTGTGTTTTCCCACTGGTGCTCTATTTCCTTGGTCTTCCAGATATATCTATTTCTGAATTCAGCATTGGTGGCATACTTGAAGGAAAGAGCTCCCATCTTGTCATTATGCTGCTTATGAGAAAAATATGTTTAAATTAGACTTGGAAACATTTTTTATGGCTTGTTATTTTTATTAATTTCTAAGATTTATGATTGGAATGTTAAGCTGGGTGTTAATAAAAATTACATCCTTAACATGTACCTTACTTAAAATATGTAAATCATAAATCAACACTAAAATTCTTGATATCAAAATGATGTTAATATTATAGCAAGCTTCCCAGGTGGTGCTAGTGATAAAGAATCCTCCTGCCATTGCAGGAGATGCAAGAGACGTGGGTTTGATCCCAGAGTCAGGAAGATCCTCTGGAGTAAGAAATGGCAACCTGCTCCAGTATTCCTGCCTGGAAAATTCCATGGGCAGAGGACCCTGGCAGGCTACAGTCTATGGGTTGCAAAGAGTCAGACACATCTGAGTGACTGAGCACAAAAGAATATAGCAATAACAAATAAACATATGATATTTCTCTTTCTCTCTTACTTGACTTAATGCCTTCAAGGTTCATCTATGTTGTCATAAATGGCAAGATTTTATTATATAAATAATATTACATATTACAATTTATTTCTCCATTTTTTCCTCAAGGACACTTAAGTAGTTTTCATCTCTTCACTATTGTAAATAATGTTTTCAGTAAACATGGGTTTATATATGTCTGTAGTGTTTTTGCTTTCTTTGGGTAAATGCCCAGTAGAATTGCTGAATCATATGGTATTAATAGCTCCATTTTTTATTTTTTGGAGTAACTTCCATATTGCTTTTTACAGTGGCTGCACCAGATTACATTCCTCAAACAGTGCAAAAGGATTACTTTTCTCCATGTGCTTGCAAGTACTTATTTCTTGTCTTTTTGAAAATAGCCCTTCTAACCCATGTGAGATGATATCTCATTGTAGTTTTGATTTACATTTTCCTGATAATTAATGATGTTGAGCATCTTATTATGTAGCTATTGGTCATCTGTATATCTTCTTTGTCTATTTAGATCTTCTCCTCTTTTATGTTAAAATCAGATTGCTTGTTGTTTTGCTATTGAGATTTGTTGAGTTTCTTATGTATTTTGGATAGTAGCCCCTTATCAGATACAGGATTTGCAAATATTTTCTCCTATTTAGTAGACTGCATTTTAATTTTGTTGATGGTCTCCTTTGCCATACAAAAGCTTTTTGGTTTTATATAGTCCCACTTGTTCATTGTTGCTTTTGTTGCTTTTGCTTTTGGTATCAGATTCAAAGAGTTATTGCAAAGACTTATGTCAAGGAGTTTGCTTGACTTATATCTGTGTTCTCTTCTAAGAGTTTTATGGCTAAAGGTCTTACATTCAACCCTTTCACCCATTTTGAGTTAATTTTTGCATGTGGTTTAAAATATGTTTTTTTTTTCTTTTGCGTATGGCTGTCTAATTTTCCTAACATCATTTTTGTTAAGAGACTGTCCTTTTCCCATTGAATATTTTGGCTCCTTTGTCATGAATTAATTGAACATATATCTGTGTATCTATATCTGGTTCTTTATTCTGTTCCGTTTATCTGTGTGTCTGATTTTGTGCCATACTGTTTCCATTACTTTAGCTTTATTCGAAATCAGGGCTTCTGGTGCCTCTAGCTTTTTTTTTTTTTTCTCTGTCTTTGGATATTACTTTTGGATATTACTTTGGATATTCAGGATCTTTTGAAGTTACACACAAATTTTAGGATTGTTTCTTCCATTTCCATGAAAAATGATATTGGTTTTTTGATAGGGGTTGCAATGAACCTATAGATTGCTTGGGGTAGTATGGACATTTTAACAATATTTATTCTTCCTATCCATAAGACTGGAATATCCCTACATTTATTTGTGTATTCTTCAATTTCTCTCATTAATGCCCCTTTTCATTTGTCCCTAGGTATTTTTTAAATTATTTTTTTATTTCTTCTTTGACCCATTAGTTGTTCAGTAATGTGTTAATTTCCACATATTTGTGATTTTTATAGTTTTCTTCATGCAATTAATTTTTTGTTCATACCAGTGTGGTTGGAAATTATACTTGATTTCAGTCTTCTTAAATTTATTAAGAATTTTAAATTGTGGCCTACCATGTGATCTATCTTGGAAAATGTTTTATGTGCATTAAGGAATTTGTATTCTGCTGCTTTTAGATGGAATCCTGTTTAAGTTTCTAAGTTATCTGGTCTAATATGTCATTTCAGGCCTGTGTTTCCTTATTGATTTTCTATCTGCATGATGTATGTAGGGTATTAAGGTCCCCTACTCTTCTTGTGTTGCTATTTATGTCTCCCTTTTGGTCTGTTGATATTTGCTTTATGTATTTAGGTACTCCAATGTTGGACAAATAAAAATTTACAAATTTTATGTACTCTTCTTGGACTGACCCCTCTATCATTATGTAACACTCATCCTTATCTCTTATTACATTTTTGTTTTAAAGTCTGTTTTTTCCTGATGTAAATATAGCTACTCCAGCTTTCTTTTGATTTATATTTACATGGAATATCTTTTTTTCATCTCTTTATTTTCAGTGTACATGGGTCCGTACATCTAAAGTGAGTCTCTTGTAGGCAACATGTAAAAGTGTCTTATTGTTTTATCCATTCAATTCTTCTATGTCTTTTGATTGGAGAGTTCAAGCCACTTACTTTTAAGGTAATTATTGGTAAGTTTGCACTTTATTTTCATTTTGCTAATTGTTTTCTGGCTGTTTTATAATTTCTCTGTGTTCTTCCCTATCCTCTTGCTCTCTTTCTTTGTGGTCTGATGACTTTCTTTGGTGGTATGCTTATATTTATTTTCATCCTTTGTGCATTTACTATAGATTTTTGCTTTGTAGTTACCATAAGGCTTTCATATAATTGTTTATATCTAATAACTACATGATTTTGATCACTTCTAAGGTTCAACATTTTTCTACCCTTTCATTTTTCAAATTGGGTGTCATGTTTTACATCTTTTTATTTGTATATCATTAACTAATTTTTGTAATGACAGCTATGTTTTACTACTTTTTCTTTTAAAGTTTTCATTCTAGCTTCATAAGTGATTAATCAATTGCTTTTAATATATGTTTTCTTTTTTAGTGAAATTTACTCTTTCCTGTATTATAAGTAGTAACAAAAAAGTTTTTCCATATATTTTTAAAAGCATTATCCATAATTTAAAAAATTGTAAAAATGCAAAAGTCTATTAAACTAGGTGAGTACATTTCTGAAATTTATGGTTCTCTACATATCCTCCGGATAAGATTCATATAAATTGCTTTTCAAATATTATATTAAAATATAAAGAACATAATACATTTTATATTCTTACAGGTATATTTACTTATAAAATAAGACATTTTTATTTTAAATGTAAATGACTACTTTTCCCCCATTTCAATATTTTGTTTTAGATGAACTCTTGAAAATGTTTGACAGACATGTTTGGCAAGTTTTTGCACTGTGTAAACAGGATATCCCCTCACTTTGTGGCTATTTTCTTTTCAAATGCATAGTGGTCTATAACTCAAAAACCAAGCAGAAATGAGATGTATCTGGTTACATTCAATGCCACAGTGCAAATGGATTCTAAAAAAATCTCATCAAATGGGGCAATTCATGTTATGTTTACTACATGAGTAATTATACATAATGCAGATCCCATTTATTTTACAATTTATACTTTTAAACAATTAAAGGGCTTGTCTTTGGATGGTCACTAAAATGTGAAATGAGGCAGTCAAGCTTAATTTAAAAGTATAGCTCAATAAAGTTTATTAATCATTATAGGTGAGGAAAACATGGTGAGATATAAATATTTTTGGTAGAAATACCAGAATAGCTTTTTGATGTACCTATTATAGTGAAAGAGAGAAGTTTATGTGACTCTGATTGTGTTCATCCTTTTTTTGCTAGGTACAAGGGACCCACTGGTGAGCAATAACAATGAAAATGTCACACTTCCTGCTTTCTTGTACCTTATAATTCATTGAGAGAGACAGATTTACTAAAAATAATAATAGTTATAATAATGTGTTTCTCAAACAGATTTGATACCAGGGCTCTAAGAGGAAGGACTAACATAGTATCTCAAAATGGTCAAAGGTGTTGTTATAAAAAGACTTCTTTGAGCAAGGAATTCTTATCCAGCTAAGTCAGGTGAAAAGCAGGTTCAAAGACATCTTAGATTCAGGGAAAGTTATATTCAAAGGCTATATTAGGAAAAGTAAGGGTTCAGGAATGGAGGAGGTGACACAGATTAATATTTTCAAAATAAAGTGGCTCATCGTCTCCGACTCTTAGTAACCCCATGGACTCTACAGTCCATGGAATTCTCTAGGCCAGAATACTGGAGTGGGTAGCCTTTCCCTTCTCCAGGGGATCTTCCCAACTCAGGGATCAAACACAGGTCTCCTCCCTTGCAGGGGGATTCTTTACCAACTAAGCCACAAGGGAAGCCCTCAAACTTAATTAATAGATTATATATTATATACCTGCACATGTATGTATATATGTTTGTGTGTATCCTTACCTTATTTTTTATTTAATAACTGAATATTGGAGATGTAATATATTTCAGAACTATACAGTTATTTGAACATATAGTAGTTTCCTCTTTGAAAATTTTTATAATTTAGAATATAAACATAGTTAAGCATTATAGAATTAAATGAGCATATTTAATGTAGCTTATGTTAGGAGAAAAACACTTTCTAAAGATAGACTTTAAGAGTATTTCTATTTCAATCTGTGAACATGATATTTCTTTGCTTGTGAGGGAGAACATTTTCTCCTTAAATTATATGAATATTAGTGAACCAGAATTTTTTTTTTCTTTATATTTGCAGTCCTTCAGTTCAGTTCATTTGCACAGTAACATCTGATCTTTGTGACACTATGGACTGAACCATGTCAGGCATCCCTGTCTATCACCAATTCCTAGAGCTTGTTCAAACTCCTGTCCATCAAGTTGGTGATGCCATCCAACCATCCCATCCTCTGTCATTCCCTTCTGCTCCTGCCTTCAGTCTTTCCCAGCATCAGGGTCTTTTCCAATAAGTCAGTTCTTTCCATCAGGTGGCCAAAGTATTGGAGTTTCAGCTTCAGCACCAGTCCTTCCAAAGAATATTCAGGACTTATTTCCTTTAGGATTGACTGGTTTGATCTCTTTGCAGTCCAAGGGACTCTCTCAAGAGTCTTCTTTACCATCACAGTTCAAAAGCATCAATTCTTCAGTGCTCAGCTTTCTTTATAGCCCAACTCTGATATCTATACATGACTACTAGAAAAACCATAGCTTTTACTAGACAGATCTTTGTTGGCAAAGTATTGTCTCTGCTCTTTAGTACGCTGTCTAGGCTTGTCACAGCTTTTCTTCCAAGGAGCAAGCATCTTTTAATTTCATGGCTTAATTTAAAAGTATAGCTTTTAAAGTATGGCTACAGTCACCATCAGCAGTGATTTTGGAGCCCCCCAAAATAAAGTCTGTCACTGTTTCCATTGTTTCCTCATCTATTTACCATGAAGTGATGGGACCGGATGCCATGATCATAGTTTTCTAAAAGTTGAGTTTTAGCCAACTTTTTCACTCTCCTCTTTCACTTTAACCAAGAGGTTCTTTAGTTCTTTGTTTTCTGCCATAAGGGTATTGTCATCTACATATCTGAGGTTATTGATACTTCTCCCAGCAATCTTGATTCCAGTTTGTGCTTCATCTTGCATTTCACATGATATACCCTGCATATACGTTAAATAAGCAGGGTGACAATATACAGCCTTGATGTAATCCTTTCTTGATTTGGAACCATTCAGTTGTTCCATGTCCAGTTCTGTCTGTTGCTTCTTGACCTGCACACAGATTTCTCAGGAGACAGATAAGGTGGTCTGATATTCTAATCTATTTAAGAATTTTCCACAGTTTGATATGATCTACACAGTCAAAGGCTTTGGCATAGTTAATAAAGCAGAAGTAATTTTTTTTTTTTTTTTTTTTTACAGCATTCTGTGTATTTTAATAGCCAAAAATTGTAAACAAGTAAATGTTTTTCTGGAATCATCTTGCTTTTCCTATGATGCAGCAGATGTTGGCAATTTCACCTCTGGTTCCTCTGCCTTTTCTAAATCCAGCTTGAACATCTGGAAATTCTTATTTCATGTACTATTGAAGCTTTGCTTGGAGAATTTTATTTATTTATTTTTTAAACTGCTAACAGCAAATGTTTATTCATGATTGAAGCCAGGAAGAATTTATAAACGCATTTTAATACTTGCTGATAAAATAACATTCCATCTTTGCAACCTTGCAAGGAATACAGAAGATATTGTAAAGGCTTTGTGTATATCTACTATAACCAGGTAATCAGAACACACATACATCACCACCCACTAGTGTTACCCCATACAACTTTTCAGAAAGGCCATCTTTAAAGCTCTACTGGATAACTGAGTAAATAGAGTCCAAAAGACTGGGGAGAAGGGAAGAAAGAGATGAAAATGATAAGCAGCACACATTTCAAAGCCCACTTATAAGCACACGACATTATGAATATTGAAAAAAAATGGGGGGGGGAGGCAATTAAGTATTTTCAGACAGCGTATTTTGGCAATATTCAACGCATAAGGAGGCTGCGCTTGGGACCATCCACTCTCTCCAGCTTCTCAAAGTGTTTCCTGGCATTGCGAATGTTGATCAGAGTAGCCGCAGAAGGGATGGACGGATCCGACATAACCACCATCACGTACGTGTTTGATGTGAAGATGTCGATGAAAGCAGCGAAGTTAGAATTCCTAACTTCCATGCTCTGGAAAGAAGCGGCCAATTTACTGCAGCTCAGCTTGAACTGCTGAATTATGTTGCTGATCGTCTCCAATCGGTGGACATCACGCTGCTCTTTGCACTGGTAATGGGAGATGACCAAGAACGTGGCTCTTTCGAACAGCAGAACTTCATCGGCCTCAATAATCTGGGCAAAATTCCCGAGATTCATCTCCAGCTGCTGGACATTTGGAATCAGCTGATAGACAATACTGGACCAGGCTTTGTAGAGCGTTTCATCCCAGATGGATGTTCGAAAACAAGCACACTCCAGCGGGCGAGACAAACGCCTCAGGTCTTCCTCTCGCTCTTTAAAAATCAGGTCACGCTGATCTTCCTGAACCAGATCCATCTTGTGCACCAAGCAGAAGATTTTGGCATCAGGAGCGTTCTGGAGGATGGCCTCCAGACACGACTGGTAATAATGCATGTCCTTTTCCAGTTCGCGGCTCTCCACGTCGAACACATAAATCAGAACCTCGACATTACGGAAGATGTTGTCTCGCTGGCTGGTGAAGTAATTTTCCATGAAGGTGTCCTGACCGCCACAGTCCCACAGATTCAGCACTAGGTTGCCCAGGAATCGGACGTGGGAGTGCTCCACATTAATGGTGGCACCCAGGCGCCGGGTGTCGCAAGCGATGTAATTGGCAAAGATAATCGACCTCATGCTGGTCTTCCCCGACCTGCTCTTCCCCATTAACAGCACCTTTTTCTTCATGGCTGTATTTGGCATCACCGCCGGAACTCCCGCGGACTAGGCCTCTGGGCGCGGCCTAACTGCAGCGCAGACGGAGGGAGGGAGGAGCCGGGGATTTCGGGGGCTCAGCCGGCTGGGCCGCGCCTCTGTATACTGGTGAAGCCACAGGGGCGAGCTCGGCGCTGGGAAGGGCCGCGTCCGGTGAGCTCTTTCCCTGGGGAGAGCGCCACAGGGAAGACGGCTGCAGCAGCTCCGAAGAAACCAGCGGCTTCCGGGGAGAGAAGTCTCTGAGCCTCCGCAGCCACCCACTTCCGGCGGCGATCTCGCGAGAACCCGCGCTCTCGAGCGTCGCTGCCGGAAGAGCTTTGAAAAACCGCTCTATCAATGAGACCCAGTACAGACCACCCGAAGGAGAGATTGGAAGGGGAACACAGGACTCGGGTGTTCTATTCTCCTATTTAAACTGAGCTTATGTTATGTTATGTTATGTTATGTTAAGTCTCTTCAGTCGTGTCCGACTCTGTGCGACCCCATAGACGGCAGCCCACCAGGCTCCACCGTCCCTGGGACTCTCCAGGCCAGAATACTGGAATGGAGAATTTTAAACATTACATTACTAGCAAGTAAGATGAGTGCAATTGTGCAGTAGTTTGAACATTCTTTGACATCACTTTTCTTTGGGGTTAGAATGAAAATTGATCTTTTCCAATCCTGTGGCCACTGCTGAGTTTTCCAAATTTGCTGGCATATTGAGTGCAGCACTTTCACAACATCATCTTTTAGGATATGAAATAGCTCAGCTGGAATTCCATCATCTCCACTAGCTTTGTTGGTAGTGATGCTTCATAAGGCCCACTTGACTTTAGACTCCAGGATGTCTGGCTCTAGGTGAGTGAGCACACGATCATGGTTATCTATGTCAGGACGACCCTTTTTATATAGTTCTTCTGTGTGTTTTTGCCACCTTTTCTTAATATATTCTACTTTTAGGTCCATACAATCTCTGTTCTTTATTGTGCCCATATTTGCATGAAATGTTCCCTTGGATTCTCTCATTTTCTTGAAGAGATCTCTAGTCTTTCCCATTCTATTGTTTTCCTCTATTTCTGTCCCTTGATCACTGAGGAAATCTTTCTTATCTCTACTTGTTACTCTTTGGAACTCTGCATTCAGATGGGTTTATATTTCCTTTTTTTCCTTTGCTTTTTCCTTCTCTTCTTTCCTCAGCTATTTGTAAGTCCTCCTCAAACAACCATTTTGCCTTTTTGCATTTCTTTTTCTTGGGGATTGTCTTGATCACTGCCTCCTGTAGAATGTCACAAACCTCCGTCCATAGTTCTTTAGGCACTCTGTCTATCAGATCTAATACCTTTAATTTATTTGTTACTTCCATTGTATAATCATAAGGGCTTTTAACTAAATAGTCTAGTGGTTTTCCCCACTTTCTTCATTTTAAATCTGAATTTTGCAGTAAGAAATTCATGGTCTGAGCCACAGTCTGCTCCCAGTCTTGCTTTTGCTGACTGTAAAGAGCTTATCCATTTCAGCTGCAAAGATATAAGCAATCTGATTTCTGTGTTGACCATCCGGCGATGTCTATGTGCAGAATCATCTCTTGTGTTGTTGAAAGAGAGTGTTTCCTATGACGTGCATTCTCTTGCCAGAACTTGTTAGCCTTTGCACTGCTTCATTTTATACTTCAAGGCCACACTTGCCTGTAACTCTAGTTATTTCTTGACTTCCTACTTTGCATTCCAGTCACCTATGATGAAAAGGACTTCTTGTTTTGGTGTTAGTAGGTCATCGTAGAACTGTTCAACTTTAGCTTCTTTGGCATTAGTGATTGTCACACAGACTTGGATTACTGTGATATTGCATGGTTTGCCTAAATGAACAGAGTTCATTCTGTCATATTGTGTGTGTGTATGTGTGGGCAGTCATTAAATAAAATCAAAATTATTGCATCTCCATGGCTTCCTTCTTAATTGATTCTTAAAACTGCAAGCAAAGAAGCAAATAGGGTAATTGTGAGATTACTTATTATTAATTGACTTTCTCCAAAATGAGAGTTTTATTTTTATTTTTAATAGGTTCTTGAAACTTTATTAATAGGCACTTGGAGTCCCAGTTTGAAACTTATGAACTGAAGAGTTTCAGAAAAACCTATAAAAGGTATTATATCATCAAAACCTGCTGTGATTGTTTATCCTTGTATTCTTTCACACCAAATTCATGTTTTCACTTGGAAACAACATTAAAACTAATCTGTTGAAGAATGATAAATGGAACTACCTAGGAAACAATTAAGTCCCAACTATCAAACTTCCAGACTTTTTAAACTCTATATTCTTTTTACTTAATCTTAACAAGTATACATGAAATCTTGTTCATAAAATTTGTCCTACTTACAAAGATTCAATCAATTCAACTAAGAAAGTACACTGTTAATCTGTATGAATATCCTTAAACTATTAAATATTAAGGCAATTTCTACAGCAAATGTCTTAAGTATTCAATCTGAAAGTGGTCAATGTGTTTGATGGAGTATAGAATTAGTTTTATTAAACTATAGAAAACTAAATGATCTAGTTATTATAAGTGAGATATATAAGGCTATAATATTGCTTACTTTATTGTTTATAACTATAATATAATTTTATTATAACTATAATATAATTTTCTGGAGCAGCTGTGGAGAGATACCCCATGTCCAAGGTAAGAGAAACCCAAGTAAGAGGGTAGGTGTTGCAAGAGGGCATCAGAGGGCAGACACACTGAAACCAAAATCACAGAAAACTAGTCAATCTAATCACACTAGGACCACAGCCTTGTCTAACTCAGTGAAACTAAGCCATGCCCATGGGGCCACCCAAGATGGGTGGGTCATGGTGGAGAGGTCGGACAGAATGTGGTCCACTGGAGAAGGGAATGGCAAACCACTTCAGTATTCTTGCCTTGAGAACCCCATGAATAGTATGAAAAGCCAAAATGATAGGATACTGAAGGAGGAACTCCCAGGTCAGTAGGTGCCCAATATGCTACTGGAGATCAGTGGAGAAATAACTCCAGAAAGAATGAAGGGATGGAGCCAAAGCAAAAACAATACCCAGCTGTGGATGTGACTGGTGATGAAGCAAGGTCCGATGCTGTAAAGAGCAATATTGCAGAGGAACCTGGAATGTCAGGTCCATGAATCAAGGCAAATTGGAAGTGGTCAAACAGGAGATGGCAAGAGTGAATGTCGATATTCTAGGCATCAGCGAACTAAAATGGACTGGAATGGGTGAATTTAATTCCGATGACCATTATATCTACTACTGTGGGCAGGAATCCTTTAGAAGAAATGGAGTAGCCATCATGGTCAACAAGAGTCCAAAATGCAGTACTTGGATGCAATCTCAAAAATGAAAGAATGATCTCTGTTCGTTTCCAAGGCAAACCATTCAATATCACAGTAATCCAAGTCTATGCCCCAACCAGTAATGCTGAAGAAGCTGAAGTTGAACAGATCTATGAAGATGTACAAGACCTTTTAGAACTAACACCCAAAAGTCCTATTCATTATAGAGGACTAGAATGCAAAAGCAGGAAGTCAAGAAACACCTGGAGTAACAGGCAAATTTGGCCTTGGAATACAGAATGAAGCAGGGCAAAGACTAATAGAGTTTTGCCAAGAAAATGCACTGGTCATAGCAAACACTTCTTCCAACAACACAAGAGATGACTCTGCACATGGACATCACCATATTGTCAATACTGAAATCAGACTGATTATATTCTTTGCAGCCAAAGATAGAGAAGTTCTATACAGTCAACAAAAACAAGACCAGGAGCTGACTGTGGCTCAGATCATGAACTCCTTATTGCCAAATTCAGACTGAAATTGAAGAAAGTAGGGAGAACCACTAGACCATTCAGGTATGACCTAAATCAAATCCTTATGATTATACAGTGGAAGTGAGAAATAGATTTAAGGGACTAGATCTTATAGATAGAGTGCCTGATGAACTATGGAATGAAGTTCGTGACATTGTACAGGAGACAGGGATCAAGACCATCCCCATGGAAAAAAAATGCAAAAAGAAATGGCTGTCTGAGGAGGCCTTACAAATAGGTGTGAAAAGAAGAGAAGTGAAAAGCAAAGGAGAAAAGGAAAGATAGAAGCATCTGAATGCAGAGTTCCAAAGAATAGCAAGAAGCGATAAGAAAGCCTTCCTCAGTGATCAATGCAAAGAAATAGAGGAGAACAACAGAATGGGAAAGACTAGAGATCTCTTCAAGAAAATTAGAGATACCAAGGGAACATTTCACGCAAAGATGGGCACAATAAAGGACAGAAATGGTATGGACCTAACAGAAGCAGAAGATATTAAGAAGAGGTGGCAGGAATACACAGAAGAACTGTACAAAAAATATCTTCAAGAACAAGATAATCTCGATGGTGCGATCACTCACCTAGAGCCAGACATCCTGGAATGTGAAGTCAAGTGGACCTTAGAAAGCATCACTACGAACAAAGCTAGTGGAGGTGATGGAATTCCAGTTGAGCTATTTCAAATCCTGAAAGATGATGCTGTGAAAGTGCTGCACTCAATATGCCAGCAAATTTGGAAAACTCAGCAGTGGCCACAGGACTGGAAAAGGTCAGTTTTCATTCCAATCCCAAAGAAATACGATGCCAAAGAATGCTCAAACCAGCGCACAATTGCACTCATCTCATACGCTAGTAAAGTAATGCTCAAAATTCTCCAAGCCAAGCTTCAGCAATACGTGAACTGTGAACTTCCAGATGTTCAAGCTGGTTTTAGAAAAGGCAGAGGAACCAGAGATCAAATGCCAACATCTGCTGGATCATGGAAAAAGCAAGAGGGTTCCAGAAAAACATCTATTTCTGCTTTATTGACTGCCAAAGCCTTTGACTGTGTGGATCACAATAAACTGTGGAAAATTCTTCAAGAGATGGGAATTCCAGACCACCTGACCTGCCTCTTGAGAAATTTGTATGCAGGTCAGGAAGCAACAGTTAGAACTGGACATGGAACAACAGATTGGTTCCAAATAGGAAAAGGAATACGTCAAGGCTGTATATTGTCACCCTGCTTATTTAACTTATATGCAGAGTACATCATGAGAAACGCTGGGCTGGAAGAAGCACAAGCTGGAATCAAGATTGCCGGGAGAAGTATCAGTAACCTCAGATATGCAGATAACACCACCCTTATGGCAGAAGGTGAAGAGAAACTAAAGAGCCTCTTGATGAAAGTGAAAGTGGAGAGTGAAAAAGTTGGCTTAAAGCTCAACATTCAGAAAACGAAGATCATGGCATCTGGTCCCATCACTTCATGGGAAATAGATGGGGAAACAGTGGAAACAGTGTCAGACTTTATTTTTCTGGGCTCCAAAATCACTGCAGATGGTGACTTCCGCCATGAAATTAAAAGACACTTACTCCTTGGAAGAAAAGTTACGACCAACCTAGATAGCATATTGAAAAGCAGAGATTACTTTGCCAACAAAGGTCCGTGTAGTCAAGGCTATGGTTTTTCCATTGGTCATGTATGGATGTGAGAGTTGGACTGTGAAGAAAGCTGAGCACTGAAGAAATGATGCTTTTTAACTGTGATGTTGGAGAAGACTCCTGAGAGTCCCTTGGACTGTAAGGAGATCCAACCAGTCCATTCTAAAGGAGATCAGCCTTGGGATTTCTTTGGAAGGAATGGTGCTAAAGCTGAAACTCCAGTACTTTGGCCACCTCATTCGAAGAGTTGACTCATTGGAAAAGACTGATGCTGGCAGGGTTTGGAGGCAGGAGGAGAAGGGGACGACAGAGGATGAGATGGCTGGATGGCATCACCGACTCAATAGACGAGAGTCTAAGTGAACTCCAGGATTTAGTGATGGACAGGGTTAGCCTGGCATGCTGTGATTCATGGGGTCGAAAAGAGTTGGAAACAAATGAGTGACTGAACTGAACTGAATATTGCTTCATGGGGCTAGATAATTTTATATAATTTTAATTGTGAAAAGTCTTGTATATTTTTACATAGAAGTCAGTATCCCCCACATATATAGCTCCTTTTTAAATCAACATGTAGGCACAATTTATATACCTCAATACTAGCATATTTTAATTTTTCATGACTTTTGTGAAATACATACTTTTGCGTAGATGTCACTCCAGTTTTAATATAGAATATTAATCTCTGTCCTGAAAGTTTACTCAGATGTTTTGCAGTCTTCCCACTATCCCTTGACCATTCACACCAGGTGATGAATAATTAGTTTGCATGCTCTAGATGTTCATACAATGTGTGTGTGTGTGTGTGTTTGTCACCTGGTCATGTCCAACTCTTTCTGACCCTATGGACAGTAGCCTCCCAGGCTCCTCTGTCCATGGAATTCTGTACACAAGAATACTGTGGTGGGTTGGCATTCTCTTCTCCAGGGGATCTTCCTGACCCAGGAATTGAACCCCAGTCTACTGCATTGCAGGCAGATTCTTTACCATCTGAGCCACCAGGGAAGACTTTAATCAGATAATATTTACTAGTTTGTGTTCACTGTCTTTTACTCAATACATGTGAAATTCATTCTCTTTGTTGAATGAATCAGTAGTTTGTTCCTTTTTATGATCGAGTGAGAGTCCACTATGTGAAAATACCAAAATAAATGTGTCTATTCACTGTTCACTATCTATCTAATCCAGTATCTATTCACTGGATTTTCTTGCCTGGCAAATCCCATGAACGGAGGAGCCTGGCCTGCTACAGTCCATAGTTCGAAAAGAGTGGGACATGACTTCAGTTTCACTTCCACTTTCTTTCATTCACTTTTAATGGTATATGATAATATGTGCATGCACATGTTGCATACACATGCACACACACTTTGGACACAGCATCTCGTAAGTGAATATGTAAATGTTTTGATTTTTCTTT
Organism: Bos taurus; assembly: GCF_002263795.3. Classification (NCBI taxonomy): domain Eukaryota; kingdom Metazoa; phylum Chordata; class Mammalia; order Artiodactyla; family Bovidae; genus Bos; species Bos taurus. The sequence goes on along the minus strand of NC_037329.1, from coordinate 11,673,244 downwards.
TTGTCCCAGTTAGTGACATTGTGTGAAAAATTCCTTTTCCCAAAAGAAAATGAACTTCAAAATAATACTGATCAGCACATATTCTATTGCAATGATGTGATTTTATTTAGACCAATTTTATTTCCTTTAAATTTAATTAACTAGATTTCTTATGCATCTAAACTACACCTGCCTGTTATCCCCAATATCTTATACTATTTTTGTTTCTTCCCTGCAGAGTGCATAATCACAGTAAAACAATTTGTATTCAGAAAATCCAACATTATTACCATATTCTCTTATTATCTATTTCATTTAATAGTCAAGCAAAAATAAAGTAAAAGTTACATAAACAGTAATTAATGGTGAAATTAGAGTTTATCAGCTTCATCAGGTCTATGCTTATATGTTTTTGTTCTTGTTCAATTGCAAAATCATGTCTGACTCCTTGCAACCTCATGGACTGCAGCATGCCAGGCTTCCTTGTCCTTTACTATCTCCTGGAGTCTTTTTCAATGAGTTGGCTCTTCACATCAAGTGGATAAAATATTGGAGCTTCAGCTTCAGCATTAGTCCTTCCAAAGAATATTCAGAGTTGATTTCCTTTAGGATTGACTGGTTTGATCTCCTTGCTGTCTAAGGGACTCTCAAGAGTCTTCTCCAGCACCACAGTTTGAATGCATCAATTTTTCATTGCTCAGCTTTATTTATGGTTCAACTCTCACATCTATACTTGATTAATGGAAAGATATAATTTTACTATACTGATCTTTGTTGGCAAAATAGTGTGTCTGCTTTTTATTATGCTATCTAGTTTTGTCATAGCTTTTCTTCCAAGGAGCAAGCGACTTACATGTTTAGACTTTACTATATTTATATTCTGTTGTGGGATTATAGTAACATCTTTTTCTCATTACTTCTAATTTGAATCTAAAAGATATTTTTATCAACAAAGTTTACTGTTATGAAAAATTGGAGAAGGAAATGGCAACCAACTCCAGTATTATTGCCTGGGAAATCCCAAGGATTTGGAATTTGGCCTAAAGTCCATGGAGTCACAGAGAGTCTGACACAACTTAGTTCTGTTTAGCAGCATTATGAAAATATTTATTACTGAAAAAAGTAGTGGCCCTGTAAAAAAAAGAAAATACCGTCTTAAGTCACTAAAACTATGTTTCTTAAAGGAACATTAATGTAAACATTAGATTCAAACAAATTTGCTTTTCTTCAGTTCAGTCGCTCAGTCATGTCTGACTCTTTGCGACCCCATGAATCGCAGCATGCCAGGCCTCCCTGTCCATCACCAACTCCCGGAGTTCACTCAGACTCACATCCATCGAGTCAGTGATGCCATCCAGCCACCTCATCCTCTGTTGTCCCCTTCTCCTCCTGTCCCCAATCCCTCCCAACATCAGAGTCTTTTCCAATGGGTCAATTGTATAACATGTGTGCTTAATTATCACAGAATACTTTCTATACATACTGTCTATAAAACAAAATTTACTGATGGTAATTTTTTATTAAGAAATATTTGAATGCAAAAATAATGATAATAAAACAAGTTCATTAGCTCTAAGTAAACTGTAAACAAAATTATATTATAAGCTATAATACTGTATATAATAAATGGAGAAGCTATATAAATTCCACATTTCTAACATATTTTATTTCACTTTGGATTGTTTGTCCATGACATGATCTAATTAAGTAGCTACAATAAAATTAAAATCCTTTATATAATATTTTCAATAATGTGAAATATATTTTAAAATAAAGCATTTTAAAAGATTTAAGTATCACAAAACTCTCATATTAATAAACATCACCTTTTGAATTTTGTACTGATCTTGTCACTGTATTTTTAAGATAAAAGTATAAGAACTGTCATATTGGATTTTTCAAGGAACATATTCCATCTATCAGAAGGCATTTCCTGAGATAGTTTGGACAGTGCCATACGAAATATCTACTCTCTCTTCTAAGATAATACTTATTTTTAGTTTGCTTCCAAAAGAATTTCAGTTGGCTACCATTCAAATTGCAATTAAAAGAAAATCTAGATTTATATCTGACATAGACAAAAAAACAAGTTTTAAGGGACAAATTATTTTAGTGAAGTTTAGTTTTATTGGGCAATTCGTAGATAATCTTTTAATCTCTGGAAGCTAACTAATTAGAATTTTTCTTATTTTTAACTTTACAAAATAAGAAAAACATTTTTAATCCACTTGACAAAATTTTATATTTTGCAAATATTAATTATGTAGAATATAACTGTAAGTCTGTGGAGCTAATATATATTTTCAGAATTTACTTTCTGATAAAATGTGTCAGTTTATGATTTTTATCAATTTAATAGATAATTTTTGCAATCTACCTGTTTTTTTTATTGTGAGAATTCTATATTGAAACAAGCTTTAAAATATTTATAAACCAGTTGTATACCTGGAGAATTATATCATACGTTTGCTTAACTCACAAGTCTAAAGTTTAATAATAGAAAATTTTTTCCAAGCATAAAGCCTGCAGATTCTTTTCACAAAGTGTTGGTTCCAAGTTTAACTGTTAGCTATTGGCTACCCACTCCAATAATTCTTGCCTGGCAAATTCCATGGACAGAGGAGCCATTGGGCTACAGTCTATGGTGTCACAAAGAATCAGACACGACTGAGCGACTAACACACAGACACATGATTAAAGAGAGAGGTTATTTCATTAATGTTAACTTGAATATTTTGTCCTTTGAGACAGACTTATTTCTTTGTGAGGTGATTAAGGTGAGAAATTTATGTGCATCAGTGATGCCATGAACTACTAAGATGGGCCTTCTCTTTTAGTTGGCAGTGACTAACTAAAGTAACTAAACTAACTAAAGACAAGCAACTCTGATCCATCTGGCAATTCATGAGTAGTGAACTGAATTTAAAAAGAAAACTGTTAGTATACCATTGACAGCACCTTGCAGCATCTAGTCACTTTAATATGAGTCTTGTATGGACAGTCACTTTCTATCCTCCGTCCTCTCCTAAAGAACTAAATTGAGTCTCTGAGGCACTGAAAAGATTTCCATTGGAATGAACCTTTTTACTAGATGGAATGGAATCCAGTTTAGGTGGACAAATGGCTATAAATTTTACTAGATGCTCCTGAAAAACTTACATGACACAGTACAATATAAATTATCTTTAGTGGTAGCCTCAATTTGTAGGAGTAAGTTAGGAGGTAAAGAAGCAAATATGTAGTTATTCTGCTAGAATAAAACTCTGCTACAAAGTATGTTTTACAATCTTCAGAGTACATCTACAGGAAAAAGTGGTGTATTTCATACATTTTTGAAAGCTACTTTCAAAATGAAAAAGGACTGTAGAGTGTATTTGATTTTAAAAGTTGAGAAGTAAGAAACCAGATTTTCCTTTAAAGGTACAGCACCACCTATTTATATACCTGCATATTCGTGTATGCAAATTATTGACAAGTAAACTTGTATTCATCTTAATGGTTAGTGTTATGCTAATAACCCCTTTTGTTTAAATTTGGGGGCTAATATTAATTTAAAAATATTTTACTGTGTTATACTTTTAAAATTTAGAAAAACATCTGATTATTCAATTAATTGCTCTTTCTCTGAATGGAACTGACTACTGGTTATGAATAGGTTTCAGCTAAGGGAGATATTGATGTTATATTTGAAGCATTAATTTTTGAGTAATTTAAATTTCCACTCAAATTGCATTACAGTCACATTAGTGTTGCTTGAGAATGTCTTAACAATCCTGAATCTCAAGCCTCAACTAAACCTATTGAATCGAAGTCTGGACTTTGATAGGTGTTTCAAATGCATATTATTGAGATTTGAAGTACACATATTTGGTAGCCTCTCTGGAAAATCCCATGGACGGAGGAGCCTGGTAGACTGCAGTCCATGGGGTTGCTAAGAGTCGGACACGACTGAGCGACTTCACTTTCACTTTTCACTTTCATGCACTGGAGAAGGAAATGGCAACCACTCCAGTGTTCTAGCCTGGAGAATCCCAGGGACGGGGGAGCCAGGTGGGCTGCCGTCTATGGGGTCACAGAGAGTCATACACGACTGAAGCAACTTAGCAGCAGCAGCAGCAGCCCTAGCAGTTAGCTTAATAACTGCTATCTGAAGAAAAGGGATATCTTCATATGTGAAGTTGCCATTACCAAAACACTAAACAACCACCATGCCAGCAAAAAGACAGTGAGGGGGATGGGAAGAATCCATTTTGGAAACATTTTGCTTCCCAATGATAATATCCTATCTGTTTCAGATTCCTGAATAATGCCATGAACAAAAGCGGAATCTTGATATCTCACTGTAGAAGTCAATAACTCTTTCTAAACTTTTGACACTGACGGCTACACTTGACTGGAGAGAAACCTCAGTTTTTTAATCTTACATATAGAAAAATAACCAATTTCAGGGATACAATGTCAGTCAAGAATTCATTATACTCTTAAGGCTTTTAAGCAGCCTCTGTTATTTCAATGACCTATCAGTTAATTAAAGTATACTGGGCTATGCCAATTAATTATGCAGTTTGTCCCTCTCTGTTATCCACATCATAATCATTACATCCATTCCTTCAGTCCATAAGAAATTATTGACAGTCTATCACAAACTGGTACTTTGGCTAGTGGGGGGTCCTACTAGCCAAAGAGCTCCTATTTTGGTAATTATTGACACAGCAGGACTTTACTGTGTGCTTAAAAACAAGTAGACTTATATGGTTCCTTTAGGATTCAACCCTATTTTAAGTCTGTACAGTACAAAAGATCAGTAGGAAAAATATAATTAGAACTTAATTTAGAGAAATGTCAAGTTCTTTCCAGAAGTTATTATACCGTCTTACTTAAATGCTCATTTTTACTGCATATTTCTGTCAGTAAAATAAATACTTTTTCTTTTTATTGTGACCACAGACTCTAATAAAATCAGTTAATACAGATAGCATGTAGGTTGTTTAGTCTTTACAGAGATTTTGGCCTAAATATTGAATCTAATTATTTTCTTTTTTATAATTTTGAGACTAGATGTCAATAAATGAGTTAATCATACTCCTGATTCATAGCACATTTTTAACCCTTCATTTATTTAAGAGTTCACTGTTTTGTTCCATTGTTTTTATCCTTGATCCTAATTCCAAAAGGCATCTAATTCTAACTCCTTTAATTAATGTTCTTAAATGTGCATGTGTGCACAATACAGGTACATTTTCATAACTTATTTTGTTGCACTTTTCAGACATTGAAGTTTTTACAAATTGAGGGTTTATGGCAACCCTGAAGCAAGCAGGTCTAACAGCACAATTTTTCCAAGAGCATATGCTCACTTTATGTCTCTGCATCACATTTTGAAATTCTTACAGTATTTCAAACTTTTCCATTGCCATATTGTTACACTTGCTTATGATCAGTGATTTTGATGATACTATTGTAATTGTTTTGAGGTTTCACAAACCATGCCCATATAAGATGGCAAAATTGATTGGTAAATGCAAATGTTCTGACTGTTTCAGTGACCAATCATTTCTTTCCCTCTTCTTAGACCTTCCTCTTCCTTGAGACACAACAATGTTGATATTAGGCCAGTTAATAACCCTAAAGTTGCATCTAAACGTTCAAATAAAAAGTGTCTCTCACTTTGAATCAAAACCTAGAAATGACTAAGCTTAGTGAAGGCATGTCAGAAGGTGAGATAGGCTGAAGTTTAGACCTTTTGCACCAGTTAACTGAGTTGTAAAGGCAAAGGGAAGATTTTGAAGGAAATTAAAAGTGCTACTCCAGTAAACACATGAAATATCAGACAGAGAAGGAAGCTTACTGTTGTTATGGAGAAAGTTTCAGTGGTCTGGATAGAAGATGAAACCCCCCACAACATTCCCTTAAGCCATAGTCTAATCCAGGGCAAGACTTTAACAGTCTTCAATTCTATGAAAGCTGAGAGATGGGAAAGAAGAAAGGTTTCTAGTTTACCATCTATTAATTTTAAGTCATTCTCTTTTAAGTAGAAATCCCTTATTTTGATAATCCTGGAATCTTTCACAGGAGTGTCATGGAAGTGATGGAATGTTCTTCTCATTGCATCATATCAGGAGACACATGAGCCCAGTTGGTCCCATTATTGTGTATCCTAGTTCTAATCACATTTTCACTAATGTTTCATCGCCTTATTTTAGCATCTGTAAGTAATTCTTGCCTAAACCAATTATCACTGTGATGTTTGTGAAGTGGTGATTTTCCTGATTCCAAAATCATATTCCTCATCTAGCAGTCAGCATCACACTATCTAAAAACACTTTTCTCTTCTCAAACATTTTATAATCATATACCTATTTATATTAATATATAATTATGGATTCCTAATTTATATACTGCTTACTATTAAATTTCATTACATTTTTAATGCTAAACGTGTTCAATATTTAGCCAGTGGGTGACTGTTCAATTTGGCTCTGTTTATTCTGATGTGTCCCATAATTCTTCAGGCAGTTCCTCTCTGGCCAACTCCACATGATTTTCCCATCTTATCTTTCCTTTTCTTCTCTCAATCCTAGATCCTTCATTTACTCAAGATACTCTGGTGATCAATAAAGGCACAAATATCTGGGATCTAAGTGTGTTGTTTTCTACTGGAATGTCATTGCTTCTAAGCATTTTCAGTGAACAGAGCTAGAAAATGCATGCTTTCTATCTCTATTTCTTTCTCTTTGTTTCTAATGTCTCTATCTCTCTTCAGTTCCTACAGATACATTGAACTCTAGTCCAGTATCCTGCAAGAGAGTACTCAGTCATGTCTTAGTCCATGTTCTTTATTTTTTTTAAATTTTTTTAAATTTTATTTTATTTTTAAAATTTAAAATATTGTATTAGTTTTGCCAAATATCGAAATGAATCCGCCACAGGTATACCTGTGTTCCCCATCCTGAACCCTCCTCTCTCCTCCCTTCCCATACCCTCCCTCTGGGTCGTCCAAGTGCACCAGCCCCAAGCATCCAGTATCATGCATCGAACTTGGACTGGCGCCTCGTGTCATACATGATATTATACATGTTTCAATGCCATTCTCCCAAATCTCCCCACCCTCTCCCTCTCCCACAGAGTCCATAAGACTGATCTATACATCAGTGTCTCTTTTGCTGTCTCGTACACAGGGTTATTGTTACCATCTTTCTAAATTCCATATATATGCATTAGTATACTGTATTGGTGTTTTTCTTTCTGGCTTACTTCATTCTGTATAATAGGCTCCAGTTTCATCCATCTCATTAGAACTGATTCAAATGTATTCTTTTTAATGGCTGAGTAATACTCCATTGTGTATATGTACCACTGCTTTCTTATCCATTCATCTGCTGGTGGGCATCTAGGTTGCTTCCATGTCCTGGCTATTATAAACAGTGCTGCGATGAACATTGGGGTACACATGTCTCTTTCCCTTCTGGTTTCCTCAGTGTGTATGCCCAGCAGTGGGATTGCTGGATCATAAGGCAGTTCTATTTCCAGTTTTTAAAGGAATCTCCACACTGTTCTCCATAGTGGCTGTACTAGTTTGCATTCCCACCAACAGTGTAAGAGAGTTCCCTTTTCTCCACACCCTCTCCAGCATTTATTGCTTGTAGACTTTTGGATCACAGCCATTCTGACTGGTGTGAAATGGTACCTCATAGTGGTTTTGATTTGCATTTATCTGATAATGAATGATGTTGAGCATCTTTTCATGTGTTTGTTAGCCATCTGTATGTCTTCTTTGGAGAAATGTCTCTTTAGTTCTTTGGCCCATTTTTTGATTGGGTCATTTGTTTTTCTGGAGTTGAGCTGTAGGAGTTGCTTGTATATTTTTGAGATTAGTTGTTTGTCAGTTGCTTCATTTGCTATTATTTTCTCCCATTCTGAAGGCTGCCTTTTCACCTTGCTAATAGTTTCCTTTGTTGTGCAGAAGCTTTTAAGTTTAATTAGGTCCCATTTGTTTATTTTTGCTTTTATTTCCAATATTCTAGGAGGTGGGTCATAGAGGATCCTGCTGTGATGTATGTCGGAGAGTGTTTTGCCTATGTTCTCCTCTAGGAGTTTTATAGTTTCTGGTCTTACGTTGAGATCTTTAATCCATTTTAAGTTTATTTTTGTGTATGGTGTTAGAAAGTGTTCTAGTTTCATTCTTTTACAAGTGGTTGACCAGATTTCCCATCACCACTTGTTAAAGAGATTGTCTTTAATCCATTGTATATTCTTGCCTCCTTTGTCAAAGATAAGGTGCCCATATGTGCGTGGATTTATCTCTGGGCTTTCTATTTTGTTCCATTGATCAATATTTCTGTCTTTTTGCCAATACCATACTGTCTTGATAACTGTGGCTTTGTAATAAAGCCTGAAGTCAGGTAGGTTGATTCCTCCAGTTCCATTCTTCTTTCTCAAGATAGCTTTGGCTATTCAAGGCTTTTTGTATTTCTATAAAAATTGTGAAATTATTTGTTCTAGCTCTGTGAAGAATACCGTTGGTAGCTTGATAGGGATTGCATTGAATCAATAAATTGCTTTGGGTAGTATACTCATTTTCACTATATTGATTCTTCCAATCCATGAACATGGTATATTTCTCGATCTATTAGTGTCCTCTTTGATTTCTTTCACCAGTGTTTTATAGTTTTCTATATATAGGTCTTTAGTTTCTTTAGGTAGATACATTCCTAAGTATTTTATTCTTTCCATTGCAATGGTGAATGAAATTGTTTCCTTAATTTCTCTTTCTGTTTTCTCATTATTAGTGTATAGGAATGCAAGGGATTTCTGTGTGTTGATTTTATATCCTGCAACTTTACTATAATCATTGATTAGTTCTAGTAATTTTCTGGTGGAGTCTTTAGGGTTTTCTATGTAGAGGATCATGTCATCTGCAAACAGTGAGAGTTTTACTTCTTTTCCAATTTGGATTCCTTTTATTTCTTTTTCTGCTCTGATTGCTGTGGCCAAAACTTCCAAAACTATGTTGAATAGTAATGGTGAAAGTGGGCACCCTTGTCTTGTTCCTGACTTTAGAAGAAATGCTTTCAATTTTTCACCATTGAGGATAATGTTTGCTATGGGTTTGTCATATATAGCTTTTATTATGTTGAGGTATGTTCCTTCTATTCCTGCTTTCTGGAGAGTTCTTATCATAAATGGATGTTGAATTTTGTCAAAGGCTTTCTCTGCATCTATTGAGATAATCATATGGTTTTTGTTTTTCAATTTGTTAATGTGGTGTATTACATTGATTGATTTGCAGATATTGAAGAATCCTTGCATCCCTGGGATAAAGCCCACTTGGTCATGGTGTATGATCTTTTTAATGTGTTGTTGGATTCTGATTGTTAGAATTTTGTTAAGGATTTTTGCATCTATGTTCATCAGTAATATTGGCCTGTAGTTTTCTTTTTTTGTGTGGGATCTTTGTCAGGTTTTGGTATTAGGGTGATGGTGGCCTCATAGAATGAGTTTGGAAGTTTACCTTCCTCTGAAATTTTCTGGAAGAGTTTGAGCAGGATAGGTGTTAGCTCTTCTCTAAATTTTTGGTAGAATTCAGCTGTGAAGCCATCTGGACCGGGGCTTTTGTTTGCTGGAAGATTTTTGATTACAGTTTCAATTTCCGTGCTTGTGGTGGGTCTGTTAAGATTTTCTATTTCTTCCTGGTCCAGTTTTAGAAAGTTGTACTTTTCTAAGAATTTGTCCATTTCTTCCACGTTGTCCATTTTATTGGCATATAATTGTTGATAGTAGTCTCTTATGATCCTTTGTATTTCTGTGTTGTCTGTTGTGATCTCTCCATTTTCATTTCTAATTTTATTGAATTGATTTTTCTCCCTTTGTTTCTTGATGAGTCTGGCTAATGGTTTGTCAATTTTATTTATCCTTTCAAAGATTAAAATTCAGTCCTGCTTTATGTTAATGATTTTTCTTTTCTTTATTGGTGTCAAGACTATGATAACCTCTGATTTACTCTGATACTGATGATAAAACTTGTTTGAATCCAGTCTTTGTGGGTGGTGGGTAACCTGTGAGACTTTAAACTAGGCAGACCCAGAGTGGTGATTTCTAGCTGAATACCTTGCTGAGGGGTTTCAGAGACTAAATCCAAGTTCATGAAATACCAAGAAATCACTCACAGTAAAAGTAGCTTCTTGCATTTATTCCTCTCTGGGTTCTCAAGTTATTTTTCTGGAGATTTCTTATCATCCTATCAGCCCTGCAATTCTTCTGAGAGGAGATTTTGATATTTTATTCATTTTCCATTGGAAGCACTAGCCCTAATAATTTGATAGTCTTACTCATAGAAATAAAAGTTTTGATCTTAATTCTCCTATATGAAATTTTCTTGAAAGAAATTCTATTTACATAAGCCTATTCTATTTACATGATTAAAAAATTACCTCTGAATGAAACTGGATTCTTACATAATCCAAGACAATATTTAGCTGTACTTTAATTTTCATCTTATACAATAAAGTTTTTATCAGCAAAACCAAAGTGATACTTTAAAGTTTGTTGTTGTTGTTGCTCAGTCACTTAATTGTGTCTGACTGTTTGTGACCCCATAGACTGCAGCGCTCCAGGCTTCCCTGTCCATAAGTAACTACTGCAGTTTGCTCAAACTCATGTCCATTGAATCGGTGAGGCCATCCAACCATCTCCTACTCTGTAGCCCCCTTCTCCTTTTGCCATCCATCTTTCCCAGCATCAGGGTCTTTTCCAGTGAGTTGGATCTTCACATCAGGTAGCCAAATTATTGGAGCTTCAGCATCGATCCTTCCAATGAATATTTAGGATTGATTTTCTTTAGCATTGACTGGTTTGATCTCCCTGCTGTCTAAGGGACTCTCAAGAATCTTCTCTAGCACCACAGTTCAAATGCATCAAATTTGTGGCACTCAACCAACTCTTTATGGTTCAACTCTCATATCTGTACATGACAGACTGGAAAAACCATAGCTAAAACTATATTGTCATATTAATAGTTTCATTGAGTAATACTTTGTATACTGTGCAAAGTTTGGTATTGTATATGCTTTGTATGCCATGCAAAGTATGGATTGTATACAATCGATCCATACATTTATACATTTATAGTTTATATTGAGTGGTTTTTAGTCTATTCACGGTGTTGTACAACCATCACTATAATCAAATTTTAGTACTTTTGATTCACCTCCAAAAAAGAAATTATATTAGCAGGTATCCCCTCTCACCAGTTACCCAGTCCTCAGCAATAACAGCACAATTTTTTTCTCTGTAAATTTGTCTATTCTAGACTTTTCATATAAATGGAATTATACAATATGTTATTTTTGTTGACATTTCACTTAGTAAATATTTTCTTCTATTTTGTAGGCTATCTTTTCACATTTATACTTATGGTTTAATTTTTGCAATAAAAAAAGGAATTTTTTAAAATTCTGCTTATATCCAGCTTACCTATTTTTTTCTTGTTACTTGCGTTTTTACTGTTGTAACTAAAAAAGCTTTAATCATGGTCATAGAGATCTAGTACCTGCTGTTTTTTTTACTAATATGTTATAAATTATGGGGTCACAAAGAGTTGGACATGAGTGAGCGACTGAACTGAACTTAAATGATAGTTTTAAATCTTACATTATTGTCTATGATCTATTTCTAGTTTATTATTGTGTATGATATAACATAGCAGTACTGCTTCACTGATTTGCGCATGAATGTCTGGTGGTTCCATTTCTTGAAAAACCTTTTTTTTCCCCAATGAATTGTTTCTGCACTCTTGTAGAAAATCAAGATGAGGAATGTACTTATGATGAAGTATGAAATTTTGTCAAATCTTTGTTCCACATTTATTGAGATGATCTTGTGATTTTTGTCATTCATTCAATTAAAACTGATGCATTAAATTGATTGGTTTTATGATGTTAAACCAATCTTATATTGCTGAGATAAAGCCTACTTGGTCATAGTGTCCCATGCATTTTATATATTTGATTCTGTTTATTTCTACATAGTTTGTTGGGGAATTTTACATCTCTATTCCTAAGAAACATTGAGTTAACTTCAGTTCAGTTCAGTCAGTCAGTCATGTCTGACTCTTTGCGACCCCATGAACCGCAGCATACCAGGCCTCCCTGTCCATCACCAACTCCTGAAGTCCACCCAAACCCATAATGTCCATAATGTCCATAATGTCCATTATAGTCCACCCATGTCCATTGAGTCAGTGATGCCATCCAACCATCTCATCCTCTGTTATCCCCTTCTCCTCCTGCCTTCAATCTTTCCCAGCATCAGGGTCTTTTCAAATGAGTTAGCTCTTCGCATCAGGTGGCCAAAGTATTGGAGTTTCAGCTTCAACATCAGTCCTTCCAATGAACACCCAGGACTGATCTCCTTTAGGATGGATTGGTTGGATCTCCTTGTAGTCAAAGGGACTCTCAAGAGTCTTCTCCAACAACAAAGTTCAACAGCATCAATTCTTCGGTCCTCAGCTTTCTTTATAGTCCAACTCTCACATCCATACATGACCACTGGAAAAACCACAGCCTTGACTAGGTGGACCTTTGTTGGCCAATGTCTCTGCTTTTTAACAAGCTGTCTAGGTTAGGATGTATTTTTCTTTGATGTCTTTCTCTGCCATGGGGTCAGAGTAATACTGGCCTCATGAAGTAAGTTGGGAAATTTTCATTTCTATTTTCTGGAAGAATTTGTGAAGTGGTGTAACTACATCAATGTCGTATAGCCTTCACCAGTGAAACCATCTGGGTCTGAGTTTTTCTTTGCTTATTGTTTGAAAATTACTAATTAATCTCTTTATGTTTTACATATATTCAAATTTTCTATTTATTCTTGAATAAGGTGCAGCAGTTTGTGTCATCACAAGATTTTTTTTTTTCATTTCAACAATGTTACCTAATATACTGGCAATTTTGTTTGTTGTATGAGTTTATGAGTTTATAAGTTTTGATGTTTCTATAAACTTGGTAGTGATGTCTTCTCTTTCATTCCTGATTTAGTGATGTCTTCTCTTTAATTCCTCTCCATTGTCTTTGTAAATCTAGCTAAACATTTGCCAATTTCTTTTTTTTTTTTCCAAAGAACCACTTTTGGGGGATTTTGTTTATGATTTATCTATTTTCTATTCACTTAATTCTGCATTAATCTCTACTGTTTCCTCATAACTGTCTTGTTTAACATTTTTCTTCCTTACAAACTCTTGTTTTAGAAAACATAACAGTTTGTAATTATTTTCTTCTTGCAATTTTGAGCTTATTTTCTTCTTTTTCATTCATTCAGCCTCATTAGATTGTAAGCTCCATAAAGACAAGGACCATGTGTAACTTTTTCTCTATTTTTTTTTTTTTTTTATCATTTCAGTGAGGGGGAAATTCAGAATACTAAGGCACAGACTGGCCTAAAAGATTTCATCACCCTTTTCTTATGACAAATGTATACTAGGCAGTATTTGTTAATTAATATGCTTCTCTGATGGTTTGTGGCCTCAAGATCTCATTTCTACTTGGCAAATAAAAGCTGGCAAAAAGAATGTTACCTATGCCTTGCAGTTGAGCTCCCACAGTCAAAATGGGGAGAAGTTCAGAGTCTTCCATTACACAGGTCAAAAACTGTGTTTTTGATAACACAGTCGTATCTCTCTTAACTCACTGGGGACATTCTTGGGTAAGTGTCCTATTTTTCTAAGATGGAGACCTAGCAATAAGCTAGCAGAATTTCTTTAAAAAAAAAAAAAAAATTAAAAAAAAAATACTTTATCAAGAAATTTTCAGGCATTTCATACCTTATTTCTGCTTTATAACTATTTTCTCTTTTTTAAAACTTCTTTATAACTATTATGTAGTTTATTGCCTGGATAAAAAGTCATCATTTTCTTGTTTACTTTTCTTGTAAGTTGACAAGAGGCAAAGTGTATTGGTTCTCTCTGCTTCACTTTAAGAGGAAAAGTTATTACTTGTGGTTTTTGGAATATTGAAGGGTGCTGTTGAGGAGGAGACCTCATAGTATAGGCATTTAGTAAATACTTGTTTAATGGATAAATAACTGAGAACCGTTTAGAACTCTGTAACAAGAAACAAATAATAACCTTTGCAAAATCCTTTTACATGTCTAGATTTATGTTTTTCTCTTTATAATAAAGAGATTGGGTCATGTAATAGTCATATCACAATGATTTGCTGTCAAAAATTGCTTTTAGTGATTTCCCTTCTAATTTAAAAACATAAAACTGTAAAATCATGCTGTACTGAGAACAACACATGAATAATATTTTAAAATGATACATTGATATAAAAGGAAGATAGAACTTAAGCATATGAGCTATCCATTCATTCTGCAGAAAAGATTGAGTGCAACTGAACCCAAAGCAGAGGAAGCAGTTAGCTCCACTCTGTTACTTTCCTTTCCTTTGAACTATAATTATTATGAAACATTTTCTGTCAGTTGGCAACAGAATCAAATTAAACCTGAAACCATCATGAAAAAATTATTTTATATAATATGTATGTATGTATGTGTGCATGTGTGTGTGTGTGTGTATATATATATAATTATCTTAAGGATACATATGCATTTTAAAAATTACCTTGAAGAAAGAAGTGTTGAGAGTTATATTACCCACCCAGGTAGTTGTAATCATTTCTTTTTGCCGGTTTAAAACTTCTGAAGTTTTCCCATTGTCTATAGGACAAAGATCTATATTATCAAGACATACAGCCCTTCCAAACCTTAGAGCAGGGTTGTCCCCAATTTTGTTTTCTGAGTATATCTTCACAAACTCTCTGGCAACTCTGAACAACTTGCTGTTTCCAGAAAACTCCAGGAATTTTCAACTCCATGTCATAATTCCTACTGTTCCTTCTGACAAATGTTCTCTTTCTGAGTTGGAGTCTCTTCTTCATTCTTTAGAATTCTGTTTAAAGCCATCTCCTCTTCATTCTTCCCTTATTTTCTTTCCTTGTTGAGTTAAGTAAGTGATTTCTCTCTCACTTGTGGTCTAATCACAGTTGTGCCCCAGCATTATAGCCATCTCTTTGGACTGTCTCCTACCCTACTAGTTTGCTGAGGAGAGAACAATTTGGTTTTATGTTTCCATTCCACACCTTCTTTTGGTCTCACACATAGCAGGTACCCGAGGATTTTTTTGGTATTAAATTGAATTGCATACCTTCAGGCTTACATATTAATGATCAGGGCTTCAAAGCTGAGATAACCAGGTGTGGTTTTAAATATTAATGCTGCGACCCAGTACCTCTGAAATTTGGAAGAGCTGCTTAATCTCTGGGCCTCCTTCCCCTTATCTATAAATTAAGATTAAGAATATCAATCTTGTAGAATTTTCATGAAGAATAATTCAGAAATGCCTAGCATGGCTCTTAGCACCCTGTAGCTGTTCTTTACAATGGAATTGTTTAGTAACAGTGAAATATCTCCTAAGGAAAAGAGAACAAAGCTAGACAATGATTGACAGTGTGGCAGAGCCTGTACTTCCTGGGATGCCTATTACTGAACACAAGGAGCTTCTTAACCAAAAGTAGCCACCCAGGCCTGAAATCCACCCATGTTCACGAAGCTTGGAGAGTTGCTTGTGCACACGTACAGTTACAGACACTGGGAGTGACTCATGGCCATCGGGATGCAGAGTCAGTACTTTAGAGAGAAAAGTAATGTGGAGTTGATTGATAGTGGGACTTCATGATTAAAACCAGTGACTGTGTACATTAAATCTATAGAACTATTAGATGGAGTCCTCAAAGTAAGATTTGATAAACTCATTGTTTATAAATTGTTTAGGTATAAATATATGATAGAATTGTATTATTAAAATCAACGTGACTTTTGATCTTAGAATCGAACAGTTTTTTACCTATAGGTTTTGTAACACAGGCTCTCACCATCTCTTGCTTGAGCAATTGTAAAAGTGTGTTACCAAGCTTCCCTATTCCCAATTTCTCTTCTTAATTATCATGAGTAACCAAAACAGCTGCCTGGTCCTTCCTGTGCCACAGACTTTGTGGTCACACTTTTACTTACTCTCCATGCTTTTTCTTTTAAGCGCTCTGCCTAGTGCTTTAAACCCTGTTAATAATACCCTGCTTTTGTTCCCTGACCTCATCAAGTTTTTTCAAACCTCTGTGACTATGTACATTGTATCTCGTTTTCTGGGAACCTATTCAGACATTTCTTTTCTTGGATAATTGCTACTGCTTCTTTACAGCTCAGTTCACTTGTCACCTTCCCCAGAAGCCTCACTTGACCCTAAAGTACTCCAAAGGGTCTCATGAAATCTTTACCATAGCACTTAATGTTACCAGGTTGACACCATCTCTTTATGTGGCCCTCTAGCTCACTAGCTCTTGTATTCCTCTACTCCAGGAACCCTGTTTATCCTTCTTCATAAGCAAAGAATCCATCTAGCATACTGCTTGGTCAACAATAGGTCACGCACAGAACTGGGTACTTGTGTGTCACGAGTAGTATAGCTTCTGAGGTAACATACCTAATTTAGTCTCCAAATTATAACATATTTTCCAGCCTTGTGGAAATTTTCCAGTTGCTCAGTAGTGTCTAACACTTTGTAACCCTTTGGACTGTAGCTCGCAAGGCTCCTCTGTCTATGGAATTATCGAGGCAAGAATACTGGAGTGGGTTACCATTTCCTCCTCCAAGGGGTCTTCTTGACTCAGGGAATGAACCCATGTCTCCTGTGTCTCCTGCATTGCAGGCAGATTCTTTACCACTGAGCCAGCAGTGCTTCCATTTCCAGCCTTAGTTTGACTTATTTTAATACTTTTTATAGTTACATCAGAAATGATAGTTTATTTTCTTTTAGAAATAGTTTTCACATTTCATATTTACTATCATTCTCATATTTTTTCAGACTTTTATGGTTTTCCAGTCTGATAGTCTTGATATTTAAAAAGAGAAGGTTAAAATTGTTTGTGGCACATACTGATATAATAAAAGATACAATCTTCTTAGTGATTTGTTCCTAAAGACAGAGAGAGACAGACAGAGCAAAGTTGTTAGCAGTTCTCTACAGAAAGATTTAAATGCTATAGATTAGAAAAAAAAAAGACAAAAATAGTCTGAAGAAAAATATTATGTACTTTTCATGCTGAATTTATTTGTAAATACTTAATTGTACTTAAATGTCATCTCTGTGTTAAAAAAAAAAAAGCTGTAGATGAAAGCTCAGATCATATTTTACAAGGTATGAAAACATTTCTACACTTCCTACGTGCTTGGAACATCGGACTCTGCTCTAACCCACAGCATTGGAGGCCTCCACAGTGGCTTTGATCATGACAGGAGTTATTACCCTTAGTATGATCACTAGGGCCTTTGGGAACCTGCCTGGGGAAGAACAGCAGGAAAAAGCTGGTCACACGGCTCAGTGGGCAGAGGAGCCCTGGCAGCAGACATTTCTGGAGGCAGGACTTCGTAAAGGAGAAAAAGAGCATGCCTGGGCACATAGGAGTTTCTCTCTGGGGAGTATTTGCAGGGAGGGACTCAGGCTACTGAAACAGCAGGTAGGAGTTTAAAACAAAAATGCTTTTTTATTGTTGTCCTTATGATCCCAATTTTAGCTCTAAAGCACAGTCATTTGGACAATTGTGCTGTGTTTTTGTTTTTATAGCTCATTGTCATCAGCTTCTATCATTATAATACAACAGTGAAGCCAAGCTTCCTACGTACAGATTTCCTATGTACTGATTTTGCCACCCACTAACTATCTGACCTAGGGCAGGTTCTTAAATTCTCTGTGTCCCTGTGCCTTTATCTGTGAGTTGACAATAATAAGAGGACCGACCACATTAAGTTGTGAGAATTACATGATGTGAAATACATGAAGTATCCTGAAATGAGGCTGGCATGCAATACGTACTATAGAAATATTCAGTTATGAGTATTGTCATTACTTATTCTGAAGATATCTCCAGAAAGTTTCTTTTTTTTTTTTTGGTAATAGAATTTTTCTTCCAGTTCCAGAATATATAGGTTCATTTCCTCATCAAATATAATTTAGAACATTTTCATATTTTTTCTCTTTGCCTTACTCAAATCTTTTGTCGTAGCATGAGTATGAACCCTATAGATATCTTTATCAAATTACAGCCATAAATAGCAGCCTGGGATTTTTAAAATAAAAAGCAGGGATATCATCTCAATGGTAGAAAATTTTCAATATTAACTAGCGAGTTCACTATTTATTCTTAAAATGCACTTGTATTATGTTTTCTAGAAACTGAATATATCAAAAACTTTGTTTGCATAGTATTTCCCTTATATTAGAAAACTAGAGTATAAATTTTATCCAGTGATGTGATCAAGTCACCTGGTTATGGTTTCATGTAGGTTACATGGTCACTTCCTTCCCCATTCCTTACATTGTTCAGAGCCTCAATCACTGAAGAATCATATCTTGCTCATTTTATTATTCAAACTAGCATTGTCATAGTTTTAAGTATATATGTTCACTAAGTAATCCTAGTAGTATTAAATGTTTTACATCATCATATGTTTAAATTTTAACTAAATTTATATTTTAACAAAATATACTTTCTTTTTAAAATTTTAATGTCTTTAAAAATCTGTATCTCTCATGTATCTTTTTTGCTGGGTTAATTCTTTAGGCCACTATTGATTTCTCCTAAAAGATAACAATGTCAGGCATGGAAAGAAAGTTCATGGGTAGCTCAGCAAGAGTAAACAAAATGTCAGACTCCCCATCACATTGTATAGGATTGTGGGCCAATTATTCTTTCCTTCTAGTTTTGTTTTCATCATATGTAAAATGGGGCTAATAGTTTTCACCTGAGGATTAATATTGTCAGGCCTGAGATAATTTACGTGTAGTGCTCTTTTGAGGCAGTCAATATGTGTTAATGTTCTTACCTTCTTCATTGTGTCTTCTCCACCCAAATTTTAGTTCTAAGTTTTTCAAGTTAAAATGCTGTTCTTTGCAAAATGTCCCTTTTCTTTCGGATACCTGAAACATATGATTATTTTCAAACGGGCTTTCCCTGCTGTGCTAACAATATATCAAACACACAGAATATCACTCCCATTTGGAGTTCAAGACAAAGCAGAATTAACCACAGGGGCAGAGCCTGCAGGCACTAATGGGAGGGACAGCAGGTCTCCATGTATTATTCCTCTTATTATGGAAGCTATGGTTGCATTATGATCTTTGCAAGGCATCTGGGGAACTCCTCCGATGCGACACCTACAGTGTCATGCTTGCTTTTGGGGAAAATATTTTCTAAAAATGCATAAGGCTAAAAGTTTCGAGAACTATTATTTTACCTTATTTTCTTCTCAGCAAGACAATTTCATTTTGTAGCCAGGAAATGAAAAGAAAAGGGGGAAAAGGAGAGAAAACTGTTTGACTTTAGGAAGAAGTAGAACTAGTCTAAAATTAATTAACAATTCACCTTTCCTTCCAAAAATCTGCAGTTTATGCATATCTGTATGCAATATACACATACACTCTCAGGTGCTCTTATCTCCTCTTTTCCATGTGGCCATCTTTTAAAGTAATACATACATTAACAAATATGCAAAACTTCTTAGATCTTCTATTCTCAAAATGCAGTATGAGAAAATACACAAATTTCTCATCTAATCCAAAAGAATTAATCTTGGCCTCTAAATAGCCTTGTTGAATGTTGTCGTGAACCCTTCCAGTTCAAGTTATTAGAGGGAAACTGGATATCTGTATTGCTATTATAAGCTTAAGAGCACTTGGAATTTTAAAATGTTTATTATTTCCTTTTAATTTTATTATTATGTAATAAAATCATAGTTCTGACCTTTTTGATCTATTGTATAATGCTATGTTTAAAGTAGCTAACAATGAAAATAGAATAAACTGTTGTATAAGAAAACATAATTGGATGAAATTATGTCTAAGTAACAGAAAATATTAAATAACTAAGAAGGCAATGGTACCCTACTCCAGTACTCTTGCCTGGAAAATCCCATGGATGGAGGAGCCTGGTAGGCTGCAGTCCATGGGGTCGCTAAGAGTCGGACACAACTGAAATGACTTAGCAGCAATATCTAGCTTTAGGGAATCTAGATTGCAATCTTACAAATTATCCTTCAGAAAATTATAGTATAAGAAGCATTGTATTTTGCAGAGGTACTTAGATAGCAAGAGTTATAAGTATTAATTATATTAGAAAAATAATATGTGTATTTTGGGTATTTCAAACATATTTTTTCCATCTACTCAAATAGTACACACCACCAAAATCATGATTCAAGTCTATAAACAATAAATGATATGTACAACCTCCAAAAATATAGTTAGTTTATTCACTTATTTATTAAACAACCTTTTTTAATATCTATTTGTTCTAGTCATTCTTTAGGCATTGGGGATATAGCAATAAACAGACTATAAGTACCTTGCTTTCATAGAATGTATAATAGTGAGAAATTACAACAGATATTTCATGTAATTATAAGTAGTGAGTATATACATATATGTGTGTGTGTGTGTGTGTGTTTCTATTTGCATCAGATCAGATCAGATCAGTCGCTCAGTCGTGTCTGACTCTTTGCGACCCCATGAATTGCAGCACACCAGGCCTCCCTGTCCATCACCAACTCCCGAAGTTCACTGAGACTCACATCCATCGAGTCAGTGTAACATGTGTTTATAATATAGGTACAGTGTTTTCTGTATATAGTGTCAGGTGTAAATGCCCTCCGAAAACTGCCATGGGCCAATACTTAAGGGGATTTGTTGGATAAATAGCTTTGGTCCCTGACCCTATAAATACAAAACTCCTAGGTTTTTGCTCTCCACTAGGGTCCAGGGTGCATTGGAGAAGGAAATGGCAACCCACTCCAGTGTTCTTGCCTGGAGAATCCCAGGGACGGGGTAGCCTGGTGGGCTGCCGTCTATGGGGTCGCACAGAGTTGGACACGACTGAAGCGACTTAGCAGCAGCAGCAGCAGGGTCCAGGGTTTCCAACATGAACAAGCTTCATTTGCCCTTGTAGCAACTTCCTTCATAACAGTCTTTACTTTTATCCTGGGTCTTTAGAGCAGATTTCTTGTACATGATAGTTAGCCTGTTTTTTATGCAGTTTTTTCTTTTAATTGATGTAATTAAAGTGAGTTTTTTATGCAGTTGATGTAATAACTACCATGTTTGTCTTTGTTTTCTATTTGTTAAATTTATTCTTTGTTTCTCTCTCTTTTGGCCTTTTTTTCTGCCTTCTCAAGTTTTAATTAAGCAATTAAACAATGTATATTATTCAATTTTATCTCTTCCCTTAGTTTAATACCTTTTTAGTGGTCTGTCTGGAGTTTATAACATGCGTTCTTACTAATCTAAGTCCAGTGTCACATAACACTCTACCATTTCACAGGCAGTGCAGGTGCCCTTTAGGAGACTCTTCCTTTACCCCAGTGCTTTCTTTTTTTTTTTATTAAGGTTTATTGGAATATAGCTGCTTTACAATGTTGTGTTAGTACCTATTGTACAGAAAAATGAGTCAGCTCTATGTATACATGTATCCCCTCTTTTTTGGATTTCCTTCCCACTTTGGTCACCACAGATCACTGAGTGCCTTGTTCTATACAGTAGGCTTCCCCAATGACTGCAATGCAGGATTTGATCCCCGGATCTGGAAGATCCCCTAGAGGAGGAATTGGCAACCCACTCCAGTATTCTTGCCTGAAAAATCCTATGGACAGAGGAGCCTGGTGGGCTACAGTCCAAAGGGTTGCAAAGAGTCAGACCTGACTGAGCAACTGAGCACACACTTTCCTTTCTGACATTGCTGTGACTCATTTTGCTTACTTATATGTTGTAACTACCCAATTCATTGATGGTATTGTTGTTTTAAACAAAGTTAACTTTTTAAATGTTTGGATATATCTATTTTACATTAATTTGTTCCTTCTCCAACTTTTCCTATATTCTTTTCTTCTTGAAGAAAAAAAGAATTACTTACAGGCAAGATCTATTGATGATGATTTGGTTAGTATATCTGATAGAGGCTGAATCTGAAGATTTTCTCTTTGTCTTTCTGTTGTATAAATATGATATGTCTAGGTGTTTGTCGTTGTACTATTTATATCCTTTTAATGTTCTCTGAGCTTCCTAGGTCTGTTATTTGGCATCTCTATTAATAAGGAAACTTTTCAGCCAATTTTCTTCAAATATTTCTTCCACTGCATTCTCTTTTCTCCTTCTGGTATTTAAAAAAAAGTTAATTATACCTTGTGATATTATCCCATATTTCTTATACATTCCTGTGTTCTGGCTTCTTCTTTCTTTCCTTCCTCCTTAAATTTTAGTTTGTTTAAGATTTTGTTGGCACATCTTCAATTTCATTTTCCTCAGCTGTACCATGTCTATTGATGAGTCCCCTGAAAGTATTCATTTCAATTAGAATTTTTTTTTAATTCTTGCATTTTTAAAAAATTCCTTCTTGGAATTTCCATTTCTTTGTTTACATAACCTGTTTACTCTTGCATGTACCCTGTCTCTCCCATGCTGTTAATATAGCCTTCAGTCTCCAATGCCAAATGGTGTTCTATAACTGTTCTCTTTCTGAATAAACTTTCTCATCCTAAATTTAAAGCTAAAGATAAAAGAAGGAAAGAACTGAATAAAGTGTTCCTCTTATAGAAGGATGATAAGGGAAGTCATCTTTGAGGAAAGAACATTTTAGCAGAGATCAGCAAGAAGTGAATGAGTATTTCATGCAAGCACCTGGTATGAGAACATTCAAGGAAAAATAAATGATAAGTCCAAGTGTCAAAGTGATTGTATAATTAAAGTTTCAAAAACCTTAAGGAAATAAGAGTAGGTAAAGCAAAGTACCTACATCCATGAAATTAAAAGATGCTTGCTGCCTGGAAGAAAAGCTATGACCAAACTAGACAGCATATGATAAAGCAGAGACATTACTTTGCCAACAAAGGTCCATCTAGTCAAAGCTGTGGTTTTCCCAGTAGTCATATAGGGATGTGAGAGTTGGACTATAAAGAAAGCTGAGCGCCAAAGAATTGATGCTTTTGAACTGTGGTGTTGGAGAAGACTCTTGAGAGTCCCTTCGACTGCAAGGAGATCCAACCAGTCAATCTTAAAGGAAATCAGTCCTGAATATTCATTGGAAGGACTGATGATGAAGCTGACACTCTTATACTTTGGCCACCTGATGCGAAGAACTGACTCATTTGAAAAGACCCTGATGCTGAGAAAGATTGAGGGCAGGAGGAGAAGGGGAAGGAAGGTGGAAGGAGAAGGGGATGACAAAGGATGAGATGGTTGGATGGCATCTCTGACTCGATGGACATGAGTATGAGCAAGCTGCAGGACTTGGTGATTGACAGGGAAGCCTGGTGTGCTGAAGTCCATGGGTCACAAAGAGTCGGACACGCCTGAATGACTGAACTGAAGTGAACTGAAAGCAAAGTAAAAGAGAATGATAGAAATTGATGACAAAGACGTAGTACAAGTAACAGGTGGAGGAGGACGTGTGGGTCATTATAAAAGCGTTTATTCTAATAATGATGACGGGCTATTAGGGAATTTTGAGCTGAAATATGGTATCATCTTATTTTATTCTAGAAAACGTGTCTTGTCAGAAAGACACTCATAGAAAATACCAGAAAACTGATAGTCTTCTCCCAGTTCATCTTAAAATCAAACCCAAGACAAAGGCTTCTATGCAACCAGTTATTTATTTTTTATTTGAACTTTTTATTTTATATTGGAGTATAGCCAATTAGCTGTGTTCTGATAGTTTCAGTGAAGAGCAAAGGGACTCAGTCATACACACACACACACACACACACACACACACACACATATATATATATATATGTATGTATGTATTCTCCTGAGAGTTGGACTATAAAGATAGCTGAGCACTGAAGAATTGATGCTTTTGAACTGTCATGTTGGAGAAGACTCTTGAGAGTCCCTTGGACTGCAAAAATATCCAACCAGTCCCTCCTAAAGGAAATCAGTCCTGATTATTCATTGGAAGGACTGATGCTGAAGCTGAAACTCCAATACTTTGGCCAGCTGATGCGAAGAACTGACTCCTTTGAAAGGACCCTGATGCTTGGAAAGATTGAGGGCAGGAGGAGAAGGGGATATGACAAAGGATGAGATAGTTGGATGGCATCACCAACTCAATGGACATGAGTTTGGGTAAACTCCGGGAGTTGGTGACGGACAGGGAGGCCTGGCATGCTGCAGTCCATGGGGTTGCAAAGAGTCAGACATGACTGAGTGACTGAACTAAACTGAACTGAACTGATTCTCCCGTAAACCCTCCCCCCATCCAGGCTATCATGTAACATTGAGCAGAGTTCCCTGTGGTATACAGTAAGCTCTTCTTGGTTATCCATTTCGAATATAGCAGTGTATACACGTCGATCTCCAACTTCTTAAGTCCCCTTTCCCCCTATCCTTCTCCCCTGAGACAAGTACTTATTTACTTGGGACATGAGCCCAGGAAGCAGAAATGAAGTTCCACAGAAATAGAAAAGGTAAGAAAAGCTAATATAAGGATATAGTTACTGTTTGTCACTAGTACAAGTAACTGGTGCTCCTTCCCACTGGGAATCTCTGTGGAATCTTAGAAATGTGTCTCAAAATTATCTGTCTGGTAGGTAAAAGGGGAAATAGTTTATCCTTGAGTTCTTACTGTCCATGAAGGTCAAGGGTGGACCTGTATGGTGTTAACTGCTCAACATTCCTGGGTTGCATATTTGTTAGTGCTAAGAAGGAATATGCAAGCTCCTATATCATGAGTCAGAGAAGCCACTGGATGGGATGTGATGCCTCAACGCAGCCTGGGGACAACTGCAGCCAAGTGGTACTACAGAAGGCTGCTGGAGACTGTTTCAGAACCTGTCACTTTGATACTAACTGGGACAAGAGATATGGCCCAGAAGATGTGCAGTATTTTACAGAATGTGTAGACTATGGATTTTCTGATGAAATGCCTTCTATCAAATATCCTCTTAAACTAGAACAGTTTTGTGACCTCTTCCTTGGTTAATATTTTCATTACAATCAAATTTTAGCAAAGACTTTTTCTCTCTTTAGAGAACCTATAGTGAAATTTATGCTGGGTATAAATCACAAGGATACTTTTATTCTTGATAGGAGCAATAAGAGAGATAGAGACAGAGAAGAGAGATTTTTCCAAAGTATTTAAGTGTTAATTACATACAAATATTTTTTAGTATTGAAAATAATTATATACTGACAGTGCCTGATCTATTTATACCTTCACAACTTTAGCTACTTTAAATAGAGCATTCCTGGCAGAAATCTTGGATGTAATATATGATCACAACTATTATTTAGCAATGATAATTTATATATTATTTGCTGTTAGCTCTAAAGATGTCCCCCAAATGACTGGATACTGAAAGCCCAAACATGAACATGGCTACTTTAATAACATTGTATCTCTTAGTGCTGCTTGTTTTTGTCGTATTTGTTTTTTATACACATGTTAATTAAAAAGGACAGTTCTGGTATTCCTTATTATTATTTGTCAAGTGTCTGCTAGTGCTGGGCTCTGTTATAAGCTCTGGAGATATCACAGTCAACAAAGCAGGAGTGAATCCCTGCTCTCCTGGAGCTCATGTTCCTCAGGGAAGGTTACTGATGGCATTGAGTTATGATTGACTCTTGCTGCTGCTGCTGCTGCTAAGTCGCTTCAGTCCTGTCCGACTCTGTGCAACCCCATAGACGGCAGCCCACCAGGCTCCCCCATCCCTAGGATTCTCCAGGCAAGAATAGTGGAGTGGGTAGCCATTTCCTTCTCCAGTGCATGAAAGTGAAAAGTCAAAGTGAAGTCGCTCAGTTGTATCCAATTCCTAGAAACCCCATGGACTGCAGCCTACCAGTCCATGGGATTTTCCAGGCAAGAGTACAGGAGTGGGTTGCCATTGCCTTCTCCAACGGTTGACTCTCAAGAGGGGCTGAATAGCATTTGACGCCATGTGTTATGCTGAAGCCAACATAAGTTGCATCATTTTGGAAAAGAGAGGTTTTCCCTTCAAAGTCCTACTGGGTGCTATAGGAGAAGGTAATGGCACCCCACTCCAGTACTCTTGCCTGGAAAATCCCATGGACAGAGGAGCCTGGTAGGCTGCAGCCCATGGGGTTGCTAAGAGTCGGACACGACTGAGCAACTTCACTTTCACTTTTCACTTTCATGCATTGGAGAAGGAAATGTCAACCCACTCCAGTGTTCTTGCCTGGAGAATCCCAGGGATGGTGGAGCCTGGTGGGCTGCCGTCTGTGGGGTCGCACAGAGTTGAACACGACTGAAGCGACTTAGCAGCAGCAGCATAGAATAGATGGAATGACCCTGCAACCCTAGATAAACTGTTAACTTGTATCAATTTGCTATTCTGCAAAAACTCTTGCCCTGCAGAATTGCTATGGTTGCATGTGAAAAGATTATTGACTTTGTAACTTGGGGATAAGGCTGAGCACTGAAGAATTGATGCTTTTGAACTGTGGTGTTGGAGAAGACTCTTGAGGGTCCCTTGGACTGCAAGGAGATCCAACCAGTCCATTCTGAAGGAGATCAGCCCTGGGATTTCTTTGGAAGGAATGATGCTGAAGCTGAAACTCCAGTACTTTGGCCAACTCATGTGAAGAGTTGACTCATTGGAAAAGACTCTGATACTGGGAAGGATTGGGGGCAGGAGGAGAAAGGGACAACAGAGGATGAGATGGCTGGATGGCATCACTGACTCAATGGACGTGAGTCTGAGTGAACTCCAGGAGTTGGTGATGGACAGGGAGGCCTGGCGTGCTGCCATTCATGGGGTCACAAAGAGTCGGACACGACTGAGCGACTGATCTGATCTGATCCCTGAAAATAAGGATTCAACTTTTACTGTTTTTAGGTATATGTAAACTGTGTTCGGAGAAGGCAATGGCACCCGACTCCAGTACTCTTGCCTGGAGAGTCCCATGGATGGGACTGGTGGGCTGCAGTCCATAGGGTCGCTGAGGGTCGAACATGACTGAGTGACTTCACTTTCACTTTTTACTTTCATGCATTGGAGAAGGAAATGGCAACCCACTCCAGTGTTCTTGCCTGGAGAATCCCAGGGACAGGGGAGCCTGGTGGGCTGCAGTCTATACACAGAGTCGGACACGACTGAAGTGACTTAGCAGCAGCAGCAAACTTTGAAGAGTTTGTATGACTTAATAGCTACAAGAATTCATCCTTTCTTCACTTTCTACCATCGTACTTAGTGGGGCATTGGGAAATGTGTACATTATTGAACAGAATGTGTTTGCCAGATAGAGGGGAGAGTTTGAGTTTGAGGAGGAAATATGAGCAGCTGTGTTACTCTTTCATTTTATTCAATGCATTTCTTAACTTATGCAAGGAGGTAGCTGTGTTGAATGTCTGTATACTATGCTTTATGATACCAGTCAAGGCCTCTTTCGATACCATCCGCACTGGAGAAGGAGAGGGGTCATGGGCACTGGGCATGACAACCTAATGAGGGCTGATTTTCTCTACATACATACTTAAATTTTTTTTCTAGATATTAGAAGCCTTGTTCTCCATGCTGCTTCTCCCCATTTGCACACACAGCAGCTACCCTTTCCTCATCTTCCAGGATCCATCAGTTTACACACATTTTTAAAAATGTATAATCAATGAAAGTACATATGACTCTTTTCCCTTATGACACATTCAATAACCAGTCTTTCTATTCTACTGATTTTTTATAAGACACAGCCCTGACTTCTTCCAGCAGTTTATATCAAGTTGAAAGTTCTAGCCTAAAAATATTTCTTACTGTGAAACCATTTGCAACCTTAACTGCAGCTATGCCATGCTGCTTTTAACATCTTCTAGGAAGATATAGAGAGAAAGCAAGAGAACAAACACATGCCAAAATATTAACAATTATTTTATTAAAGAGAAGGTCTTATAAAATTTATTGTCATCTTCTTGTAATGTTTCTATAGTTCTGAATGTTTTACAAAATGTAAGGTATAATCAAAAAAAAAAATCTGAAAACTAAAATACCATGAAGAATAAAACAAAGAGTGGCAGCGCCTATAGCATGAAAGAGACTGAGAATCATATCAGATGAAGGTAATGTATGGGCCTTATTTGAATCTTGTTTTGAACAACTTTTTTAAAATATTAGATAATTGCAGTTATGTGAACAAACTGACAGGCTATTTGATGATAGTAAGAATTGAATGTAGTTTTTTTGGTTTTTTTTTAGATCTGATATTGGTTTTCTGATTTTTAAAAAAAAAATCTTCTATTTTAGAAATACACACTGAAAGATTAACAGGTAACATAATATGAATTTAGGACTGTCTTTAAAAATTATCTGAGGCAGGGGAAAGGATATGAGGTAGGAGTGGATAAAATGAAACAAGGTTGGCCCTAAGTTAAAGATAATTGTTGAAGCCAAGTGATGGGTATGTGGGAGCTCTTATATTGTTCTCTCTACTTTATTTTCTGCTTAAAAGTTTAAACATAATGAAGTGTTATGGATCAAATTATTTGTGCTCAAATATTAGCTGCACATTTATTTATTATATATCATTAAGCTAGATATTTAACTTTCCTTTGCTTTGGTACTCTCACCTGTAAAATGAGGAAATGTCTAGAATGCATGTTTTTATCATTTTGATCATGATTGAATGAGTTAATATATGAATGAGTTAATATATACAAACCCTAATCAGCAACTGATCCTAAAAAAGTACTGAATAAATCTTGACTATTATTTTTAGATTTGTTTTCCTCTTTCAAATCTAGGCTAAGGCTTATACTTTTGAAGAATGCAATTTAGCCTAAGAATCTCGGTTTGCTTTACTCAAAAATTTCCCACATTTGAGGAAAGAAAAATTAGGAAAAATTATTGCTTCTCTGGAAAAAGATCAGTCTTAGGAAGGAAAAAACAACACCATAATAAGAAATAACCAAAAATTTAGAGAGAGGAAGTCGCTTAACTGTAATTATAATTAATAAGGAAATTCAACTAGTTTGCAAATAAATTGCTGTTCAAAAATATTGTTTTGAAAGTTAATTCTGCTTTGAACCAGACTGTTGCCATTATAATATTAATGCAATTCATATTGATTAAAATTTTATCTCTTCTTTGCACACTTTTGCCATGAAATCATGGTACTTAATTTTTGTTTCATTTAAATTGGATGATCTACAAAGTATTATTTCGAAGATTTTGTAAAAATTCAGTAAGCAGTTTAGATCTGTATGAGTCATTTTCATCATTTTAAACTAACTTTTTAAAAAAACATATTGGATGCAAGCAAAAAGAAGAATGGGGAATATGTCTGAAATCTGCTGCAAAATGGTAAATTATTCAAATTGACAACTCATATATGAACAATTTGAGTAATTTTTGCAATTTATTACCTCTTTCTGTGAAGTTGATAAAATTAATCAAACATAATGACAAATCACTGTCTTTAAAGTAAGAAAGAGGACTATGTACATACAGATTATGCAGATGTATTATGCATTGCTACAAGACATACTACAAGTTTTACCAAGAATGATAGTGAACACTATGAAATGATGCATATACAAATATATAGCAAAATAAGGTAACAAACATATTAATCACTCATGAAATTACAGTTAGTAAATCACTTTCAAATTTTTTCGAATTTAAATATTCAAACTATGAGTTTTTCTAGCCTGTATATTTAGTGAGAGGATTACTGCCATTGACATAGAAAAGATTCGGTCGTTTCTTCTCCACATTCTAGTGCCTGAGGGAGTGTAGCACATAAGAGGCTTGAATGTATAGTTGTTTTGAATTTAAATAAATTGAACATGAGACAATCTGTAAATTAGAAACAAATATATTCTATGGTAGGGACTGAAATGTAGGTCTTTATATCAGTACTTCAGTGAAAGGCCTGGACAGTGTTTCAAGCATTCAGTGTTTATTCATGTCTGACATCATTAACATTTAAGGAAGCATGAAATAGCAATTAAATTTAGATTTAAGGAAACCTAAGTGCTACACACATTTTCCTGTTTTATGCTTTGTAAATGAAAGCTAATGATAACTCACTGCATTTTTCATATTTTCAGGAGTTTGATTGTATAGTGATATTTATTTACTATCAGCATGATGAAAGCAATCTGTTTATACAGTTTAATTCTTTTCAGTTTAGGTAAATAGCTTGCAGGAATGAATTTCATTTTCCAAAGACTAGTGAATTTTAAAAGTGCAACCTAAACAGATGTGGGTCAAGATGAAAACATTAGTCAAATGAAATCTACTTGGGATGAATAAATTGCTGTACAGATATTTTGGGGAAGCAAACAAAAATACCAAGCTTGAATATTTGCACACCAATATGGAGGACATATTTAGATGTTCATAATTTAGAAGTTTTATGTTAACTAAACATAGACAGTGTAGCTAGAAATTGACAGTTGAATTAACAGTTGTATGAGTTTCATATTTCTTCTGTGCTAACATAGCATAGGAACTTGTTCAAGCAAGGGCTTCTATTTCTTCTGTGATTTTTTTTTCTTCTCCATATTTCTATATTCTTTCCATTATTTATTTTGATCTCTTCTGTTAATCTTTCATTTTCCTTAACTGATAATTTCTTCTAATTTGCTTTGCTTGCATTGGCTTTATATATCTCTTTGTCTGTGATATTATTTTTAATTCCAATGACTATACTAAGCTGTCAACTGTCAGAAGGAAGGAACCTTAGAGGAAAACTAATTGCTTCCTTCTTCAAAATTTTATTTTTCAGGATTATGCTGAGAAGGAGAACACCATAGCCAAAGCGCTGGAAGATCTGAAGGCCAATTTTTACTGTGAACTCTGTGACAAGCAGTACTACAAGCATCAGGAATTTGATAATCATATTAATTCATATGACCACGCTCACAAGCAGGTAAGAAAGAGGTGTGAAAAAACCTCTAATATTTCTGAACTTTTGTAATAATTGTAATTATGTAGACTGTATGAATATAATATTTATCTTGCTATGCAATTTTTAAAGATGCCAGTCTGGGGTGATAATTTAATGACTTGTATAAAAGACATTAAAAAAAAAAACCCACCAAAAGTCAAGTCTGAAATAAATAACCAATATCAAGAAATGCTATTCAGTTGCCTTTTAGTGATTGACAGCAGTTTGAAAATTGTATTCTTCAGGTGGTGATCCTTTAAATAATTTAAAATTTATTAATTTCTAAATATGTCAATCAACTAAAGACATTTATCAAATATAAATGATTTATTTATAATTCTTTAGAGAAGGCATTTCTCATTTAAGCTACCATTAACAAATGAAAGAAGTTTCGCTATGGTTAAAAATAATCTAGGGTTACTAGTTAAATAAATACATAATAAGTATATGATTTAGTTTATTTTAATACTATTCCATTTCTCTACTTTTTAATGGAAGGAACATAAATTTTATGACTCAAGTTTAAAAAACAAAGTACAGAATACCATTAACAATGTGAAATGAAACAATATTACCAAAAATGAATAAAAGCAACAACAGGGTGAGGGAAGCCAATTTTGACTGGGGGAGCACATTGATAGTGTGTATCAGGGGTGGTGGCTGCAGACTTGGCTCTGCCCTTGGGCATTCTGCTTCCAGAAATGGCTCTGAGTCTCCTGTAAAATCAGATTCAGGTTCTCCATGCAGGGGTGTTTTAATCATTTCCCTATTGATAGAAAATCAAAGGTTATTTTTTGTTGTTGTTATTTTTTCAACACTCTATGTATAAAGTTCAGTTTAAAATAGATAGTGACATCAGAAATGACATTCATAATATAGATTCTGTTTTCCTCATATGCTTTACCTCTATCAATGCAATAGCATATGCTGTTTAGCTTACTTGATATGATACAGTGGGCTTAGTTATCAACTTAAAAATACTTTCCTTTTTAGCTATCACTCACAAATATCATCCAAATGTCATTTTGGTATTAATAAAAAGTACTTTTGACCCTTGAATTTGCACTAACTTTCCATTAACATTTACTGTAAATGTGAAAAGGGTAGGGAGAAATGATCACATAAAGTGCTTATGGACCAATGACATGTATTTTCTATTGTTGTCAATTCTTTCATTTCTCATACCAACAAATCTGTGCTTGGGGAAACTATTGCACGGAGAACATTAGCCTCTATTTACATCTGTCACTAATTAATGCAGACTAAACTTAATGAGCTGCCCCTGTCTTTCTTTCCCTGGTAGTAGATCCACTGGCACACTAGCTAAGGAAAAGGTTTTGATGGAAATATCATTCCTCTTATATAAAAATGCATACATATAAGTATATCATTGCTTGATTTGAACATTAAAATCCATCAGCAAATGGCATGGATTTCATTCTACTGTAACTTGCATTTGTTTTATAAAAAGGTTCTGGAACATGGTTCCTGATGTGGTAAATTGAAGGCAGTTATTCCTCTGATTTTTCCTAATATCTTCCTGTATTCCTTACAAGAGTACAAAGTTAGAATGTTATATTATTATCAGGGTATTGAAATGTGTTTACAAATTCTTTTTGGCTTCATTCATGAATTATCATTTGATGTTAGCAATTAAGAGCAAACCTGTGTATATTTCATGGTTTAAACTAGGTATTTCAGAATGTATGTGTTTATGTATACATGTATTTTAAGAATATCTTACCGACTATGTATTAAATACTTTACCAAAGAATACTTCATTCAGCCACAGGTTGTCTGGAAAATCAAATTCACTTAGATTATCAAGAGGACCTTTCTGTCTCCATATTCTTAATGAAGTTAAGATACTATACACTGTACACAGATAAGGGAATTCAGGATAAACCCGGTTTGTTCTTTTGATGGTCGGGTCACTTGATACTTCTCAGGGACATAAGGCTCTAGAGACAGACTATCTAAATGACCATGAATTCTGGCAGATAGCAGAAACTTAACTGATTGATTTAACATTAGGTTATGTAACAGTAGCAGAAAATACTTAAAATCTATATGATGATCATATCCCTTCCCCATATGATAGTGGTACATGTTTGAGACAATCTTCCTAGACAATGCACTCTCTTTTCTGAACAGAGACCTCATCCCATCACAGCTAGCTCTGTTTTTACCACAGGATTCCCAAACCTTGGCCACTTCAAATTGAGTAGAGGGGGAACAACATTTAGGGATGAGCAATTCAGATTCTTTTTTTCTCTTGAAAACTGAAATCAAGATAAAACAAAACAAAAAATCTTTCTATTCTTTGATTATGACTGGACCTCACATTTGAAAAATGTAATCCTGTGCTATGGCTAAATGCATTAAAAAGTTGAGAAAACAGGTTTGCTTAAAGAAAGAACAAAACAAGCACACAGAAAATGAGATCTGTGTGGCCATGTGACAATTGAAGGAAACTTAGTATGGAAATAGCAGTTTTGATTTTGAAAGGCATTCAGAAAAAAAAACAAACAGTCTTTACAGTAACTTATATGCAGATCCTTTCCTTCAATTCAGAGAGATACTTCAGCTTGCTATTAATAAATGAACTTAAAAGGAAACCCTAAAACCAAACCCTAGCTTAATACTTACTATTAATTGTGACCTAAAAAGCAAAAAAAAAAAAACCTCTTAGTAAAATATTTACCTGTCTCAGTGGCAGAGCAACATTTTTTATCTCCTGCTGTAGAAAACACTCACATAAGAAATATTTATATTCAAGGTCCATATAACTTAACTTTCAGGTAAGAAAACCTACGCATGACTAGGACACTTCTTCAATGGAATTAGAAACAGACAAAGAGACCTCACATGTGATACATTCTCTTCCTCCAGAGATGTTTCTGCAGGGCCACCTGATGCAGGGTGAAAGGTAGAATGAGTCCTAGCCCTGCTACTAACTGCCTTGGGTAAAATAAACAAAGCCTCAGTTAACTCGATTGTTCATTCTTAGGAAGAATAAATGAGAGAATCACATGAACACACTTTTCAAAGTGTAAAAGAATAGTAAACATTAAATTAGTTTTTATTATACGACTTACCAAAATTTCATTTCCCCTAAAATGTTTGTTGGAGAAGACTCTTGAGAGTCCCTTGGACTGCAAGGAGATCCAACCAATCCATTCTAAAGGACGTCAGCCCTGGGTGTTCTTTGGAAGGAATGATGCTGAAGCTGAAACTCCAGTACTTTGGCCACCTCATGCGAAGAGTTGATTCATTGGAAAAGACTCATGCTGGGAGGGATTGGGGGCAGGAGGAAGAGGGGACGACAGAGAATGAGATGGATGGATGACATCACCGACTCGATGGACGTGAGTCTGAGTGAACTCCAGGAGTTGGTGATGGACAGGGAGGCCTGGAGTGCTGAGATTCATGGGGTCGCAAAGAGTCGGACACGACTGAGCGACTGAACTGAATTAAACTGAAAATGTTTGAGACACTGATAGTTCGCCTTTGAGACTTTTCTTTATATAGGCTTCCCCAAGGATCTATTTTTACTTCATAAAGGTTAATAGAGTCTGAAACATAGGCAGACAATCTTGACCTCAGAGCTGTTTTGCCTGCCTCACGTATATTGATTTGCAAATTAATGTTATGGCAGGATGTTTTGCATTAGAATTCTAAGCTTCATAGAAAAATCTGTTTGTCTCATCCACATAATCTTTGGATAACTTTCAGGATTATTCTTGTGCTCTTACCACTAAGACTCACTAACAGGGAGTTAGAGAAAGGAAGAGGCACGGGTGTATGGAGATGATCACAGTAGCTCACGAATTAGAGTTCATTTTTGAAATATTTTCTCTTTACCTTAAAACTTGAAAGCCTTTGGATTGTTACCCTTTAATGGCAAGGATTGTTTCCCTTATATATTTATTCTTCACAGCATCTATTGCAGCATTTGGTACAGTTTACACACTGAATCAATGCTTCCCATATAAATAAATGTAAAAAAGGCTCAACTCAAATTCCTTTTGAGGTTTTGTACTAAACCACAGCTTTGAGGTAGGTAAGAGTTTCAAAAGAATAAAATTACTTATTTATAGATTTATACTTAGGTGAAACTAATTGTAAGGAGTATGTTATATAGGAGGATGAAGTGACTTGTAAATTGGATGAGTATTTTGAACTCTTCCTCATTTATGAGTATTTTTCCTTTATAAAAGTAATGTTGCTGATTATAATATAGCAACAACTTAAATAGCATATATTGTATATATTCTCTAAAGTTTTCCTATATTTAAAGCTTTTTTACTATCAATGTATTTTGGATTTGTATTGTATTTTTTTTATGTGAAAAAATTATCAAAAGCAAGTAATACTTTTAGAACCACCTCAGAGGTTTCACTTTCAATAGGATAACACAAAATGCTTCAACGGACTCTTGTACCCTTGTACATGAAACAAATAGATCCTCTACGTTATAAAATTTTTATTGAATTGCTGAGTTTCTAGGAAAGATGGTGCCTCTAAAAAGTTATTCCACCACCACAGGGTGGGGGATTGCTGAAGGGGAAGCTACTGGCTGAAACCTGGGCATATAGTAATAATAACCTACAAAAGGTGAAAATCAGTGAAGAGAAACTCCCACTATGAACTCTGCACTCTGGAAATGAACCACAGACAGCAGTTGGTAAACTTTGAGACTTCTGAATGAAAATGAATACTTCCCATAGTTCTTGATTGAAACATATAAAACCCTTGAAAAAAAGCAAATTTAAAATAGACTGTCCACTGAATACGATTATAAAATCAGGGATCATAATCAAACATCAGAAACTCTAATCAAAACCTCAAATTTTTAATACTGAACTTTACAGACTGATTGTACAATTTATATGTAAGAATGAATACAATCCTAAAAAATCAACTAAAAGTGGGAAGATTTGTCTTGGATACCAAGATTATATACATCTCTATTGGTACAGAGATGGAAAGATTGATTAATGGAACAGAATCTAAAGCTGTGATACAAAAATCCATTTATGTTTGGAAATTTGCTAAATAACAAAGGCAGGAAGAACTGGAGGTTAAAAATATGTACTTTTCAAAAAATAGTATGTGATGATTTATTATATTTCCTTAAAAAAGAGATTGATTCCTTCTTCACATAACAAGCAAAATCAATGTCAGTGAATTAAAGAGTTAAAATACAAATAAAAACTAAAAATTTAGAAGTGTTGAAAATATTTTTATGATTTCAGAGCAGTATACAATTATATATTAAATAAGACATTGAAAGCACAAAATTTATAGAAAAGATTGATAAGTTTAACTACACTGAAATATTTTATTATAAGAAATTTTCAGTAAAGAAATTGGGAAAATATATTTGTAATACATATACTAATAAAAACTTGGCATTCAAATCTTATTAAAAATATGAATGCAAAAGAAAAATGAAAACAACCCAGAGAAAACTGGACCAAAATAAGGGGGAAATTTGCAAAAAAAGAAAAGCTTAAGGCCACAAATATATTACAAGTTGTTCAACATGAGGAATAATTTTGCACCCACCAAATTTGATAAAGTAAGTTTAATGATATCAAGTAATAATGATGTATATCAATGGAAAATCTTATACATCATTTGTGCAAGTGTGAATTGACTTGGCTGCTCAGGAAAACAATCTTTCAAATTTGTATTAACATAGTGAAACAAAAAAGCCTTTTATTAATAACAATAATAATATAAGTGGACTACAAAATTTGTAAAAAAATTGTGATATATTCATGCAATGCAAAATTATTCTGCAGCACAAATTAACTAACTATAGTAAATAAAACATGAAACAAACTTATAAATGTAATATTGGTTGAACAAAACAGTGTGAAAGACTACACACTTTTTATTTTATTCAGAGAAAAAGCAAAACTTGCTGTCATTATTTTTAAGATTTTAACTGTGATTTATTCCTCTTTGGGAAATGGAAAATGGTGACTATGAAACTCAGGATGGTGGTTCCTTTAAAGAGTATAAGGATTCCAAAGGATTCAGTTTAGTTCAGTTGCTCAGTCATGTCTGACTCTTTGAGACTCCATGAACCACAGCATACCAGGCCTCCCTGTCTATCACCAACTCCCGGAGTCCACCCAAACCCATGTCCATTGAGTCGGTGATGCCATCCAACCATCTTATCCTCTGTCATCTCCTGCCCTCAATCTTTCCCAGCATCAGGTTCCTTTCCAATGAGTCAGCTCTTTGCATCAGGTGACCAATGTACTGGAGTTTCAGCTTCAACATCAGTCCTTCCAATGAACACCCAGGACTGATCTCCTTTAGGATGGACTGCTTGGATCTCCTTGCAGTCCAAGGGACTCTCAAGAGTCTTCTCCAACAACAAAGTTCAAAAGCATCAATTCTTCTGTGCTCACCCTTCTTCACAGTCCAACTCTCACATCCATACATGACTACAGAAAAAACCATAGCCTTGACTAGATGGACCTTTGTTAACAAAGTAAGGTCTCTGCTTTTTAATATGCTGTCTAGGTTGGTCATAACTTTCCTTCCAAGGAGTAAGCATCTTTTAATTTCATGGCTGCAATCATCATCTGTAGTGATTTTGGAGCTCCCAAAAATAAAAGTCTGACACTGTTTCCACTGTTTCCCCATCTATTTGCCATGAAGTGATGGGACTGGATGCCATGGTCTTATTTTTCTGAATATGGGCATTAAGCCAACTTTTTCACTCTCCTCTTTCACTTTCATCAAGAGGCTTTTTAGTTCTTCTTCACCTTTCTGCCATAAAGGTGGCTTCATCTGCATATCTGAAGTTATTGATATTTCTCCTGGCAATCTTGATTCCAGCTTGCGCTTCTTCCAGCCCAACATTTCTCATGATGTACTGCAGAGTGTACATCTGTACATATGTACTGCATAAGTTAAATAAGCAGAGTGACAATATACAGACTTGACGTACTCCTTTTCCTATTTGGAACCAGTCTGTTGTTCCATGTCCAGTTCTAACTGTTGCGTCCTGACCTGCATACAGGTTTCTCAAGAGGCAGGTCAGGTGGTCTCTTATTCCCATCTCCTTCAGAATTTTCCACAGTTTATTATGATCCACGCATGAGTATATTACATGAGTATATTAAGTATTAACATGTTCTAATTCTTAAACTGAATAATGGGATCATTATTATTCAACTTAGTATTATGTT
This sequence comes from Bos taurus, assembly GCF_002263795.3. Classification (NCBI taxonomy): domain Eukaryota; kingdom Metazoa; phylum Chordata; class Mammalia; order Artiodactyla; family Bovidae; genus Bos; species Bos taurus. The sequence goes on along the minus strand of NC_037329.1, from coordinate 11,635,060 downwards.
TCATATAATTGCACATATGAAATACTACAGGCTAAATCATTTAAAAAAGAAATATCATAGTCAAACAAATATTATGTTATTAAAGTCTCTGAAATTATTCCATCATATTTACAGAACTGTTTTAATTGCAATGAAATCATCCAATATTAAATAGAGAATTATAATTGAAGTAAATTTTAGCTTTTCCAGGTGCCATTCAAATATTTCACCATTTTTTTTAAGTAAGCACAGATCTCCTTTAGTAATTTATCAGAATCTTCTTGTTTGTTAAACTTCAAACAGTATCAGAATTTCCAGGAGAAGATAAATAAGGTAAAGATACATTTCCATTGCTCTTTCTTATTATCATTTGACCAGATCACACCTTAATATTAATGTATAAAGTGCACACATTTTTAATTATACTTATGTTTTTATTGAATGCTTTACTCAAAAGCCCAGAGAAGCACAGGATTTTATTAGCATACATAAAACCTTATTATATACAGATATGTGACAGTTCAAATGCAAATCATTTTTTTAAGCTACATAAACAAACAAAATAATAGTTAATTTATTATTTTAAAAACATAGAAATTAGTTTTTCATAACAGAAAATAGAGTGGTTAAGTAGAATTAACATCCCACTATCCTAGGACTGTCTCACTTTATATCTGTCATCCTAGTTGAATTTTTAATAAAGTCCTTATTTAAATAATAAATAACATGATTACAATAGATATGTTTATTGAACAGCAGTAACATTTTTGGCTACATTTTAGAAAGATGAAAGTTTAAAGGAAGTGCCATAGGAAGCCTGATCCTTCATGTTAGTTATATATTTACCCAAACTCAGAAATGTCAAACAGAACTTTTTAAAAAATCTAAAAGATCACATACTTAGCATGTCCATTTTATGCTTGAGGAAATCATATAAACATATGTTTGATTATGTAGCAAGTGCACTTAAGAGTCAAGAGGCCAGGCAAGCTCCATCATGAACTTCTGGTAAGGACAACGTTTTTTACCTTTTTTTAATCATCCCAGCCCTCTATTTCTGCATCTATATACAGACAGTTTAAACCAGATGACTTCATTGGCCTTTCTGGATCTAAATTTTGAGGATTCTGTATCAAATACAACACATAGTTAAAACGTATGTGTTCGTCATAAATAACCGTACATACTTCTTTCTCACTTCCACATTTTTCTAAGTGATTCTCTCATGTAAAAAGATTATTAGAATATTTTCACTGAAGTTGTTATTCTGAATTCTAGTCATTGAGTTTTTTTTGTTTTGTTTTGTTTTTTTAAGTGTAAAACTCACTATCTGGTAAAAAAGAAACGTTTTCCTATAAACCCTTTTACCTGTTCATCCGCCCGAAACCAAAGCTGCACTGTCTGTCTTCTCACCTGGCAGCTGTGGGCAATTCAGAGTTATTTTCACTGTAAGAGATTTGTCACGCTGATGCTATGAAAAGATAGAAAAGGGAATGATTGCCCTATTGCTGCTGCCCCTCAAACATTTTGATTTTTACTTTACCGGTTTTAGTGTGGTTGAAATATCTCCCAAAAGGCATCGAAGTGACCTTCACCCAGCAAGTCAAGACTCTGTGCTTTATGGCCTGCTGTTTCATTCTGCTCCAGAGGAAGTCACTGTGAGGCCAGGTTGTTGGAATTCACTGTCCTGCAGGGACTTAAGAATGCTATAGAAATAGAGCCGCTTTGTTCTCAAATCTGAACGTTTACTAATCATTTAAGCTTCTGTTCGGTAATGTGACACTTGAAAAAAAAAATCACTTCTTGATATTTGGGTGTCAATTTTTGCTTGCAAAATAATATTGAAAGGTTAGTAAGAAGATATAAGATACAGGTAAAGCAATTCATGATTCAATCCTTTCACGCATCCTTCCTGGAATTCTTCCTGTGGGGTGTTTTCAATATAACTGCACTTATTTTTAACCATTTGGAGTATCAGAACAAAGGAAAAATTTTAAAGTTCCTTCTACAGAGCACCTTCACTGCCCAAAATGACTGCCCCAAGAGAAGGACACACATATGTCTTCATCTTCATTGAACTGTACTGTCTTGACATGTCATATTCAAAGCCATGATTTGAATAGAATTAAACTGAAAGTTTTGTGCTTTCTTGACTCTGTGCCAGACTGGATAAAATACTCATTTCTAGTATCTGAACTAATGCCACTGTCCTACACTTTCCCTAGTGGAGCTCAGTCTCTTTCTCTCCTGTCTTCTACCAGCTACTAGCTTGCTGCTCTCTATTGAGTCAGTTAATGTTCAGGGTAGGTGAAAAATACTACAACTTTAAGCAAAGGTTTCTGCTCCACGTCACCTAGATATAATTATGCCAAAAAGAGTAAAAGAAAAAGTAGGATACAGTAGAGAAATGCACCAAAAAAAAAAAAATCACATATTTATAAGCAGTGATTTCTATCATGTTTAAAAACTAAAATGTACCTAAATATTAACTTTCATACATACCTATATTTAAGGATAAAATGAACTATTACATTTAGAAATTACCAAATAGTATCTTGAACATAAGTCAATTTCAATATATCGATAATCTGTGTAAGAATGAATTATTTCTGTATTGCACAAATCAACCCACTCCAGTATTCTTGCCTGGAGAAAACCATGGACAGAGGAGCCTGATAGGCTATGGTCCACATGATTTCAGAGATTCAGACACAACTGAAGTGACTTAGCACAGAAATAGAGAACTATTAAAGAGACACAAAAATACTACTGCTAAGTCACTTCAGTCATGTCCGACTCTGTGCGACCCCATAGACAGCAGCCCATCAGGCTTCCCTGCCCCTGGGATTCTCCAGGCAAGAACACTGGAGTGGGTTGCCATTTCCTTCTCCAATGCATTAAAGTGAAAAGTGAAAGTGAAGTTGCTCAGTTGTGTCCGACCCTCAGCGACCCCATGGACTGCAGCCCACCAGGCTCCTCCATCCATGGGATTTTCCAGGCAAGAGTACTGGAGTGGGGTGCCATTGCCGTCTCTGAGACACAAAAATATTTATATACATATATATTTGTATATATATGGTGAAAGTTGAAAGAAGTGAAAGTTGCTCTGTTGTGTCTGACTCTTTGCAACCCCATGGACTATACAGTCCACGGAATTCTCTAGGCCAGAATACTGGAGTGGGTAGCCTTTTCCTTCTCCAGGGTATCTTCCCAACCCAGGGATCGAACCCAGGTCTCTCGCATTGCAGCCGGATTGTTTACCAGCTGAGCCACAAAGGAAGCCCAAGAATACTGGAGTTGGTAGTCTATCCTTTCTCCGGTGGATCCTCCCAGCCCGGGAATCGACCAGGGTCTCCTGCATTGCAGGTGGATTCTTTACCAACTGAGCTATCAGGGTAGTTGTATATATTTCAATTCATCTTCATTCTTCCATTATCCAGGAATATAAATATTTGCTATCTTGGTTGTTTGAGGTTGGTAACAGTATGAGTAATTAATATCTATAGTTATTTATACCTATAAGTAATTAAAATCTCTTTGACGAAGAAGAATTCTGGCAATCTTTAAGTTACTGAATTTTTGTAAGATTGGTTTTTATTATGATTATACCTTCTGATAGCAGAACATGGTGATATTTGCAACCTTATCTCTAAGAAATATTTCCTCTTTTGAAACAAATGGCTCTTATTTTAATGCATATATGGATCATCTCTGCTTTTTCAAGTTGCCAAAATTATGGCACCTTTTTCTTTTAAAATATGAACTTTGGAGAAGTCATATTATTGGCCAAGACAAGTTATTATGTAAGCTGGTATCCTCAGTTCTTCATATGCTGAAATTCTATTGTGTCACTGTGCTCATTCTATGGACAGACAACTTCTGAGATGTCATGTATGATTATCATAACATAGTTATATAGACTTTACAGTAACTCTAATAGAAGTGTTTATTCCAAGAAAGACAAGAAACAGGCTAAAATAATATATATTGTCCATGATTGCATCTCAGAATGCTGCTGCTGCTGCTAAGTCGCTTCAGTCGTGTCCGACTCTGTGCAACCCCATAGATGCTAGAAACTTTCAAATGACCATGACTTGCAAATAGTAGTCACTCTTTTCATATTCCATAAGACAAGTTTCTAGTCATTTTCCCACTATTTTATTCTGAGCATTTAAGTAGATCCTTTCCTTCTAAAACACACAGTCATTGGGAATTTTAACACTTTGTATTTTCCAATATTCCCCCTTCTAATATCAATATTATCTAATCTATTGGAAAATAGTACATTTTCCTAATGATGATGTCCTGTTCCTAGTGTTGTAGAGAAGGACTTTTTTTTAACAGCTCCTTATTCTGTACTGTGTGTGTCACCATGGCTTTGCCTTCGTTTCTCTGAGTGCAATCAGGAGTATTCAAAATCTATTTTCCGAGTATGTAAAAAATTGTCTAAAGACAACTTAAAAATAGTTGATGCTATGTAAAGCTAGATCTGCATAAAATGTACCTTGGAATATATCCAGATACCATTATTTAACATTGCATTATGATAATTAGCACATAAAAGTAATGCTGAAATTTGCTCTAAGTAAAGTGAAATTATTCATGAATTCCCCCCAGCCTCCACCCTATATCCTACCTTTCATCTCCATCTCCTACCCAGATGTTGAATAGCAAATGCATAAGAAATATTATGTGCATGTCCACTGGAGAATATATTCAGAGCCCATTTTAAGATAGAGTCTGCTATCCTCTGAGCCCCACTACAGCAAGTTGTTCTTTCAAATCTTTTGCTCAATTTTTCTGTTTGTTGATTCTCTGCTTTTCTGTTTTCTGATCTGTATTATGACCATAAACACCTAAACCCAAAATGAGGTACACAAATTTTCAAGAGGTTAACCTCAAACTGTGCTGTTTTGCTTTAAATTTGGAGTAGCATTGTGTCAAAATCTTGGGGTCCAGAGTTTCTTACAGGTAAAACGAGCTGCCTTACAAATAGGAATCAATGTCATATACATATATGTGTGTATATATATACACATTTCCTTCTCCATTTAAGTATATATAGATAGATAGATAGATAGATATCACTGTAGGTATGCAGTTTCCCTGGTGGCTCAGTGGTAAAGAATCTGCCTGCCAATGCATGAGATGCAGGTTCAATCCCTGGATTGGAAAGATCCCCTGGAGAAGGAAATGGCAACCCACTCCAGTATTCTTGCCTGGGAAATCCCATGTACAGAGGAACCTGGTGGGCTACAGTCCATGGAGCAGCAAGAGAGTCAGACATGACTTAGTTACTAAACAACACAACAATACTAAAAGTATACACACACAAATATGTATGTCTATATGTTTTGCTTTTTTGTGTTGATGAGAAAAACACTGTCACTGTTATTTAATGTTGTTTCACATTCAGTTTCATGCCTAACTAAATGCATTGTGTCTAATAGGCATTACAATGCATATAAAATATGTTTAATTAAAAAATCTGTCAAAATAAATATATTAATCCCCAAATCATTTTCTTTATAAAGATTTTACTCTTTAGGAAACTTTGATATGATATGGTGCAATACCCCCTGATCTTTACTCCTGTTCAAAAGTTATCTTGGTGTTTTTGTAGCTATTTGGAAGAGTCCTCCTATGTACTCAGACAACTGCTTTATTTGTAGGATAAACAGGGATATTAATGGGGAAACAGTTGACACCTCTTATTGATATTTCCCCAAGGGCAACCAAAGCTAAAGTTCAAATCATCAGCATGATATTTTCAAACCAGGGAAGCATGATCCATGGCACAAAATCTGCTAAGAAAACCCTCTACACAATATTAAAAACTGCTTTTCTCAGCAGATCAGTGTATTTATTTAATATAAAAATAAGTCACTGTTGTCTTATATCAACAAATATCCATGTTAAAAGCTTAAGTGGTTCCTGATAAAAGAGAATATGCTAGATGTTAACCCCAACTTTGTTTTTACCCAATATTTCTGTGGGCTAAAGAAACTCGTTAGCCCCTGAATCTGTAATAAAAGTTATTACCAATGTTGCAATCTAAATGTGATTCACATAAAGGGAACTATAAAAAAAAATAAGGCATGATGTCAAAAAGTGTCAAGACAAAATATTTTAAACAAAACACCACACAGCTTTTATTTAGCTTATCATTGGCCCCAATGTTTTTATAGAGATAAGACAAAGAAATACAACAAGCAAAATTACAAAAATTTTATTTGGAAAGTGTCATATATAAATTAACATATGCATGTATATGTGTATAGAAGTCTGGATATCTGCTACCTTCTTTCCCTCAAAAAGTAAAATTGTGACCATCATAAAATATAAAATGATGTGTTTAAACATTTTATTTATTAATTTAAAAAGCAGTAAGAAACTAAGACTGGTTCAAAGAATCATTTAAAGAACAAATCATTTAAAAATTTTCTGTATAGTTGAATACTACATAATTAGGCAGGAATGCTGATATTAATATTTTAATATATCTAAACTGGTTTATATCTGGTAGGAAAATAAAATATATTGGGGTTATCTTTTCTAGATGACAAAAATTAATTGTGTTTTTATTGCATAAAATATATTTGCATTTAAATGGACAATAATAATTGACATTTCTCTCCATTATCTACAACTAACTTCATAAGTTCTAAAATAGCCTTATCAATGGAAACAAAAACAAAGATGACCATTATAGATATCAGATTATCCCTGAAAGGTTCCTTAGATAATGACCAGCATTTAACTGAAAATACTGTATATACTCTTTTGACTTTCCAAGTTTTGGAAATCATAACTTTTAATGCAAGAGTGACAGTAACACCGACATTATAGGATTTTCAAGTAATTGAAAGAAAAATTTACTGTGAGTTTTTACAATGCTCCTTGGTTATGGTATGTGCAATGTCTCTCAAATCAGTAGCATGATATATCACAAAGCATCACTGTAATGAAAGCTGTGCTATAATTCAGGAAACTTCATTTTGAAATTGAGCTTTTATAATTTTACACTGTGATAGCTATTAAGGGAATTATCTTTTCTTTTTCTTTCATGTGAGAACAATAATATTAAGACTGTCACTGGGGGATAAGAGAAGGGGATATATAATTTATATATGATTTTATTTAATTTCGGAGAAGGCAATGGCACCCAACTCCAGTACTCTTGCTTGGAAAATCCCATGGACGGAGGAGCCTGTTAGGCTGCAATCCATGGTGTTGCTGAGTCGGACATGACTGAGCGACTTCCCTTTCACTTTTCACTTTCATGCATTGGAGAAGGAAATGGCAACCCACTCCAGTGTTCTTGCCTGGAGAATCCCAGGGACAGGGGAGCCTGGTGGGCTGCCGTCTATGGGGTGGCACAGAGTCGGACACGACTGAAGTGACTTAGCATAGCATTATTTAATTTGCTGTAAATATAATGCACGTGTCTAATAAATTTATTGTAGCTGTATTGATTATGTGTATTTTATAAAATTAACTGGCAAGGGAAAACAGGAACCAGGCAATGATTAAATCATAACTGG